>NC_141162.1:60741626-61063412 GCF_053477565.2 Lygodium microphyllum
ATTCTTGCACAATAATAGCTAGAGTGCCATCATGTTGGTAAAGAATATTGTGTTTCATGCAAAAACTAAGCAATAGAAGTGATGTATCACTTTATTCATCATGTGTTTGAGGACAAGTGAGTTGGACATATCACATTTCATACTAAGAAATATTGACAGCAAAAAGTCAACCATATGATATGATATGCCTTTACCTTATATGGTGGTGCAATATCATGGATGTCTCATTTGCGAAAATGTGTAGTATTATCTACACTAAAGTTGATTATATTATAACCATAAAGGCTTACTAAGAATCCATATTTATTTCTTGTCTAATGGGAGACTCGGTCCTTCACGAAGATATGCCATTCTTGCACAAAGAATATTTTGTTTCATGTAAAAACTAAGCAATAGAAGTGTTGTATCACTTGATTCATCACGTGTTTGAGGAAAAATACATTGGACATATCAAAGTTCATACTAATGATAACCTTGTAGAATTTCTCACAAAGATTCTAGCTTGTGAAAAGTTTGCACATTGCAAGGAATTGATGGGAATTGGGTGAGGGTACCTCACGTGGTTTTATCTCACATATTCTCTTATTCTTTTTCCTCCCTTATCGGCATATTGGACTTTAAGTGGGAGGTTGTTGAGATAAAGGCCAATGTGTCCAGCCACCTGTCTTACTCACTAACCCTAGAGTTACATGTATACACTCATTGTTTACTCTTATAATGATAAGGAAACAATATACTTCTCACACAAAAAAGCTATTGGAGACATCACAAACATAATGTCTTCTCACTATCTTTCTCTCCATCTTTGTGCAATCTCCATTCTCCTTGCAGCTCCATTAGTATGAGTGTAATATTGCTTAATACGCCAGTACATAAAATATCCACATTCATTGAAGAGTTGATTTGTGGATTGAGTAAGCTAAGAAACCTTCGGTGAAACACATGGTTTAATGAAACTTGATAAAAATTTAGATCATAATATGTATCTAAAAGGGACACAATCACTTGTTTATAAAGTGTGGAGATTGTACAGTAACTTTTCTATCATAATTGAATATTTTGGTATTCGCTTGAATCTTGCTATCTAGATTTTCTCTAATGCTACAAGTATAACCTTTCTTCAATGTTGTCCAAGTGCACTTCTTGGCATTCACACATCTTGTTAGTTTTTAAGTATACAAGATGCACTAGACAAACAATACTATATGTATACAAGTAATACATCTCTCCCTTTCTCTATGTGTATGTATGCGTGCCTCACATTAGTGTTTACTTCTGGGGGAAAACCTAACTAGGGTAGAATCAAGAATAGAAACAAGCAAAGGCTTTCTATTTCTCATATACTTTTTCAAAGAGGCAACTAGAAGCATTGATTTGTCATCATTCTCTTGCATAACAAGATTACAGTATCTGATTTGTGAAGAGGCTTTTGTGGTCTAACAACTTTAGTAGTTTTTGCATGTCATTTTTTATGGAAGCAATTAGGAAAAAAATGAACTCACAAATGGGCCTTTTAGCCCCCCCTCTCTCCTCCTTAAAACAAGGAAAAGAGGAGAGAAGAATAGTAAAATAATCCTCCTCTCTCTTCACTTTTGCAATCTCGTTTTGCCTTTTTTATATTATCTACAAAGATATACTCAGATTCCTTCTCTCTCCTCATTCAAGAAATATTTTTCAACCAAATTTTATATTAAAAAAGGAGTTAGTTATGGGAGTGTGCTGCTTCATTTTCAATGCAAAATGATTAGTACATATGAGGTAATTGATTTTTTAATCGAGAACAAGGAAAATGAAATTTCGAAAGTTCCTTTTAAGATATTTTGGAGATTTTTTATATCCTAGCTTTTGGTAAAAAAACAAACCAACTGGTCAAATTTCGTGTTTTTTGAAGATGTTTTTGGAGGCAAAATAGAAATATCTAAAATATGAAAAGTCTTGGACATCCCTATCCTCTGAGCTATTTCCCCCCATATCTATACTCTCTCATTTCTCTATTGTGACCTTTCTTCAACCCTACCACTTGTCCTATGAGAAGTGGTTCAGTTGAATGACCTCACTTCATAAACAACAACTCATAGGACAAGTGGTACAGTTGAATGACACTATAATTCAACAAAACAATCAAATTATTTCAGTGCAGGACACTATCCATGACGTTGGTATTTCATATGAGGCAAAGGCACAATTAGATGACTTGAGAAAGATCAACAACAAGCTAACACAGGAGCGTAAACGAAAGAAGAAGCCAATCAATGAGTTAATTGTAAATAGTGGCCAGTGGAAGTGATGTATCAAAACATGTAAGGTAGCTCAAAAAGAGAATCTAGGTGAGGGTGAGGTTGGATCGTGTATTAGTAGATTGCTGAAGGAAAGTACATTGGAAAACGCTTTGAGCAATCCTAAGTTTAAGGCTGTGAAGGAAAAGGTAATTGAGTGCA
Source organism: Lygodium microphyllum (assembly GCF_053477565.2). Classification (NCBI taxonomy): domain Eukaryota; kingdom Viridiplantae; phylum Streptophyta; class Polypodiopsida; order Schizaeales; family Lygodiaceae; genus Lygodium; species Lygodium microphyllum. The sequence goes on from NC_141162.1 coordinate 60,744,065, forward strand.
CATTAAAATATGTGTCAAATGAGTTCTTAGCTGTGGATGCATAATCTATTTGTGATAGGGCCGGCATTAGCACAACGACTTACTCAAAGATATTCAAAGGTGTGAAGGCTGGGTTTGGTCGTGTGCTAAAGAGAAATAGAATCGTACCTCTTCCTCAACCTTCAAAGTTAATAGAGGCCTGACGACAACTTAATACAAAGGTTTTGGAGTTGATAAGAGATCCTATGCATGTTCAATGTGTGGAAACACTAAAGGTTGGGACCAAAAATGCATATGAGGTGAAGTTCACTGAACTCAATAATTACTATTTAGATTTGAACAAGGTGCAGTCAGCAATGGTAATGTACTACAATATGTCTGTTGAGGAATGTAATGGTAAATTATAGTTTGCTATAAAATTAGATGAAAGCGAGGTCGTCAAAGGAGTAAAGCTTGAAAGAGTTAGTATAACTTTGATGAATAGAGCTTTACAATTCAACAAGAACAACCTAGGGAACTTTAGTGTTCAATCTGAGTGCCATGTGTGGAGGCTCAGTGCATTTGAAGTTTCTAAGGAAACATTTGAGGTGTTACAGCTATTCTTTATGCACACAAGCGTTCCAAGCATCATCTATCATCAGGAACATGGTGAGATGCTCTCGATTGAAGGGTATGGTCAATACTGGTTGAATGGCATCTTGCAGGAGACTTGGAAACTTTAAAATGCATATGTGGAATCTCCAATGGTGAAAATACAAAGAATCCATGCCTATATTCTTGACAGAGAGGGTGGAAGCAAGGGACAGAAATAATAACTAGCGAAAGGTGACAAGTGCTACACCGATGTGCAATAGAGAAGATCCCACTTGGAAGCCCATCTTCAACATTCCCTTGGATCACATTCACATTTTTTCATTGCATGCTTTTGTTAGAATCATGGAGAAACTTGTATATGAATACATTTGATTTTCTTATAGGATGCAACCAGAAAAAGAAGCCATTGCAATGTGTAGGAATGCAGAAATTGGGCTACACAAGCATCAAGTGACAATTGAAAAAGATGAGAAGAGATCAGGAAAATCTGGTAACTTGCCAAAAAAGCCTTGCTTTGGGGGAGCAAAGGCTAGGAAGTTTCTCTCAATACCCATCAATGAGGAAGGGAATTTCATGGTGGTTTGTAGGCTACAGGACTACGATGGGTGGAAAAGTCACATTTTGCAGTTCTTGATCAAAATAATGGAGGAAAAACAAGATTAGCTAAGGTTTGGACAAGTCTTAACAAATTGACTCTCTCACTTCGCAAGATGGTGTTTAACAATGAAGATAAGCAAGAATTTATCAATGCTGTGCATAGCTTCTACAAAAACATGGTGGAAACATGGGGCAAAAGCTCTATCACACATTACATGGTGCGCTCTAAGTTAATATTTTAAAATTATATGAATTGTATAAACTACTGAGCATAGTTTTACTCATGTGTGATATGTGTCTTTGTAGCATATCCTTGAGGCACATGGGCCATACTTTGCAGAAATGGGAAGCATTGGAATTTGGTCTACACAAGGGATGGAAAATTCACATTGGATAGCGCATGGTGCATACCAAAGAAAAATTAATCATGGTGGAGGGGTGAATGGTAGCAATTCAACGATCCAATTGCTATCTTGGTGGTATAGGATTATAGTAGCGGATGAAGCTAAACTCTCGCAAAAGAGAGCAAATGAAAGTGTTGATGAATCGGCTGCAGACATGATGGAATCACGTCGTGTCACTAAAAGAGTGAGTTATAAAGCCTCAAGTGCAAAAGAAAACCATGGCAAGTGGCTAGAAACAAGGCTTCGACAAGGCAGCAAATGGGTTCGAAGAGAGCTAAGATAGTAAGGTGAACAATATCAGTTAGTGTGAATGCAATTCATAGTTTAAGAGAGAAAGCGAGAGTGTGCATCTATGTGAAGGAGTTTCACAGTTTAGGGTGATATAAAAGAGTGTTTTACTTTCTATCTTATTCATTGAGTTCTCACATCTCTTGTGTAGGAAACTTGCTCTTTTGATCTCATCATTTCGAAGGAGAGCTTCTCGAAACTTGTTCACGAGATTGTACAATACCTCTACCGTAGAGAAAGCAAGAGATGGTTTTTGGCACAAGGTCAGGATAGACCTGATCGCTTCACAAAAGAATGTCTTCATGCTCTACAGTGTGCTGGAGAGGCCTTTTTAGTGGACTTAATAACTGATGCTCAACGTTGTGCAATACATGCGAAGCGTATCACTGTAACTCCCAAGGACTTCCAACTTGTAAGAAATCTTCAAGCAGTGAAGGATGCATTCGTTCCAATGGAATAAACATAGTTTGTAATGTTATCTTTTTTGGCATAGTGTTATCCTTGTGCATTGGACATATGACTATGTCCCAATAACACCATATTGGGGAATATGGGAATTTCCCATAAGTTTGGGACACGTGGTCAAATCTTTGGATTTGTCATAACTTGAAAACTATAACTCCAAATGGAATGCTCTATAGCTCAATAGATTCAATTTTTCAAGCGGTTTCCAATGATAGGTCACATCATATGGTTTTGAAAAACTTATGGGCATGTTATTCGGGTGCCACCTTTTTAGTATTCAAAAAATGGGAATTGGGAGATTCCCAAACTCACTAATATTGTGTTCAATGCAAAACTATTGTATGCACCCTTAAAATATGAATTAAAATTTTACACTTTTCCTTCGCTCTCAACTTTGACTGTGCTGTGCGTCTTCGTTATATTTTCAATTCTTACTTACAGTTTTTGTTAACATTGTCAATTTCAATAGGAATAACATGCAAAAATTTACCAGTTCTTGTTGTTCACTTTACTCCTAATGCCTCTGTATAGTCTATGTGGTGGGAAGTTTCTAAAGGCTAGTAGTCACGATGTTGATTTCTCAATTATCAATCCATCTATAATTTTTGTGTAGGATAATTTTAAAAATACTAAACTGTATTGGAATGGAATAAAACTTCACACGGGCACTCGTTAGGTGGCCAAGAGCCCTTTTTTTTTTTGTTGAAAAAGAGTGCTTGCAGACCCTTGGTCCGAAGTTGTGCGTCTGGAGCCACTTTTCTAGGTCTGGAAGCACTTTTTTTTTCAAAAAAAAAGGGGCTCCAGACGCCAAACTTCGGACCAGGGGTCTACAGGCACTTTTAAAAAAAAAGGGTATTGGCCACCTAACTAGTGCGCATGTGAAGTTTCGTCGCATTTCGATAAAAGGTTATGGATTTATGATCACACGATGGACAGTGCGTATGAGGTTGCATTAATCCATTTTTGGAGTTTAAATGGGTTAAAAGTTCATTCTTCTTTTCACTTTCACATCTTGATTTCTTTGCTTCCTCCATTTTCACATTCCCAACTTCTATCTCTTCTCCGTCTTGGCCTCCTTGAGCTTGCATGGCACGCACCAAGCAAGAATGTCGCCATTTTGGCATTGGGAAGACATCACACCAAGGCCCGCCACCTGGAGCACAAGTTGGAGCCTCCTCTAGTGCAACAATAGGTACTCCCTGTAGAGCACAAGGACCACCACAGAAGAAGAGGAGATGGAAACTGGGCACTGTTGCCCTTCGAGAGATAAGGAGAATCAAATGCGGATACGAGCTTCTCATCCTGAAAAGTTATTTTCATAAGGTTGTTTGAGAAGTCATGCAAGACGTGAAGCTAAAAGGGATGGGAAGATTTTGGACATGAGTGTGGGATGGCCCACCAACAGGAAGGTGGACTGTTGCAGCTATGGAGGCCCTACAAACAGTTGTAGAGGGGTTTCTCATCAACTTGTTCGATGATACACAGCTTGCGGCCATCCATGCAAAGCGTGTCACAATCATAGATGAAGACATGAACTTTATCATTCGGCTTCAACATGGCAAGGGGACTCCACCATAGTTTACTAGATTAATGATGCAAGGTTTCTAATGAGTGTTACAACACCATAACATCTTGGAAGGCCAAAATTTTTTTTATACTCAGCCACATTTGAATATTTATTTATATATACATAATATCTCATGCGATATATACTGAATTCAAATAATTGAGTAAAGTTGTTTTGTTTTGTTTCTTGAAACACATGGCTCTTAATTTTTGTTTAACATATGAACACGTCAAAAGTAGTAATATGTATGGATACACGTTACGTTATTGCTTATGCACAATCGCAAGTGTAGTACTATGTATTGAATTATGTTAATATATGCGAATGCGTCATTCACGTACCATACATTTGTCAAGATTGTGGGAGAGAAGGAAGGAGTATCACTTGTAGCTTTCTTGCTTGCACAATGGGGGAATACACACAAGGGTGGAGGCTGAAAACAATTTTCCTCTACTTAGTTGTGTAAGCCAAAAGAACTCTAGTACAAAGAAATAGAAGAACCCTATATATGGGTCTCAAACCAAACTCAACTAACTAAGGTGGCATACTAATTGAGCCACGAACTAGAGTAGATAAGGATAGCTATCATGTAGTGATTATTCATGGGCGGTGTACCAACCGCATCTACAACTGACACGTCGGTGACATAAATGCACAACGGTCACCCTGGCATATCATGAGTGGAGCTCGATATCTCAACACTCCCCCTCGAGCTCAATCCCAATTCCTGCACACCAAGCAGGTCTCTAAACTTGCGCAGCTTCTCTGTGCCCAATGCCTTCATGAATATGTCAGCTACCTGATCCTCTATACTGACATAAACTAGATCAATAAGACCTAGTAAAACCCTCTCCCGCACATAGTGATAACACACCTCAATGTGCTTTGTTCTAGCATGATAGACTGGGTTATTTGCCAAGTGTATACTACTCATGTTGTCACAATAAATGAAAACTGGCCCATCTGTAGACTGATGCATATCATAAAGTAGCTTATGCAACCAAGCTACCTCACATGCAGCCATTGCTGCGCCCATGTACTCAGCCTCTATGCTGGACAAGGCAACTATAGGCTGTTTCTTGCTGCTCCAAGTGACTGCAACACTCCCAAAAGAGAACACATATCCACTGGTAGATCGTCTATCAGAAATACTACCAGCCCAATCAGCATCAGTGTATCCATGAAACTGTATCTGAACCCCAGTCTCATAAAGTAGTCCGTACTGCAATGTGGACTTCACATACCTGAGTATGCGTCTAGCCGCATCCAAATGCAGTTTCCTTGGAGCCTGCATAAACTGACTTACTAGCCCAACAACATAGCTCAAATCTGGCCTGGTAATAGTCATATAAATCAAGCTTCCTACTATGCGTCTGTACATAGTAGGGTCTTCCAGAAGCTCACTTGCATCTGCGCTCAGCTTCACATTCTGCTCCAAAGGAACTGAAATAAGCTTACAGCCTGTCATCCCATATTTGGAGAGCATGTCCAATTCATACTACCTCTGCAAGAGCTGTATCCCACTTGGTGATCTAATCACCTCAATGCCCAAGAAATAACGCAGCTCTCCCAAATCCTTCATCTCAGACTTCTACTTCAATAGCGTTTTCACATGAAGGATATCTTCATCACTGTCACCTGTCATAATCAAATCATCAACATAAATGACAAGCAACATAATACCTTTCTCTGTTTTTCTCACATAAAGTGAAAAGTCTGCCTTGGAAATCTGAAAGCCAATAGTGACAAGATATTGTCCTATCTTGTCAGACCATGCTCTAGGTGCTTGCTTCAAGCCATACAATGCTTTCTTCAACGTGCAAACAAACTCAGGATAAACAGCATGCATATAACCTGGTGGCTGCTCCATATAGACCTCTTCTTGCAAATCACCATGCAAAAATGCATTCTTTACATCCATCTGATGTAAAGACCATCCCTTTGATGCAGCCATTGCAATGAATGCTCTTACGGTTGCCATCCTTGCAACCGGATTGAATGTTTCTTCATAGTCAATGCCATATGTTTGTGCATACCCCTTCACTACTAATCTTGCCTTGTATCTGTTCACAGAACCATCTGCATTGTGCTTCACCTTATAAACCCACTTACAACCAAATTGCATTTTTACCTTTAGGCAAAGATACCAACTCCCATGTAGAATTTGCTTCCAAGGCATCCATTTCTTCATCCATGGCTTTTTTAGCCTATCCACAAGATACCTAGCTCTGGTAGACCTGTGCAAAGTAGGTTCACTCCTAGGTGCTCTCAAAATATTCCTGGTCTTCCTTACTCCAGGTGTGACAATAGAAGGAATACCCAACTCATCATCAATGCTCTGTTCTGAGCCATTGGATTCACCATCCACATAAGAGTGACCTGCATTCGCATCAAACATGGGCTGATCTACCTTCTCTTTTCCTTTTCGTGATACCTGCATACCATTATTTGCATTGTTTTGAGGAGATTCTCCTGATCTCAATTTTCCTGTCCATGGCGAAGAATGTGAACCACTGCTAGAGGACGCTCAAGGTTTTTCCACAAATCCTGGTTTTTCCATTTTCCTTGCATCCTCCATCCATTCTACATGACCTGTCATGTGGTTTGATGCACCTGAGTCAACATACCATACATCGTTGCTTTCTTCTGCACTTGTCACAGAATTATTCATGTGCTACACCATAAACAAATGCTCATTTCTGTCATCACCCTATCTACTAGAAGATGCATAATTCCCTTGTTGCAGTTTTCCATTCATGATGTCATTCTGCTTTTTATAGTAGTCTTTAGCCATATAATCCATTTTACCACAATAGTAGCATTCAACATTACTGTTTGCATTTTGGCCTCTTTGCCATCCACCACGACCTCTTTGGCTCCCCCTGCCTCTAGAGTTACCACGTCCTCCTCTATAGGACTGGTTTTCTTGAGTTTGCTGCATATTCTGATTTCTACCACGGCCTCCAAATCGGCCTCCTGTACCTCCGTCTCTACCTCTTTCAGCATTTGAGTAGAAGACAACTTCTTCTGAAGTTCCTCCAGAAGAAGATTCACCACCATTTCTCTACTCCTCAGAAATTAGAAGAGCAATCAACTCCTCAAAATCAGGAAATCTTTCACGGACGGAAATGGATGTTCGGAACTGTGCATAATCCTTTCCTAGACCATTCAAGGTCACAAAAACTAAGTCATCATCTTCCACTGGCGACCCAATGGAAGCAAGTGCATCTACAATCTTCTTCACCTTCATGTGGTAGTCATTGATGCCCATATTTTCTCTTTGCACATTATGCAACTCTTGCTTGAGCTGCATTTTTCTGGCTTGCGTATTTGTGCTATACATTTTTGACAAAGTATCCTGTGCCTCCTTTGGCATACTTGCATTCTAAATATGCACAATCATAGAGTCTGAAATGCTGATAGACAGCCAATACATAACTTTCTTGGCTCTCTCATGCCATGCTTTAAATGCCTGCATTTGCTGTTGATTGGGAACATCAGGAAGAACCAGTTCTTCTTCATTTCCTGCAACAAATTCCCAATATACTTTTCCCATAAGGAAATTCGTCATTCTAAACTTCCATGCTTGGAATTTTTTCTTGTCAAGCTTTTCAGTTACAATCTGTGAAAGAGAATCAAACGCCATTACAGAACACTGCAAAAAATTCTGTCACTGCAAAAAACACAGCTTCACCCTCACAAGGGCAAATCTGTAAAACTGGCGAAAGTGGTATTTGACCACACAGTCACTTCCTAGTGACGATTTTCCATAAACAGGAACCAAGGATGATTCTGTAACTCCCAATGTCTCTGCACACAAGCATACGATGCAATGTCTGTGGTAACTTTTCACCGACCTGTAGAATAGTGGTCGCACAGCATAAAACAGGGCCTTTTCTTGAGTGCGTGCAGAGAACCTCCGCCTCCAAAACAGACCTCGAAATGGCCTCAAATAAAAAAAATAGGGTCGCCTAGAGGGCTAAAGCCCTTTCCCGCAACATATACTGCCCTCTTGCTTCACCGCGAAGGGTGTCTCAACTTGAGACAATGCACTCCTGCACTTTCCGAGGCTGTGCTGCATGCAGAGACTTGCTCCCAAAACAGAAAATGAAAGCAACACTGCTCCTCTTACCAGAACACTGCGAGCTTGGCTTTCTTTTTTTAGCTCCTTAGCACGAACAAGGCTCTAATACCATGTCAAGATTGCGGGAGAGAATGAAGGAGTCTCACTTGTAGCTTTCTTGTTTGCACAATGGGGGAATACACACAAGGGTGGAGGCTAAAAACACTTTTCCGCTTCTTAGTTGTGTAAGCCAAAAGAACTCTAGTACAAAGAAATAGAAGAACCCTATATATGGGTCTCAAACCAAAATCAACTAACTAAGGTGGCATGCTAACTGAGCCACGAACTAGAGTAGATAAGGATAGCTATCATGTAGCTATTATTCATGGGCGGTGTACCGACCGCATCTAACACGTCGGTGACATAAATGCACAACAGTCACCCTGGCATATCACGAGTGGAGCTCGATATCTCAACAACATTATCATCACACTTACACAATCGCAAGTGTAGTACTATGCATTGAATTATGTTAACGTATATGAATACGTCATTCACATACCGCACATTATCGTCACACTTATATGAACCACACATTTATTCAATAAATATTTATTTGTAGGGACAAAGTAAAGTATCTTATATTCATTAAGAAAAATACATGTGATGGCTATTAGTGATGGTAGATATAAAAAGACGATAGCCAACAAGAACTCTCAATTGTTCCTTGGTTTATTCATCGGTGGAAAGGAGGGGCTAGCTTCCGATGAGAATATAAGTTCCTTCTTTGCTTCAAAAATGATGCGCTCCCTCTTTAGCTCTTTCTCTAGGAGAAGTGGATTTGACACTTTAGCGAGGTCGCCTAATGTAGCAAGCACAGACATTGCTCCACCATGTGTTTGATCAAATAAGTAAAGAAGCTTTGACCGCTTGATTAGCACTACCTTCTCCAAGATAGATGTCATAGGTATCGCTCAAAAAGGTCCAAACTTGGTCAAAAGCTCGAGTTTTTATGATTATTTCTTGCCCTCCTGGTGAGCACTTCTTATGGAAGACCACCAAATCTGCAACATCTCCTTTCGTTGATGCAAACTCATCTATATACAGTATGTCCTAAATGACAAAGTTAAATCAAATAATATATTTAACGACTAACCTAGAGTTATCAGAAAGCGATGAAACTTGACAGACAACACTGGTTAGCCCAGATGCCAGACTTCAGATAGGGCAGCTGCAGGTATTAGTTTTGGCCAAGATTTCACTGATGGATTCCGGGGGACCTACACATCCAACCATCAAGTTTCATTGCATAAAAATATATGGTAGTTAGAAATATCACTTTCTCCAGATCATCTTGTATCTTCATTTCCTCATGTGTTAGGGAGGCACCTCTTTGGGCAGAGAGATCTACAAACTCCTTGGTAGGAAGTTGGGGCCTTGGTCCAAACAAATCATGCTGTAGTGCTTCAAATTCAGCATCTGGCATAAGGTAATCTTCTTCAACCGAGGTAATATGCTCCCGTGTTGCTATAATCGCACTCACAGTATCTAATCTTGTGCCATCAGATCTTCCAATCTCTGTCATTGTTGGATGCACATCCATGTAATCATAATCGATCAAGACTTCCATTGAATCCCTGATTAGGATAGAAAACAACTCTTTTTCCTTCATTTCTAAGTATTGTAGTACATCTGATAGAAGCAAGTATTTTACACCATCTACTTCAATGGGTGTCAAGGAGACAAGGTTGGGTTTGTCGACTTGTGACTATTCTGAAGAAGATGGTACCATGAGAGCCAACCCTTTCTCTGCCACCACTCAATGTTCCTCTTCAATATTTATGAGCTCTTCAATCGGTTCTTCTCCCGTATATGTGATAGAAATAACATGTGGAGTTGTATCTTTATCGCTCTCCTCCTTTAGGAGTGTATCCAATGCAAGGAGGTAAATTGCCAATACGCAATCACACTCCATGAGATCTAAAGGTGATGTACCTAGTGAATTTCCCATGGGAACAGTGCATACTCTATGCAAGGGATCCACATGGGCCAGACACCTATTCACCACTTTTTGGTGATTCTTCCCTGCTTGAAATACCATGAGCTATTCCAGAGGCACCCAAGTCATGTCGAATCCCTTGATGGAGTATGTGCATGTAGCAATGGTGCTTACAAAGTCTTCCAAAACCTAAAGGGGGGGATCCAATGATGAGAGCATGCTTTCAAGGTTGAAGTTCTTAGAGAAAACCTGGAATATCTTGTCACCTTGGTTGGCAAAGATAATCTCGTGGATCCACTCATCAAAGTGTTCGCAAGCATCCATCATAGTAGGTAGGAGGAATGTGGTGGATATACAGAGATGAAGAGAGAAAGTGCGAAATGAAACAATGAAACAAGAACTAAACTAGTTCTACTTTAAAAATATTAAGTTTTAAACCATTAAGGGTTGTTCGCATACGATATTTAGTTATGGCTTTACTTACATCTTTATAAAGTTTACATGCATATGTAAATGTGTTGAAGTGAAAAGTGTATAACAAGTGTATGATTTTGCATAAATACCATAATTTTTAAATGTTGCAAGTTTGTAAGCGACAATATTCTATTGGCAAAAAAAATCCAAAAATTTTATAGGTGTTGGATATTACAACTTGTGATGTTGGGATTTTTAGAGAGACTCTACAATTTCTAAAATATGTGGAGCCACACACTTTCCGCTGGTAACAATATCCTCAGCTCGGCTTCAAATTTTTCTACCATCATCTAATTTAAAATAGAAGCTAACAAGTGGATTCTGCATTAACATTGTAATTCCCTGGCGCATTATACTCAAGGGCCAATCATCCTCCATTTGCAACACTTGGGGCTTGGGGCCCTCACAAATGATAGTAACATCCATAGCTGCACTTTCACGAATGTCTTGATCAAGGCACAACCATTTACCCTTGAGCATCCTCCATCTACGATACTTGAACACTAGGCATAAAGTTTGTCGTGCGACAAAGTACTTGTAATTGGAAAGGAAACTTAGCTGATTCATCCCAAAGTAAGATAATAATCAACTAAGAGAGAAAGTTTTTACCTGAAAGCCATGTTCCTTGTTGTGACTTAACACTCCACTATGTCAGGATTGTGAGTTGTTTTTTATGTCCAAGTTTTGCCTAGAATCCTTACATAATCCTCTGATGTATTTTTTATGATGTACGTGCTTTTGGTACGTCTCAAACCCTTACATTCCTTGAATATGTGTACAAAAATTGCAATCGATATGAACCAGCTTAGATGTACATTCTTTGAACTAGTGTTTGGTTTCATAGAACTCAATATGTCTGCTGAAATTTTTGTGCTACACATGTGCAAAATGTCGCTACTACACAATGGACATTCTATGCTATTGAGATTGGATATGTGCATATACTCAAGGGTTCCATATTCTCGACTCCCCTTGGGTAATATGTACTTGGAGTCATAGAAAAAAACAAGGTCCTCTACGAGTTGCTTAGCTATACGCTCCTCAAAGAGCAATCTACCAATTTCGAGGTGGTAACACTTAAAAGAACCAGTGAAACTCTCAACATTTTGCCACTCACAACAATCCGAAGGGTATACTTCTGTAAATACAAGACAAGTTGTTACATAGGTATCATGAAAGTTCTCATTCTCAACGAGTTACAAATACTCTCAGTTTGCAATGTTTTGTTAAAAGGGCACAGTGGGCGCAATGTGTATTTGTTTTTGTATGAATACATGTTGTACAAATGCCTCTATTACAAGGTGAGAATCAACGTTCCTTTGTCTGAGAGCTAACATTTTACCCTTTGAGTGCTTTGATACATCTGCAATTGCAGATGCTTTCATCCTGAAAGCTCCCTTTATACTTGGACGCATATGTACCCAAGACGAGCAATGATGCATATCAGTGATCCAATTCTCTTCTTCATATTTTCTGCTATGTACTTCTATCCAGAGAATGCTTGTTCTTATCTAAGGCATTATAACCTATGCATTAGATGTAAAGAAATATGTATTAACCCCTAAATAATAAGCATTTTAAGTCTCTGTCCAGTAATCACCAATATGCCATACAAATCAACATGGCATTAAGAGATGTTTACACTTTTGTAAATAGACATAAACATCAATATTGAAACGCATATGGATATATACATCAACACAAAGTATAGATTTAATTTCGAGACATCACTTTAATCATACCATTCACATGAAATATAATGAAAGGAATAGCACAAGAATACTCAGAGAATTTTGCCAAAATAAGTTTTATTATAATGAAGAGGAGTCTCATTTGACTCAATACATTGTATGAAATGTGGGTATTATAGAGTAGTTGTTACAAGGAGAAAGAGAGAGGGAGAGAGAGATAAGAACTTATGCAATGTCACCCAAAATGATCTTTGCAATAAAACAATAACAAGGGTTAGAACTAACATTATGTTGTGTTGAAAAGATATCAACAAAAAAAAACCAAACAGAGAGAGAGATTAACACATTTGCCTCTTGCTCCAAATAAACTTTGCAAGAAAACAACAATTAGAACCAACATCAAATTCTATTGAAAACACAATATAAAAGAGAAATGACACATAGAGAGAGGGGGGAAAGAAAGGAGAGAGAGATGAGCACCTTTGTCTCTTGCCCCAAACAACCTTTGCAATAAAACAACAACAACAGTAAGAAATGACATCAAACCCTATTGAAAAAATAGCAAACAAGAGAAAATGCAAAGAGAGATGGGCACCTGTGTTTTGCCCAAAATATGGAGCTATGTGGAGAAGAAAGTGCAGAGGTAAGCAGAACACTCAAAACCCTAATTACTCTTAGCAAGGATCTTCAATGGAGATAAAAATTCACAAGTATAGAGAAGAGAGGGAAAGTGGTCCGTTGCTCAACTTTTGGGTCAAACTGATTTCGTGAGAGGGAAAAAAATCGAAATTTAAAATTCTCCAAGAAAAGGGGAAAAATATGAGGTGAGAGAAACTCAAATTTTGTACACTATTCATTCTCCCTTTTTTTAATCCCCCACTACCCCGTTTTTTAATAGAAAACCCAAGATTTGGAGAGAGAAGATTCACCCTCCATGGATGTCAACATCTAGCCTTCCTATTGGACAATCCAAAAGGCCCATATCTTAAACTATATTATTTTTAAGGGCTCATTTGTGAGTTTATTTTTTTTCTAATGCCTCATGGTCTATCTTCTCTAGATAGTATGGCCTTAACAAGTTATGTAACTTTGAAGACAAATTTTAAGCTAATCATGGCCTTATCTTTGTATTGGCTATGGCATAATCATGTCTTAGGATCATGTATACATAAATGAATAAGAGTATATACATGTACATTATATATATATATATATATATATATATATATATATATATAAGCTCATAATGTCACCCACACAATTATACAAAGGAAAAGTAAAAGATGTACATGCGCACATGTGCTTTTCCACACACACACACACACACACACATACACACACACACACACACACACACACACAAATAAACACAATATATATAAGCTATCAAAGTTTTTTAATTAGAAATAATTAGAGAAAAGATTTGGGGACTCTCAAGGTTGGCTTCTTTGTGCCTCTAATACCCATTACTCTCACGGATGCTTGATTAGAAATATAGAACAAGTTGTAACACCCATTACTCTCAAGGTTGGTTTCTTTGTGCCTCCAATACCCATTACTCTCATGGATGATTTTTTAGCAATATAGAATAAGCTGTAACAACCAAGAGGGCATACAAGATGATTTTGTATGCATGCCATATAACCAAAACACAATACCTATATGTGAATCTGTTTATAATATGAAGCATGTTTTAGGATGATGAAAAGTGCCCTTATTGTTAATAACACTATTTTTTCAATTGATGTGAAGCCTAGGTTCTATTAGTGTGAATCATTAGTAGACTAGGCAAGAGCACCTAGTATATGATTATTAGAACCTTTCCAAAGATATCAAGCTAGGCTTGGGAAGAGGGGAGGGGGGGGGGGTTGTTCCTTTGCAAGGGATCCATATACCTAATAGAGACACATTTTGGTACATGAGAGCAAAAAAGAAAATAGCAAAGATGCATGATAAGATCCACCATTAATTGTGATTGAGAAGGTGGAAAAATAAAATTGAGACTTGAAAAAGGAGAGAAAATTAGAAGAAAAATTAAAAGCATAGAACCTAAAATTAGATCCATGAAATGAGAAAAGGGTTACATCAGAGGGACAGACAAGACTATGTTCTCAAATCTCAAACCCGAAACAAAATGAGGGCACTTGCATGAAATAAGAGCAAAAATAGAATGATTAAATTCAAAGGATTGGAAGGTCATTTAAGGGTGTTGTAAAAAGTAAAAATAAATAGACTATCCTAAGAAATGTGGAAACATAAGACTTGGTGTTGGGAATCCAAGAGGAATTGCTCACATGGAGCACATGTTTTATGCATATGATCAAGAAACATCTAATTAGTTGGACCATCCCTATTGCTTGAAAGAAACAATGATTCTCATAGATAACATGGAGTAGAAGGACCAACTATTAGATCACTCTCATGGATGATGATTGGTGTCCAAAAATCAAGATGAATGCATGTAATATGAGGAATGTGTCCCAACACTTAAGGCATGGACTATCAAGGAAGGGGAAGACATAACCATGAACTTTTAAAAAGATATTGTTAGGACTACACTGAATGTTCCCACTCTTAAGGCTCGAATCACTTGTGCTACATTGAGAATGAAAACTCTAATCCATCATGAAGGATAACTTATGGCTATGAAAACTTAGCCTGATGATTGTCACTAAAGCTTTCTAATGATGTTGATTTTTCATGAATTATATAGATCTTTAGGTCACAAAGGAAGGAACCACATAGCCATGAACCTCCAAAAACCAAATCGTTACTACAAAAAAGGATCACAAGGATTGAAATTGAAATTTTCTCATCAAACCCTATCACATGCTCGACCATCCCATTGTGGATTGGAGGGTGATTTTGTCTTTATGCAAGGAATTGGTTAGGTAGGTATCTTGCAAACCACTCCTTAAAATATAAAGAAAATATTAGGGGAAATCCAAAGTAGAAAATACTTCACATTGAAGGTTGTTGCATGGTTGATTACACATTGAAGAACTTTTGACCTCACCAACAATTAGTTTTCTTAAATAATGAGGTCAACTCAAGATTATGCTCCAAACCCTTTGCTGAAACTAGCTTTATGTAGGGGAAATAAAGTGTATATTATATATATACCTAATCGAATGTTTAAGGTACAATGTCTCTACTAAATAAATATCATTCCACCATGCCAAGGTCAAGAACATTATTGATTGTCTTGTCTCCAAGATAGTTAAGGAAGATCGTGGATCTCTAGGACTAATGGGATGGTATTAAGTCTTCATTAAACATTGTTTCCTTATAGTAGCGCCCCTATAACTAATCTCTTCAAGAAAAGTTCTCAAATCATATTGGCAATAGAATACCACCAAGGCTTTGATAAACTCAAGGAATGTATAACCACACACCTAGTATTGAAACTTCCTGAATTCCTACAAGAATCTAAAGTAATAGCCAATGCAAATGGACTTGGGATTGAAGGATTCTTAGTAAAAGAAGGAAGACAAGTGGCTTATACTTCATGGAAGTTTAAGGCCTATGAATCCAACTATGCCACACATGATCTAGAGCTACTTGCAAAAATCATGCCTTAAAACTATGGAGACATTATCTCTTATGAAAGAGGTTTACTTAAGTGATAGATTTTTAAGGTCCCACGTAGTTACTCACTCAAATAAATATAAACATGAGATAAAGAAGATGGATTGAGATATTGCAAAAATTTGACTTTGAAATCAAATGCTAACCTAGAAAGGATATTACTTTTTGCAATTTCCCTAAGCCAATAGGCATTGAATCTTTACTAGCATTTCCAAAGTACAAAATCTTGGAATCATATACACATTTAAAAATTCTATCCTAGAGCTTGTACACTAAGCTATTCACCATTACAAAGAGTTTGAGATACACATAGAAAACATGCTCTAAGATGGGAAAACATATAAGGAACAATCCAAGATAATGACTATCATATAAGAAATGGATCCCTTTGTTACCAAGATCAACTTTGTGTTCCAAGGAATGAGGATGTTAAGGCCAAATTCCTGTGGAAAGCACATGATAAATCCTTTATTACCAATATTACCTTTGTATTTCAAGGAATGAGGATGTAAAGGCTAACATATTGTGGAAAGCACATGATGCCCAATAGTTAGGCATCATGTAATAGAAAGACTCAACATTACTCATAGGAGTTATTAGTAAGTAGGAATGAAAGGAGATATGTTATGGCACGTGACCCAATGCCTATCTTCTTAGAGAGTCCTTTAAAAAAGAAAAGATGTCTAGAGAGACTCGATATTCTTAATATTTTGTAGTTGAAGTGGGAGTCTATGACCATGGACTTTGTATTCAAAGTTAGCCACTTCTTCTGGATAGTGGATGTGATTTTATCATGGTAATAGTAGACAAGTTGACCAAGGTAATTCACTTGATTTCAATCAAAGTTGCCTACAAATCCTTCGATATTGCACAAATCTTTATCAAATAATATTCAAACTACATGGGTTGCCAAAAAAGCATGATTAGTGGCACAAAGATTCCAAATTCATCTTGAAATTTTGCACGTGTTCCAAGCCATCGAACTCAACTATTCTTCAAGAATTCTTATCATTTGCAAATTGATGGTTAAATTCAAAGAATCATTTAAGATATTCTAAGATCTTACTACATTAGAGAATGAAGAAGGTGGATTGAGCACCTATCTCTTGTGGAATTTGTTTACAATAATGTCCACCAACAAAGAATCAAGATGTCCCCATTTTGAGCTCTATGGACAAAAGTGTTGAACTGCAAAAATGTATAACCCCTAGACAAACTATAGTTAGGTTTGATTTTTGATAACTTAGATGTTTGCATGACAATTTGTGTTGTCATTTTGTAGTTGGATTTTCTGTGTTTGTCTAGCTTAGGATTTATTTTTGTCTTTTTGTTTGTTTTTTTCAGTGTAGAAACTTCATATCCTTGGTCGAATCTAGTATTTTTTGGACAAGATTGGAGTTAGAGTTTTTTGATGGCTACCAAACATCATGGAATAGATAAGTTTTCTTATCAAAACTCTTCCACATCACAAGGATTATTGGTTCAGAGCACTTCCCGTTGCACTTGTTGATACACTGCACTTAGGGGTTGTCTCCTAATCTTTTCAAAAACTTCCATGCCATGGGTTGGGTTTATGCACATTTTGCACCATCATTGAGCACTAGCATGGCATGAGGCCCACTGCAACTATATGCAGTAAATCTTAGTTGCATATGCACTTGAGAGAGTGCCTTCAATGAGCACGCAAAGTTTTTTACACGCACGAGAGTCAAGATATTCATCACCAAGTTAGGACCTCTAGTTGAGTGGGGAAGGTAGTTGGTGAGTTTATAGGGTCGTGAAGGATGCTGCTAGTTGTGAGATGGGTTGTTTTCCTAGTCAAAAACTTGAAATCTATCATTTTATTTTGAGCAATAGTGAGATTTTGGGTGGGTGGATTAGAGTCCAATATGATACATTCCTAGCCTTCTAATTGATCCTTTATTTAAAAAAACAAATGATTTAAAATCCAATCCAAATAACAAAAGTTCAAAAGAGTCTATATATTTATTATTCAAAAGGTAAGAAAGAAAAAATAAAAAATAAAAGCCTTGAGATTGCAGGGTTAAAGAAAAAAGTAAAAACGCCAAAATAAGATAACCATCACTTGTGAGGTCCTGGTAGGCTATAGGGATTTCCTTGACGAGTGCCCTACGTCCAATGCCTTGCATCTTTTTGGGATGGGACCTTTTGGGAAGGAGAATAAATGTATATACTCTTTTGGCATTGAAGTAAAACCACTAACAAAAAAATAGAAAACAAAAAACAAACAAACACTCTGGACAGTTGGAAGTTAGGAACCATTAACTGGTTATTCTAGTAGAAAGTGAAGGGTTTGCAACTTAACCACATGAGTTCTATTTGGTGTCGTAATATTAGCTTGCTTTGTTTGGGTTCTTTGTTAGGCATGGACCTTATCAATGAGGCTATTTGAGAAGCAATATTCCTAATGAGATAGTAGTCACTACAAGATATATGCCTTATACCAATGTTAAAAAAGCAACGAAAATGCTCATAAAGAAATTTACCCATGTCATCACAAAAAACATCGTTATTGGCGACGGTATAGAACAGTTTGTATCAGCCTCGTTATTAGCATTGCTATTTGCGTCGGTATCAACGTCGCATTTGCCATAGAACAATCATTATCAGCAGCATCGCTATTTGTGTTGGTACTGTGACACTAATATCGGCGCAAATAACAATGATGGTAACGATGCTTTGCAATGCATTTGGCAACGCTAATAGCGACGTGTGCAGTAAATTTGCGACGCTAATAGCAACGGTAACATGGATTTTTTTTTGTGGCAGGGCAGCTTGGGTCATACAAAATAGTTTCAGTAATGTGTACAATGCTCGCGTAAATAAAAGAAAAGTATACTTAAATCATAATACTTATACATGAAATAAATACATGATCGCATAATGAAAGCGACCAGTACAATCATGGCACGATACTACTACTACATAGAAATTGTCTACATAGATCACGTGACCAAAAAAGAAGGGTATGTGAGCTCCAAGGATCCAAGGGCGAGCTATAGATCATCGCCATCCGAAACCTCGTCCTGCCACAATGGAGCATCGAATCGCAAAAAAGAAACAACTATACATCAGTTCACCATACAATAATGCATTCTAATTAAACATGGTAACTACAATGCTTCCTCTCTAAGCGGATCAGAAGTCTCGACATCCATGGGCATCAATGCGTCGATCATTGCCTCCATCTCAGGCTTCAAGATTGTAGGTAAGTCTGGAAGGCTGTCTGTCTCCTTTGGTATTGATGGTATGGATTGGGTACTACCTTCCAAGTGGTGGATTGGCTAAGGCACTCCATCCATCGCACACCCATGAACTCTTCTAACTGGCCGCAAAGGGTGGACTCCTCCTTGGGATGAGATGTCACCTCCCTGGATAGAAAATTTGCCAGCTACACCTAATGTTTTTGTATATGGTATTCAATTAGCCTGCAAATACAATGCATAATTGATATACACTTTTCTTACCATTTTCTCAAAATTTGAGATCACCTGATCAATGATCTCAAATTGAAACTCGCAGAAGCATCATACATGTTCTATAGGTAATCAATGTTTTCATATAATTGCCAACTTACATTGAGAGCAAGGACATGGGACACACTGATTAAGATATGCCTCACAATCTTGAACATCACGACCTTCATCGTTTTCCATTTTGTCTATATTACGACAAACAATTTGTTTTTATTATCATTCTTTTTTCCTTTCTTAAATTGTTTGAGAATGGATTTTTCTCTTGTAACTCAACAAAATTAACGTATATAAAGTCTCTACCCACCTACAAATTAACGTAGGTCGGAGTGTTTTCTTTCTCGTGGTATTGCCTCGGACCTCACCGGACCTTGCCACCACTCTCTCTTTGTTTTTTATCCATTCATTCTCTTATGTACTTCCATCTCTCTCTCTTTTTCTCTTTCTTTATTATGTTGTATGTTTATTCCCTCTCTCTCATTCCTTCTTCATTTTTCTCTTCCTCTCCCTCTCTCATTTCCTTTAACAAAACGTCTCTCTCTCTCTACTACCAATTTCCTTTAACAAAACATCTCTCTCTCTCTCTCTACCACTACCACTACCACTACCACTACCACTACAATAAACAAGAAAAGAAGAAAAAACAACAACAACAACAACTAGTAGTAGTAGTAGTACTACAACAACAAACAAGAAAAGAAGGAAAAAATACTATTACTACCACTACTACAACAACAACAACAAACAAGAAAACCATTACTACTACAACCATGACTACGACAACTACGACTACCACAACAACAAATCACTACCACTACCACTACCACTACCACTACAATAAACAAGAAAAGAAGAAAAAACAACAACAACAACAATAAGTACTACTACTACTACAATAACAACAAACAATAAAAGAAGAAAAAATAACAACAACAACAACAACAATTAACAAGAAAACTGAACAACAATAAACAAGAAAAGAAAAAAAACTAGTAGTACTACAACAACAAACAAGAAAACTACTATTACTACTATTAGTACTACTACTACAATCACGGCTACGACGACTACAACCACGACTACAACTACCATAACAACTCTCTCTCTCTCTCTACTACTACTACCACTACCACTACAATATACAAAAATAGAAGAAACAATAACAACAACAACAACAACAAACAAGAAAAGAAGAAAAAACTACTACTACTACCACTACTATAACAATAACAACAAACAAGAAAACTAAACAATAATAAATAAGAAAAGAAAAAAAACTACTACTACTAATAATACTACTACTACTACAAACAAGAAAATCACCACCACCACCACTATTACTACTACTACTATTACTACGATGACTATAACTACAACTACGACTACCACAACAACAAACCACTACCGTTACAATAAATAAGAAAAGAAGAAAGAAAAACAACAACAATAACAACTACTACTACTACTACTACAATAACACTAAACAAGAAAAAAAGAAAAAACTACTACTACTACTACTACAACAACAACAACAACAACAACAAACAATAAAACTAAACAACAATAAACAAGAAAAGGAAAAAAATACTACTACAACAACAACAACAAACAAGAAAACTACTAGTACTACTACAATCACGACTACAACGACAATGACCACGACTACGACTACCATAGCAACAACAAACACGAAGAGAAGAAATTAAACAACAACAACTACTACTATCACTACCACTACTACTACTACTACTACGACTACCACAACAACAACAAACAATAAAATAAGAAATTAAACAACAGCTACCACTACCACTACCACTACTAGTACTACGACTATCACAACAACAATAAAGAAGAAAATAAGAAATTAAACAACAATTACCGCTACCGTTACTACGACTACCACAACAACAACAAACAATAAAAAAAGAAAAGAAGAAATAAAACAATAATAACAACCTCTCCCTCCCTCCCTCTCTCCCTCTCTTTCTCCGTCCCTCTCTCTCTCCCTCCCTTCCTCCCTCCCTCTCTTTCTCTCTTTCCCTATTATGTTTAATGTTTTCTCCCTTTCTCTCTCTCATTCATTCTTTCCTTTTCTCTCTTCCTCTCCCTCTCTCATTTCCTCTTCCTCTCTCAATACACATGATTTTTAACAAAAACAAGTAAAAGAAAAAGAGAAAAAACAAAAACAAAGCAAGAAGGAACAATGCACTCACCGTAAAGGCCCGATGATGGATTTGGTGGCTTCTCTTCACGACGACAACGGCTCCTCTTCGCCCTCCGTACACTTTCTCCTCTTCTTCTCGAATGACAACGGCGGCAGTGAGAAGCTTTCCTTCTCCCTCTTTCTCTCTTTCTCTCCCTCTCCGTCTCAAATGCAAGATGGAGTTCACTCTCTCTTTCGTTTGTTCGCCCAAAAACGCGCTCAGGTTTTGGCCCGCGTTTTTTTGTCTAAGCACCATCGCTATTTGCGACGCAAATAGTGATGCTACTATTTTGCATCGGAAAGTGATGTCGCTATGTCTCCATATCCTTGTAGTGAGTGTGGCATTTTCTTACCTAGAGGGATTATTAATGTTTAGCAGCTCTAGAAAGCTTCCTAGTTGGTATATTCTATGCACTGGATGAAGCTTTGTTATGCACTTAAGTGGGGAGAGTGAGTAAGGGAAATGTTAGTATGCACAAGTTTTTCAATAACTCTAATGGAGGGGAAATACTTAGGTCAAGTTGACCTAAGTATAAAAGGTGTAAGGGACACTGCATAGACACTATTTTGATGAATACACATTTGTCCGTTCACCTTCTTCCCTGTCCTTCCATGGCTGCCAGCCATTTCTCTCTCCTCTTCTTGCCTTTCTCTCTCTACTCCTAGTCTTTCTCTCTCCTTGTCACCCTCTTTCTCTCTCTTTCTCTCTCCTCTCTGCAGTTTCTCCCTTCTCTCCTTCTCTCTCCTAGGTCTCTTTCATTACAAGTGGTATCAAGGACCAGGAGGACAGTAGTCAAGAGCATTAATGGAGTCCTTGGACCAAGATTGGAGGTTGGAACACCACACTTACTAGGTCGTGGGTCATTTTTGGCCAATTTTGAAGGTATTTTCTTAAAAGACAGTGGTAAATGGAGTAGAAGATGGGAAAGTCCTAGTTACTTTTCAGGAATAGTTTTCTCTCTCTTCATTCTCAAGCTTGAGCCAAGCTTCCATGGAGGAAAACCACCCTAGAAAGGCTTCTACTAGAGCCTCCCAGGGACCTGAGAGCTTAAGTCTCCATGCTCTAAGCTTTTCATAGAGTACTCTTATGGCTCATAGACCATCGTTTATCATTTTACTTGCTCTTGCAGTTCTTAGATCACCTTGCATTGAACCAGAAGGGAAGTTGCAGAAGGTCTATTGCCTTTCCCTTTTAGGCTTGTAGATCTTTCCTTGAAGGAAGCGCAGATGACGATGAAGAAGAAGGCCTGTGGTGAAGACTGTTGCACGTACTGTTGTTGATGATGCTAAAGAAACATCTGGGGCATGTACGTTGACTGTTGTTGAGCAGGCTACTTGTATTGGCTTCCCTACTACTGTGGCAGTTGATGTGGTGTTTATTGGGGAGCGTACAACTGGATTCTGGGCCCAACCATTGCTGTTGAGCTGCACATTGCCCCAAAAAGTAGTGAAATAAGAATTCGCCAGACATCATTCATGCTATCGAACCATGCATCATCAGAGAGGGAAAGTTCACGATTCCATTCGGATTGAGAGCTTTTGTGCAAGTTAAGAAAATGAGGGGAGGAATCTTGGTCCTGAATGCTGTTGAGAGGGCGTAAGTGCATGGGCCTCATTGGATTGTGATGAGCTGAGAAGCTCTAGGAATATCCCAAGCTGTCCTACTTCTCTCTCTTGAGCAGTGTATTTGATTGCCTTGAGTCAATTGAGCCTGCAAGAACAATGGAAGGAGTAGCAGCAGAAGCAAACAAGAGATGGAAAACTGCATGATATCTACCCTTGCCAGCAGCCAGCACCCTTTCTTTGAGTTTCTTCAGTGATGGTAACACTTCAAATGCGGGAGGTTCAAGATCATTAATGCACACAGATTGAGAGATACCACCTCCTATTATTCCCTCCAGTAACTTCCGTGGATCCACAGAACTGGCTTGATCCAAATGGAAGTGCTTGTACACCTTTGCAGTTGAACACTCCTCCTCTGGTTTTATGAGGACCATTGGCAAATCTGAAGGTAGAGGAGATACATCATCCACAACCTCCCCTCTCCCAGTACAGTATGCAACTCCCTTGGAGAAGAAAAAAAGATATGTCTGATCCAATCTCCCCTGACCATTCTTGAAGTTGCTTTTCCTCTGCAAGGCTACTAATCAGCTAGTTTGCAGCCCAAAGGGTTGTTGCTGCATTCCCACTACCTCCTCCCAGTCCTGCATCGGTAGGTACCCTCTTGTCCAGATGAACCCAATAGTGGGTATTGGATCCAATCTTTTGGCGAAAAAAATTGAGGGCCTTTATAATCAGATTACTGTCATCTAAATGAATTCCTGCAACATTTGTCGTCAGAGAATCTTTAGTTGTTGAATGTGAAACTGAGAATTTCAATACATCACCTAAACTGACTGCATGAAAGAGAGAAGCTAGATCATGATATCCATCAGGTCTCTTGCTTGTTATTGTGAGAAAGACATTTACAAAAGGCTCACAAAAGCGGCCTACTAGAAGAGAAGCAGGCAGACAACAACCTTATCATGGGGTCTTTATCAGTCAAGTACAATCGCGCAATACTGCCCACAAGAGGATCATAAGGATTGGCATCCGTCAACAATGAGCATATGGACAATAAAACCTTTGAAATAGTGAAGGCTGGGCTCCAGTTGTCTCTGAGGATGTCAAAGCATATCTCCCCATTGTTGCTTATATTGCAGTGATGCCATCATTAGGCCCATGATTCGTGCTCTTTTGTTGATGATGGTCAAGCTCTTCTTGGCAATCAAGCCCTCTGAATTTCTCAACGAGCCTTAGCGTGACTTCATCCTTAAATGTCATTGTGGTGATGTATTTGTTCCTTCCAAAGGTATTCAGAAAATCACAATTGCTCATTCAATTATAAGGCTACCTCAAGTCTGACTTTTGTGTAAGAATCCTGGTTGAGTGAAAGCTTTGCTCCATTATCAACCTCCTTAACACCCATAGTGGAAGTTGGTGATACAGATGGATACTCAATAGATGGAGGGGTGTGCAGAAGAATGACCTCCTGATCATGATCTACTCTCTCCACCTTTAAACCCATCTGAATTGAAGTTCGATGTAAGCATTCTTCAAGACAGCAGATCATCACCAAAACTTGAGAGGATACTTGGAGTAAAGCTTAGGGAAAAAAAAAGTGATCAGCTATCCCCTTAAACTCAACTTTAAGGAATTGTATAGGGCTAGTACTGCATATAGACACAGAGAAAATGTTGAAATTTCCTTTGCAAAGGAGAAATAACTACTGAAATAGAATCTGTATACAGAAACTATTGAAATAGAATCTGTATATGTTGAAGAAGTCATATCATCTACACGTGATCTTCATTGATGCAAGCATTCAGAAGGCCAGAAGCAAGCATTTAGTGGGTTATTGAACACGATAAAGACTTGCTTTGTTTTGAGGTCAAGATTTTGGTAGCCTATTTCTACCTGGACTGTTGTAGAGGACTTTTGTTATCTCGCAAGCAAGTTGTTAACATCATCCTCCTTGCTATTAATCAACTATTCTGAATGAAGAGTTGTCTATAAGTGCTATAGAACTAGTGCACACCTCATTGATAACAATAGGATCAAAGGTAACCATAATTGATTGCTGGAACAGTTGCAGTACCCATGGAAACAACAAATCTTGCCCGTGCATCCTTTCCTCTTCTTAGAGAGTGTTTATTGTAACTGCAAAAGTTAGATCTCTACTAACAATGGCCTTATGAGCAACAGTGAGCTTCCATATAAGGCGGTGGGGGAGTTAGGAGATACAGTGACCTTTCATATAAGGTAATGGGAATCAGGCTGCTGCTTGGAGTTGTCTCAGACATATCAATTGTCTTGTCTACCCTGCCTGAATCTAGACTTTTAGAAATTTCAATATGTCGTATTCCTTCTCAGTGTCAAACATGACCTTGATACCTATTCCAAGTGTGGATGGTTCAGAATCAGAATCCATATAGTGCACATACCACTTCCGGAGAGTGCTTCATTGGTGGGCTGTTAAAGTGATGGGCTTTCTCTCAAAAGAAATACATAGTTTCAGACATACACACAGTGTTGTACAGGAATGAGAAGCAATATATAGTGTCCATAGGTGGTTGAAAGAAAGATCTGGTGTACTTTCTCATAGAGCTGGGTGGCTATTCAAATAGGAGAGAGAGGAGGTACAACAACATTTTCAGTCTTGTGGCACAGTCAATCAAGTTACGACTCTAACATACAAATTTGGGCAGCCTAAGAGATATGCATATGTATAATTCTTCGAGGTGGAGGTTGTACAAATTGCCTTCTATTGAATGAGTCTGAGCTTCTTCTATTGCCATATTGGATGACATTCAACTTGGTTGATAGTGGGGATGATCTTGGTACTTGATAGAGATGAACTAGAAGTAGAGAAGTCATGCAACTTTGCTAATGCTCATCAAATAAGAATATTCTGAAAAGCAACTTGATTACAATGGCAACAGAGATAAACAGTTGCTGCTCTAGTGAACAAGGTTGGCTTCAAACACAGGTTAATATTGACAAACTTGGAGCTTTGATTGATCAATATATTGCTCTTATGAAGGCGGACAGAGAAAAAGGAGCAAGACTTGAATCAAATGCTTATGCTTATGGCCAACATGTATATGCTGATGGTACATACTATGATCTGCATGCATCTTATGAATATGATGTCAGGATTGTGGGAGAGAAGGAAGGAGTCTCACTTGTAGCTTTCTTGCTTGCACAATGGGGGAATACACACAGAGGTGGAGGCTGAAAACAGTTTTCCTCTTCTTAGTTGTGTAAGCCAAAAGAACTCTCTTACAAAGAAATAGAAGAACCCTATATATGGGTCTCAAACCAAACTCAACTAACTAAGGTGGCATACTAATTGAGCCACGAACTAGAGTAGATAAGGATAGCTATCATGTAGCTATTATTCATGGGCGGTCTACCAACCGCGTCTGCAACTGACAAGTCGGTGACATAAATACACAACGGTCACCTTGGCGTATCACGAGTGGAGCTTGATATCTCAACACTCCCCCTCGAGCTCAATCCCAATTCCTGCACACCAAGCAGGTCTCTGAACTTGCGTAGCTTCTCTACGCCCAATGCCTTCGTGAATATGTCAGCTACCTGATCCTCAGTGCTGACATAAACTAGATCAATAAGACCTAGTAAAACCCTCTCTCACACATAGTGATAACGCACCTCAACGTGCTTTGTTCTAGCATGATAGACTAGGTTATTTGCCAAGTGTATACTACTCATGTTTTCACAATAAATGACAACTGGCCCATCTGTAGACTGATGCATATCATAAAGTAGCTTATGCAACCAAGCTACCTCACATGCAGCCATTGCTGCACCCCTGTACTCAGCCTCTATGCTCGACAAGGCAACTGTAGGCTGTTTCTTGCTGCTCCAAGTGACTGCAGCACTCCCAAAAGAGAACACATATCCACTGGTAGATCGTCTGTCAGAAATACTACCAGCCCAATCAGCATCAGTGTATCCATGCAACTATATCTGAACCCCAGTCTCATAAAATAGTCCATACTGTAATGTGGACTTCACATACCTGAGTATGCGTCTAGCCGCATCCAAGTGTGGTTTCCTTGGAGCCTGCATAAACTGACTTACCAATCCAAGAGCATAGCTCAAATCTAGCCTGGTAATAGTCATATAAATCAAACTTCCTACTATGCGTCTGTACATAGTAGGGTCTTCTAGAAGCTCACCTGCATCTGTGCTCAGCTTCACATTCTACTCCAAAGGAACTGAAATAGGTTTATAGCCTGTCATCCCATATTTGGACAGCATGTCCAATCCATACTGTCTCTTCTTGCAAATCACCATGCAAGAAGGCATTCTTTACATCCATCTGATGTAAAGACCATCCCTTTGATGCAGCCATAGCAATGACTGCTCTTACGGTTTACATCCTTGCAACCGGACTGAATGTTTCTTCATAGTCAATGCCATATGTTTGTGCTTACCCCTTGACTACTAATCTTGCCTTGTATCTGTTCACAGAACCATCTGCATTGTGCTTCACCTTATAAACCCACTTACAGCCAATTGCATTTTTACCTTTAGGAAAAGGTACCAATTCCCACGTAGCATTTGCTTCCAAGGCATCCATTTCTTCATCCATGGCTTTCTCCCATTTTTCTTTTCCCATGGCTTGCTCAAAAGAAGTGGGTTCTGGTTCCTGTATCACTTTGACCATATATGCATAGTGAATGGCTGTAAATCCATCATATTTCAGCCTATCCACAGGATACCTAGCTCTCGTAGACCTACGCAAAGTAGGTTCACTCCCAGGCGCTCTCAAAACATCCCTGGTCTTCCTTACTCCAGGTGTAACAATAGAAGGAATACCCAACTCATCATCAATGCTCTGTTCTGAGCCACTA
The DNA here is from genome assembly GCF_053477565.2 of Lygodium microphyllum. Lineage (NCBI taxonomy): Eukaryota > Viridiplantae > Streptophyta > Polypodiopsida > Schizaeales > Lygodiaceae > Lygodium > Lygodium microphyllum. The sequence continues at coordinate 60,771,896 of NC_141162.1, forward strand.
GATTCACCATCCACATAAGAGTGACCTGCATTCACATCAAATATGGGCTGATCAACCTTCTCTTTTCCTTTTCGTGATACCTGCATACCACTATCTGCATTACTTTGAGAAGATTCTCTTGATCTCAATCTGCCTGTCCATGGCAAAGAATGTGAACCACTACTAGAGGACGCTCTAGGTCCACTAATATTTTGTGACTGCTGCTGTAAATTCTGTGCAGCATTACCATTTTGTGCATCTACATCATCAATCACATTTACTGGTTTATACCAGCTACTCATCTCATCAAAAACATCTCTGCTCACTGTAAACTTATGAGTAGAAGGGTTATAGCATCTATACCCTTTTTGCTGCAGAGAGTAACCAATAAAGATGCACTTCTCAGCTTTTGGATCCAACTTGGATCTCAACTCATCTGGCACATGTACATAGGCAATGCAACCAAAAATTTTCAAATGAGAAATATCTGGTTTCCTACCAGTATACCTCTCCTCTGGAGTCATTCCATGTATTGCTGCAGTGGGAGTCCTGTTCATTATGTAGACTGCTGTAGCAACTGCTTCAGCCCAATAAAAATCTGGCAAGTCTTTTTCATTGAGCATGGCACGAGATACCTCTCCAATATGCCCGTTTTTCCTTTATGCAATTCCATTTTGTTGTGGGGTATGACTGCATGAATATTGCTGCTTTATGCCATGCTCCTGCAAGAACCTTGCTCAAGAACCTTGCAAACTCATTTGAGAGGTACTCTCCCCCTCCATCTGACCTTAGGCATTTTATTTACAGGCATGTTTCTTTTTCAACCATAGCTTTAAGAGTTTTGAAATGCCCAAAAACTTCACTTTTCTTTTTCATAAAATACACCCAAACTTTTCTGCTATAGTCATCAATAAAAGTGACAAAATAATGACAGCCTCTTAGAGATGCAGCTTTAGTAGTCCACACATCAGAGTGGATTAATTCCAATGGCTTCTCACTCTCTTGAACATGTCTAGGAAATGGTTTCCTTGCCTATTTTCCAAACTGAGAGGCTTCACATACCTTATGCATTTCTGCAACCTTGAATTTAGGCAATCCTGCAATAATATTTTGGGCCTGCATTGATTTAAGTCGATGTACATTAACATGACCAATGCGTTTATGCCAGATATCAATATCTGCAACTACACCGGTCCCATGTGCAAACATTGCTGCACTCAAATCAGACATGTCTGCATCCAATGTAAACATTCTTCCCTTCTTCTTTCCTTTTGCTATCAAGCGACCTTTATTTTTCATATCCTCAACAAAGCATCCATGAGGATTAAATCTGACCTGCAAGCCCTGCTCAACCATTTGACCAACAGAAACCAGATTCTTTGTGATATTCAGGACATGAAATACATCGGACATGTATTTCTTTTTCCCATCTTGCATAGACAAAGGAAATTTTCCAATCTGCACAATAGGATGTGCAATATCATCACCAGTCTCCACAAAGCCTGGTTTTTCCATTTTTCTTGCATCCTCCATCCATTCCGCATGACCTGTCATGTGGTTTGATGCACCTAAGTCAACATACCATACATCATTGCTTTCTTCTACACTTGTCACATAATTGTTCATATGCTGCACCATAAACAAGTGCTCATTTCTGTCATCACCCTGTCTACTACAAGATGCATAATTCCCTTGTTGCAGTTTTCCATTCATGATGTCATTCTGCTTTTTATAGCAGTCTTTAGCCATATGACCCATTTTACCACAGTAGTAGCATTCAACATTACTGTTTGCATTTTGGCCTCTTTGCCATCCACCACGACCTCTTTGGCTCCCCCTGCCTCTAGAGTTACCACGTCCTCCTCCATAGGACTGGTTTTCTTGACTTTGCTGCATATTCTGATTTCTACCACGGCCTTCATATCCGCCTCCTCTACCTTTGCCTCTACCTCTTCCAGCATTTGAGTAGAAGACAGCTTCTTTTGAAGTTCCTCCTGAAGAAGATGCACCACCATTTCTCTGCTCCTCAGAAATTAGAAGAGCAATCAACTCCTCAAATTCAGGAAATCTTTCACGGACGGAAATGGACGTTCGGAACTATGCATAATCCTTTCCTAGACCATTCAAGGTCACTGAGACTAAATCATCATCTTCCACTGGCGACCCAATGGAAGCAAGTGCATCTGCAATCTTCTTCACCTTCATGTGGTAGTCATTGATGCTCATACTTTCTCTTTGCACATTGTGCAACTCTTGCTTGAGCTGCATTTTCCTGGCTTGCGTATTTGTGCTATACATTTTTGACAAAGTATCCCATGCCTCCTTTGGCGTACTTGCATCTTGAATATGCACAATCATAGAGTCTGAAATGCTGATAGACAGCCAATACATAACTTTCATGGCTCTCTCATGCCATGCTTTAAATGCCTGCATTTGCTGTTGATTGGGAACATCAGGAAGAACTGGTTCTTCTTCATTTCTTGCAACCAATTCCCAATATCCTTTTCCCATAAGGAAATTCGTCATTCTAAACTTCCATGCTTGGAAGTTGTTCTTGTCAAGCTTTTCAGTGACAATCTGTGAGAGAGAATTAGACACCATTACAGAACACTGCAAAAAATTCTGTCACTGCAAAGAACACAGCTTCAGCCTCACAAAGGCAAATCTACAAAATTGATGAAAGTGGTATTTGACAACACAGTCACTTCCTAGTGACGATTTTGCATCAACAGGCAACAGGGATGATTCTGTAACTCCCAATGTCTCTGCGCACAAGCATACGATGCAATTTCTACAGTAACTTTTCATCGACGTGTAGAACAGTGGCTGCACAGCGTAAAACTGGGCCTTTTCCTGAGTGCGTGCAGAAAACTTCCGCCTCCAAAACAGGCTCGAAATGGCCTCAAATCAAAAAAACAAGGTCGCTGCACTCCTGCACTTTCTGGCTGTGCTACCTACAGAGCTCTGCTCCCGAAACAGAAAATGATAGCAACACTGCTTCTCTTACCAGAACACCGCGAGCTTGGCTTGCTTTCTTGAGTTCCTTACCACGAACAAGGCTCTGATACCATGTCAGGATTGTGGGAGAGAAGGAAGGAGTCTCACTTGTAGCTTTCTTGCTTGCACAATGGGGGAATACACACAGAGGTGGAGGCTGAAAACAGTTTTCCTCTTCTTAGTTGTGTAAGCCAAAAGAACTCTCTTACGAAGAAATAGAAGAAACCTATATATGGGTCTCAAACCAAACTCAACTAACTAAGGTGGCATACTAACTGAGCCACGAACTAGAGTAGATAAGGATAGCTATCATGTAGCTATTATTCATGGGCGGTGTACCAACCGCGTCTGCAACTGATAAGTTGGTGACATAAATACACAACGGTCACCCTGGCGTATCACGAGTGGAGCTCGATATCTCAACATATGAACATCAACAACATGCAAATGAACATGAGCAGTATGCAAGTACATCTGGATAGCATGTTAATGCTTATAAATACGATGTACCATATCATAATGCAGAGTAACATTCCATTGAACCTTGGCAGCAGAATGGCTATTATGGACAACATGCTTATGCTTATGAGCATCCACCTCTTTAGCACCATAGTTATGATTATACTTGTGAAGCTCTCTTAGTTGAGCAGCCTAGTTCTTATGGATGTGACAGTAATGGCTATGCTTATTAGTACCCTTCTAGCTTGATCAGCAGCAAACAAGTGATTATGATCGACATCATCCCAATACCTATGCTCATGGACTTTCCAATCATCATACTTATGGTCAGCCTAGGATGCAAAGACACCATTGTAATCATGTTGGACAGTCATCATGCAATATTGGGCAGCACGTTTATGGGCAACAATATGACCAAAGTTTTGGTAGTAGGCAATAGCAAATAGATGTATTTGGACAGCAACATGAACATTTTTGTGACATGCTTTCTCATAGAGATTATGGACAGCATGACCAATGCTGTGGGATCAATGATCAAAGGCAGCATGCTTATGACAGTTATGCGTGTGATGCGCAGCAGGGCTATTATCACCATATGCAGTATGGACAGCATGAATATCATTGTGAGCAACAGCCATATTGGTATGACCATCCATATGGACAGCATGAGCATTATGGTCATGAGCATGGACAACCGTCTGTTGTACATGAGCAGCAAGATGACTATGAGCAGCATGTCAGAACTATTACTGAGCTGACCAATGGTGATGAGCAGGTGTGTAAATTGCTATCTAAGGCTAAACACATTAGACACCTTACTAGTGATACGATACGGGAATTGCATGCTGTGGGCTTATGCTATCGATGTGCTAAGCCAATATCTTGTAATCATCAAGCCACATGCAGGGCAAAGACTGCCAAAATACTCTTGGTATTAGAATATTATGATGCAAAGGATGGAGAAAATCTTGTTGAAGACCATTTTGGTATGGGTCCACAACAAGAACCTTAGTTCAAGAAAGTAGATCATGGGCAGCATGTGGATTTGGATGATCATGACCCCGTGCGGGAGCCCCGTCAGTCCACAGACCTGCAGTTTAAATGCTTGGACATCACTAAGAATGCATGGTCCATAAATATACAGCACTTAGGGGTTGATGTAGTCCATGCAATGGTGACTTCAGCCTCATATGCTTTAGTCATACATAGCATGGTGATGCCTGAGAGGCTTATGGAAGAGCTAGAGAATACCACCATGCTGATCATGCTTCCAGCTGTACTTGACTTTGACCTTATGAAAGCTGATCCAATGCATGGCAACGATACCACTTCCCTCTTGATTCGGGTGGCTACAGGCTGACCTTGACCCTCTGCATAGACTAGTACTACTCTTGAATATTAGGCAATCTTTTACTGGGTCTATGCCAAGAACCCCCCCCACTACCTTTTACCACTTGTAATGCTATACAGAGTAGTACTTTGCAGCCCACTACTTGGCTATACCAATAAGTCCGATCTTTGTTTTTGAGGACAAAAACTTCATTTTGAGTGGGGATGGATTGTAATGGAGGGGAAATACTTAGGTCAAGTTGACCTAAGTATAAAAGGTGTAAGGGACACTGCATAGGCACCATTTTGATGAATACACATTTGCCCTTTCACCTTCTTCATCTTCTTCCCTGTCCTTCCATGGCTGCCAACCATTTCTCTCTCCTCTTCTTTCCTTTCTCTCTCTACTCCTAGTATTTCTCTCTCCTTGTCACCCTCTTTCTCTCTCCTCTCGGTAGTCTCTCCCTTCTCTCCTTCTCTCTCCTAGGTCTCCTTCATTACAATAACTTAATTGAAACATTTGTCTTGCTGCTTTATAATATGACACCAATAAATATTTTCCTATTTTTTAAGTGTTTATTAGTTTTCTATGTGTGGTTTTGCAATTCTTGTAGCTGTGCTCGCAAGGACACTTTGCAATTAAGTGAGAGAGAGTATATTTTTCTTTTGAGATTGTGTAGTAGTGCTCATGGTAGCTGTGTTCGCGATGCTAGATGTTTGTGATGTAGCTGTACTCGTGAGAACACTTTGTAATTAAGTGGCGGAGAAATGACAACACTTAGAAACAAGGCCTAATATTACAAAACTTTTTAGCAAAATTGTACACAATTGGTAAATTGTTACCAAATTTTTACATTAATTTAATGCAAATGTAGTGTTCATTGTTGCAGTTTTTGGAGGATGTGTCTCTATAGTCTGGTGGATACAAGGAAATTCCTGTATGAGAGGAAGGTGGTGCTATAGATAAAATCTGATAGATTTCCTTGGTGAATCTCAACCATGACCAATCTAAAATCTTCCCATAGGGAATTATTATCATCTAGAAAAGATAAGATCTTGTCTTCTCTCCCTTGATTCCCCTCTTTTCAATACCAAATTTGATTTTGATTTAGTAAAAAGAGGCAAGTCTAGCACCTTTGTGGTGGTTTGACACATCACTTAAGTAACAATTGCATACCCTTTATAACCCGCAATGCAAAGCATGGTTCATTTGGGGGCAGTTTTAGTGTCAATAGATTGCAATGTGCTAGCAATCTTTGAAGCCTTCCAGAGAAGTATGGAGCCACTTGAAGATGTGATGTTACTTACACTTGTTATGCTATTTTTCTATTGATTGATTGGACTTTAGTTCTTTGGGTTAGATCTTGCATATATAATAGGTGTATAAGGCAGATAGATGGCCACTTGTCCTATCTTATAATATACTATTCACATTTCTCACATAGAGGACTCAAGTGCCCAATGAATTTAGTATGCAAGAAAACAATCAAAATGGTGGTTTGCAAAACGGTTTCTGCATCCTGATGTCGTGGCCCCGTATGAGTACATTTTTATATGGGATGAAGACCTTGGTGTCGATAACTTTGATGCTGAACTCCATATAGAACTTGTTAAAAAGTACAGCCTTGAGATATCTCAACCTACTTTAGAGCCAAGTCTTCAGGTGACCTAGAGAATAACAATGGGCTTTTTTTTTTATAAAGAAATTCATAGAGTGACTATAGAAAGCTTTGGCTGATGCAAAGATCCAAAATAAGCCTCCATGTAGGGGGTTTGGCGAAATAATGGCTCCTGTGTTTTCAAGAAATGCATGGAAATAAGTGGAACTTGCTCCACAAGTGTGGGAAAGAGGCTCACCACAAGGTTTTCAAGGAATCAAAGGGTCACTAGAACCATGACATGGGAATATTAGTATGATACTCACTTTGGCAACTCACTGAAGACTTGACGTGAGTTTGTGGGCATCATTCATTATATGTTTGAAGTAAACATGGAGATTGTAGGAAAAATGAGGTATAAGATTGTAAGAAGTTGGGAATAGTTAGGATGTTAATAATATGCCATGTCACACAGACATTGGTATATAAGGAGAGAAGTTGTAATTTTTCACATCTTTTGACAAATCAATACATTTACAATCTTTCTCTCCCTTCTTGCTCTCAGCTTCCATGGCTTCTTCATCTTTCCTGTCTTTCTCTCTCTCCAAATCTAGTATTTATCTCTCCTCTTTCTCTCTCCCTAGTTCTCTCTCTGACAAGTGGTATAGTATTTATGTGGTGGTTGACAGACTCACTAAAGCAGCTCATTTTATCCCAACAAAAATTTAGTTTACTGCTTCTCAAGTGGCCAACCAGTTTATGGAGCATATTTTTAGATTACATGGATTACCGCAGGTGATTGTCCATGATAGGGACTCAAAAGTTTATGAGTAACTTTTGGCAAGCGGTATTTACATCTATGGGTACTAAGTTGGCTCCATCTACGGCTTATCATCCCCAAACTAATGGATAGATAGAGAGAGTTAATAAATGGTTGGAGACTTATCTTCGCCATTTTTGCTATGATGTCCAAACTTCATGGGATTCTTGGTTACACTTGACTGAGTTTGCTTATAACAATTCCACTCATGTGAGCATAGAAGTTTCACCCTTTGAGGCTTTGTATGGTTACAAGGTGCCCTTACCCATAGTTATTTTTAATGAAAAGATCAACCCTCATGGGAAGGAAGAGTTGGAAAGAATGCAGACCCTTCTTCAGCAATGCAAGGTGAATCTAAGGAAGGCTCAAGATCAGATGAAGATGTATGTTGATGAGAAGAGGAGGCCTTTAGAGTTCCAGGAAGGAGAGCTGGTTTTGTTGAAGGTGCCCAAATCTAAGTACTCTACATTGAAAGATGGATCCAGTAATAAGCTTGCCCACAGATTTTATGGCCCTTACAGGATCCTTAAGCAGATTGGAGATTTGGCATATAGACTAGAGCTTCCCTCTTCTACAAAGATTCATAACGTCTTCCATGTTAGTCAGATCAAGCCCTATTATGGTGATCTAGTGGATATAGTTGATGAGCTGCCACCTATTGATGAAGATGGTCTTGTTCAGTACATCCCAGAGGCTGTTATAGGTTTAGCATGAAAAGAAGCTTCGATCACATTCTATTGTGGAATATTTGATTAAATGGAGAGGTTTACCCTCTGAAGAGGCTTCTTGGAGACCTGATTCAATATTGGATGAGTATCCATACTTGAGGGATACATTGGTGGCTGAAGCCTATTGTTTATGGAGCTAGTATTGATGCAGACTGGTTCAGGACAGCACGCTGTTTTAGAACAATTTTTATCGTACTTCATTTTCAGAATTAAGCTATCTACATGAGCTTAAAGTACTCTTTAAGAGCTTCGTTTTGATATGTGGTACATCTCATTTGGACACTTCTATCAAAAGTTATGGCAGATTTGGTCCAACAGGGACTGTTTATTCAGCAAGTTGTCTACTTTCTTCTGGAACTATTTGTTGAAGATTCTATGGCTCCATTTGCTTCTGAAGTTCTTCAAATCATGTATATAGTTGGATCTTCTTTCCGCTCTACAAATTCAGCCCTTGTAATGATAATTCTTCATTCATTTCCCATTTGTAAAGCTGTAAAAACAGAGTAGTACTCCGTTCTATCCATCTCTTCTTTAGCTCTTTCTAGGTTTGTTTTTGAGGACAAAAACTTTTGGGAAGGGATGGATTGTAAGAAGTTGGGAATAGTTAGGATGTTAATAATATGCCATGTCATACACACATTGGTATATAAGGAGAGAAGTTGTAATTTTTCACATCTTTTGACAAATCAATACATTTACAATCTTTCTCTCCCTTCTTGCTCTCAGCTTCCATGGCTTCTTCATCTTTCCTGTCTTTCTCTCTCTCCAAATCTAGTCTTTCTCTCTCCTCTTTCTCTCTCCCTAGTTCTCTCTCTGACAAAGATTGGTAGAGACAATAGCCCAACTATCATTAAGGAGCTGGAAGGGGAGGAAATGAATTGAAGAAGAATTTTTAAAAAAATTTAAAAAAGGGGGAAAAATGGTTGCAGGAGGTCATGAGAAAAAAGGGGGTCGTGAGCAAGAAGGAGAGGCACCAATTGATGGAGAATATGGAAGAGGGTTGCTTCCCTTTAGATGCCATGGTGAACCACACCACCACCAAAGATCGTAAAAAGGGTTGATTTTCCTGCACGAGGAAGACTGTTGGAGATAGGGGGGCGTGAAGTTGAAGAGGGCGCCATCAAGCAAGAGAGAGAGAGAGAGAGAGAGAGAGAGAGAGAGAGAGATATATATATATATATATATATATATATATATAGAGAGAGAGAGAGAGAGAGAGGACGATGGTGCTAAAGTGGCTTACAGAAACATGATAATGGGTCTGATAGATGGCTGCAATGCCAAGATGATGAGCACGATGGCCAGTGCAAAGATCTGATCCGAGGATGACGATGGTTGCCGTGAGTCTCTAATTGATAGCAAAAGGATACTCTTGGTGTAGAGAGTGAGGGAGAGAGACATCTACATCCCAAAATGAGCGCATAATCAAAGGTGGGAGTGCTTATTTCCCTAGAAGCGTTGGTATTGAGCGGTCATTGTGTGCAGGGAGTACTAGAGCATGTCATCGACAAGCTTCCTGGTGTGTAGTTGAGAGAATCTAGGGAATCTCAATGCATGATTAAGCAGAGATATACGTGAAGAAATGATGAAAGCCAGGGTGCAGGTTTGAGAGTTCGAAGCCAACAATGTGTGTTCAGAAAAGAAGCCATATTATTGGCACTGACAGGGTTATTTATTGGACCTAATAGGGTGGATTCATTGATCAATTATGGGTCTCCAAAGGGAATTTTGGTAATCTTAGGGCTTGGGAAAAGCTAGCAGGAGATGAGACAATGAAAGAGAGAGAGAGAGAGAGAGAGAGACAGACAGACAGAGAGAGAGAGCCGCAAAGTAGTCACAACAAGACAAGAATTTGATCTTGATAGTCATAATCATAAAATGATAATCAATTGTCATCAATTTTTTTCTATCACCCCAATCTACCATTGTCTATTAAATGATTATGATCATCAGGCCATTTTCTAATTAATCATAAATGCATATCATCCTCCTAATTATCCTCGTATACTAGTGACCGAATTCCTACCATCATATGGTCAATCGGCAGTAGCATCGTTATCGGCCGTCATCATTAAAGTCATCAATAGCCTTCTTAATCACCATTTCTATTACAGTCGAGAGAGGAAGTACCATCAATAATTTATCCCATTAACCTTTTTACGTAAAGGTTGAATTAAAAAGCATATAAGGCCTAGTTCATGTGCAGAAGGGGGGAAAAGCTACTTTGGCAAAAGGGCGGGATAAAGTATGAGTGAAGTGGAAGTAAGGAAAGATTGATGAGTAATGTACAGTTAGACTAACATACATTGGCTGCAAAGGACATAGCCTTCAAAAGCACAATTTCGACTTGTATTATCAAGTAAGTGTATTATCTCATTTAACAAAAATAAATGGTGTGACATCAATATTTTCTCAATTTATAATTTTTATAAAATATATTTGAATGTGAATTTCAACTCTAAATAAATTTTCACATTTATGTATGTTTGATTCTATTTTTTAAAAATAAAAAATGACTAAAAATACTTTAAAATGACTTTAAAAGAAAATAAATGAATTTTTATAGTATTTTTGGTTGAATAATTATGAGTTATAATAAATTTTCCATGAATTATATAATGCTAAAAGTTTATTGAAATTTTTTGATAATATTTAGAGATCATTTAACATGTTGAAAAAATAAAAATGGTTATTTTTAAGTGGCAATTTGAGTTTTCATTTAAAAATTTATGTTTTACATCAATAAAATTATGATCTTCCTATGGAAAAAATAAAATTTAACTTTTTGATACTTTTGTAAATTTCCTAAAACTATAAAAAACAATTTAATGTTATTCTTGTTAAAGAAAACATCCATATAAACACAATGTTTTTTATTTGACATAATTAAGAGTATATGCAGTGTGTTAATCTATCGCATGAAATAAATTATTAATAAATAATTTAAAAAATTATTGTATAAAGGCAGATAAGAGATCATTTAAAAAGAATTTAAATGGAGATGTGTTGATAGATCCATTGGAGCTATGTTACTCTGAAATTGATTCCCTAAGGGATAACAATCCTAGGCTTAGTATTTTAGTGTCCAACATAGAGATCTAGTCATGAAGAGTAAAGAGACAAAGTGCAAGATTTAGCAAGCTTGTTGATGTCCTAGATATTAGATTAGTTGGACTACCATGAGGGAGTGCCGTAACTATAGAGGAAGGTTAGATAAATCATAAGAATTAGTTACTAATATAACCTATTTAGTGCAATAACTCTGAGGAGTTGGCTTGGCAACTCGGTTAAAAGTGGCTTGGTCTTTGGCTCATTTTTTGGTGCATTTGCCGGGATCCAAGTGCACTCGAACGGGTGATTGATCTCATTAGGATATTTAAATACTAAACTTTTATAAGTGAATATAAGGTCTCTTTTCTAAGGGACCATTTTCCTAATTTGTCCCAAGATTGCAAAAGGAGGATATTGGAATGGGCAAGAGACATAGACTTAGTAGAGGGAGGAAAATATTTTGGCCCACAATTAATTGTAGACATATACCAATTATTTTCCTAGAGTTCAGGATAGAATGATTGCGCGCAAACCATAGTTTTATTAGCAATACACTTTGGGCTAATAGATGCAGTAGAAATAAGTACAATTAGTGTATTGTACCACTTTGATTGGTATTATTGTAGCGCTTATCAAACTTTTAGAAGGGTGGTATGGGATCATGTGTTGCCTTGGATATGTGTATCCAAAGGTTTAAAAGTTACTTTCAACAAAAAAGACGTTAGAGAGGTCGCTAAAATTTTAGGCCTAATTCCTAAGTAAGAAGAAAAGTTGCCTTATGGAGAAATAGACCCAGAGTTACCAACCATTCTAAACCTTCTTAGTGCGCATGCAAGTAAAAACCTAACTTTATAGCTTCAAACAAAACGTGCGAAATTTGGGAGGATGATAGTAATAGCTATTTCATTAATAGTGGATGAATTCGGAGGAGAGGTGGAGGCAACAAAATGAAGCTAGAAATCAACGAGCAAGAGAACGCGTGGCACGACATGAGGCTTGGCTATTAGAAAGGCTTGAGAGGGTGAATGCATTATTAAATCTGGGGATAGACATTGTGTCTAACTCAAATGTAGAACCTTTTAGGCTTAGTATATCATTCAATAGAACACTGTCAAAGGGAAGTGAAGTACACTCATATCAATGGGATCAGGTCGCCTCAAGCACGAGTAGTGCCATTGGGGAAAGGAGTAGACAAAATAGTGGAATTAGGGGGATTGAAGCTAATTCTATAGTAGGGAGTACTGAACCACCCTTTGATTGGGATTTAGAGGCAAATTTTAGATTGCGCCAACTATTTAAGGAGTCTAAGGCACTTGCATGGTTGGATATTACCAAAGATTTAGGGTTAGAGATATTATTTAGAGCAATAATGGTCAAAACCAAGGTAGATTAGCTGACTTCATAGAATTTGAGGGACTGTGGGAGGAGGATCCCCATGCGCATTTGCAAATATTTGAGGTGACATGTGTCACCAATGAGATACTAGAAGATGACCAAAAGCTTCATATCTTCCTTGCAACATTAGAAGATGAGGCAACAAGGTGGTATGGGAACCTAGATGGCCAACATAAAGTGACATATGCGGCCTTACCAAGAGAGTTCCTAGAAAAATTTTGATGGCAAGGTTTCCAAGATAGACTAGCCCTTCAATTGGATTATTTGTCCCAAGGAACAACCGAAAGTGTTGAACATTACATTGAACGTATGGAGACAATTATTCGAAAGATGAATCCCTTGATGAACCTACAAAAAAGCGTAAATTTTACTGATGGGCTTAACGCTAAAGTTCATCAGCATGTTAGCCTACAATGGCCAGCTACATTGGCAAATGCTAAAACACATGCTAGATGATGGGAAGTAGTGCAACTTAGCCAACAACGATGGAGGGACTTATTTAAAGAACCTCGGATGGAATATCCAAACACTTCAAGCGGGATATCTAAGAATGTATCTTATGTAACCGTTCCTTTAAATCCATCGGTAACTGCAAGTCCAAATGTATCAAGTGTACCTTTAAATCTATATACTTCAATTCCAACCTATATGATGCAGACATGAATGCCTTCTATGCCTCAATCTTAGTCCCCTCTTGATGAAGTGAAAGTAGTTGATATTATTGCAAAATCCTTAGGAAAGTTGAAGGAGGAAATTATGAGTGTAGTGCAAACACCTTTGAAAGAAATTTATTCAATAAAAACATAGTCTTCTAGTGCACAAAAATCCTTGAGCAGCTCAGCTCCAAACCCACCTAGATCCAATATCTTGTATGGTAAGTGTCATGGGTATGGCCATGTGGCTATAGAGTGTTCGACTCCTTCAAGACTAATGCCTATCGTTCTGCACTTTTTGCCTTAAGACAGGGCATCTAGATACAAATTGTTGGCGTAAGATGGGTCAAGAGCAACAACAACTCATTCAATGTGAATGAATTACAATTACATGGGTCGTAATTATATGACTGAAGAGGAGTTTTCAGCGTGACACAAGATTGTGTTTTCAGTGTTCTAGTGCAAGCAAGTGGGCTACGCTTCAAAACAAGGCTGAGGAAAGCATGGGTGTGCGAGAAAAGAGAAGATTTGATAAAGATGCTGCTTTTTTCTACTGTTAGAGAAGGAAGAAGTCTGTGTTTTTGGCCTTCAAGTGTAGATTTTACATTTTCATCACCTCCGACGGCGGTTGAAGAAGGTTCGGAACATGGAGAAAAGAACCCCAATAGGTTGCATTTTCACAGTCAGATGGGGTTTCTTTTGCCTTTGTGTAGGCATTGCAAGTGAAGATGTCTACATAGATTGACGTGGAGTTCTAGGCAATCATGGACCTGTCCTACTGGTGCTTCCATCAGATCAAAAGCTCAATGGTGATAATTACTGCATATGGCGTGTGATGATGCTAGCCATATTGGAGTCTTGTGATTTGGTGGAGCTTGTGATGGAGGAGATCAACTGGCCCTCAGTGAGAGATGAGTCCAATCTCTGTTCTAGTACTTGTGCAGAAGGCCAAGCCTCATTGGGACAAATTGATTGCCAAGATTCGTTCTTTTCTTTTTATGTATTGTACAATAGCCATGATAGCCCATATAGAGCACTTGATGGTGGCTCGGGAGATATGGTTGGAGCTTGACCAAATGTACAACTGGATGACCCTTATAAAGAGGGTTTCTTTGGAGGTGCAGATATAGACCTTGTCTATGAATAAGTCTTCTTCACTTCGGAAACACATCAACAAGCTTCGACAGCTTCAGATGTAGGTTTAAAATGTGGGGAATCCCATTTCCTCCGAAGACATGGCGATCACTCTATTGTCCCTGTTTCCACGACGATTTGGTACTTTTTATTCCACTCTTATTGCTTCAGGGCAGGAGTCAAGTCTTCACTGAGAAGAGTTGGTTCCTATGGTCTTGGGCCAAGAGGGACAATCCAAGGGGACAAGAAGCTTCAAAATTGAAGGCATTGATTGGTCAAGCCTCTCAAAAGAAGGGGAAGGACCAAAAGAAAAAGGAGGACAACAAATCCAAGAAGGACAAAGAGAAAGGATCGACAAGAATATGGCAAGTCGATTCTTTCTCTTTGTCCTTCTTGTCCTTCTTATCCTTCTTGGATTTGTTATCCTTCAGAATTCTTGGTGTCCTTCTTCTTGGTGTCCTTCTTTGTGGGTAGCTGATTCCAGATGGACGTGGTGGTACCCACACTTTCGAGGTGTTGCATGTGCCAGTTTTTGGGTATCATTTGCTTTTGGTCCATAAGATTTATTCTCTTGGTCTCTTGGTGGAGTTTGACAGTGATGCTATTTGAGTTCTTGATTGTGAATCAAGGAAGGTTCTCTCTTCAGGGTATGAGGAGAATGGCATCTACTAATTAAAGTTTTCTTCCATTCTTACCTCTCTTCTTCTTACCTCTCAAACACAGTCCGAGCTATGGCATGCTCGGTTTGGCCAACTGAACTATGAGTATCTTTAGAAGGCATCGCGAGGATCGCTTATTCGAGGTTTTTCGGACATAGTGGTGAGCCACCAACCATGTATCTCTTGCATTCATGGGAAGGAGCATAGGGATGTGATTTTCAACAAAGCTTTGAGGTGGTCTACTTGACCTATGGAGCCTATATCTGCGGATATTTGTGGCCCGATGAGTAATGAATCCTTGAAGGGGAGCTTGTACTTCATGTTGATCGTAGATGACTGCAGTAAGATGACACGGGCCTACTTCTTGATGTTGAAGTCAAAGGCTTTCTCCCACTTCAAGGATTGGCTTCTTTTCAAGGAGAACCGATCGGGCCAGAGATTGAAGACCTTGCAACCGGACAAGGGTTGTGAATTTGTTTCTAATGAGTTTACTTGTTTTTGTGTGGATAGGGGCATTCACTAGGAGTTTGCTAATGCCAACATTCCTCAAGAGAATGGCATTTTAGAGTGGAAGGACCAAAGTGTGCTCGAGATGGCATGCACCATGATGGAGCACTAATAGACATCTTAGTTTTTTAGGGCCAAGCCAATGGCTATGATAGTCCACATCCTAAATCGATCTCCCACTTCAGTCCTTAATAGGATGACACCTTTTGAGGCTTACTTTGCGACTAAGCCTGATGTCTCTTATTTCAAGATCTTTGGGTGTGACATCTATGTACACATCCCGAAGATGCAACGTGTCAAATTTGAGGCAATTTCTCGACAACAAGTCTTTGTTGGCTACAACTCCCAATCCCAAGGTTATCGCTTGTGTAACATGCTTGTCTAAGTTATTACTCAACGATATGTTCTTAGTAGCCCATCAAGAGATGTCCTAGTAGAAAGCACCATCTGGGATTTTGATAAAACCCTCAAAGTTTGCCACCTAGGCTCGCTTGAGTCTACCCAGTAGTGGAAGTTCAGGCTTCTTCCATGAGGATGATGTGAGTTTTTTTGGTCAAATCTATTACTAGTGGCTAATTAATATTAGCATAATATAAAGTAATGTGAGTCAGTCTTTATAGTTTCTAACACCACAACAGAAACGAGTCATAGACGTGCATGTTAGACGTTCAAAGTCGGGCGCATCAATCATTGCATCTATATGCGCGTGTAAAAGAGCGTGTAAATAGACGCGAATTTTGCATCTATATATCCGCGTAGATAGATGCAAATACAGACACATTTTCAGACGCGTAATTGCCAAAGTTAATAATTATTTTTGCATTGCTCTCTAATGAATGGAAGTTCCTCCAGTTGACAAGCCTGATATAAGTAATTAACGGCAAGCGACACAAACCTTATTATGCAATTAGTAGCAAGCATTGCATGTATCTTGTAATTTCTCTACTTGAAGATGATAAAAAATACTTCCTTTTTATTATGAAAAATTCAATTTAGCTTTAAACTTGACTATTGATTCTTGAGTATGCACATGTGCGTATGATATTTTCCATAGAATTAAGAATACACATTGAATCATTAAGCAAATTAAGCATGTTACAGTGAATGATCCATCTCATCTTCAATGAGATCAGCCCTTGCTAAACTATCTACTTCTAGGTATATGTTACCAAGAGGTAATGAAACAAATAAGTCTATCCCACTATCAGATATGTTGCTATATTACTCAATAACTTCATCATCATCAACCACATTATTGTCCTCTTCTGTGTTTCCTTGAATATCCTCGCAAGGTTCATCTTGTACTATATCACACATATCATCCATTATGGTGTCATCATGTACATCATCATTAATTGTTGGATTATCATCTACTATCTCTATGTCGGTAATATTACCATATATATCACATGTATACATATTAAAAAATTAGCTTTCACATATACACCTGCTCGCATTGTTGAGTAGTACTAATGTGTCATTCTTGTTTTGGTGAAATTTTGTAGAGTCAATGATTACAAAATCACTTGGATGACGTTTGATTGTGCAATGCTCACCATTTGTTACCACTTTTTAAAACCACTTCACATCCAGTACATATATAAAGAATCGTCTGAAGTCAAGCTTTAGAATATCTTGGATCAAGCCACAATAACTTTCCATGGTACCATTGGCATCCTTGAAGTGAGCAAGGACACCACAATCTTGGGTATTTCTCTTTTCATCTATACGTAAGATGTTTACCCTCGCACCAAATAGCATTGAATAATGTGCACTAGTAGTAAAAGATTAAGATCAAACATGTCAATTTATTATATAAAATATAACTAGAAACAAATTAATTGATAGTATGTCTCACCTTTGATAAGCAACCTTGTGTGTATTCCCACTCTTCTTGAGACATATTAATTTCCTCCTCTTTTTCCATTCTCTCCATTTCCTCATGCAACCAATCTATATCAATATGACGTGGGAGCGCATTTAGATGATCTAGAAATGAGACATTACATCCATATCTGGTGTGAAATGCTTATATTTCGCTTTTTTTTCTTGCCCTTACTTCATTATATAGTGTCACCCATTTGCTCATTACATCACTATTGAGCATGCAAAAACTATTTAACTTACGAAGTTCTTCTTTTGTTAGCACTTACTCATTCCTTTTCCTTGAGGTATTATAGAGGTTATCCTCAAGTCTTCATCATTTTTCCATAGTCGTAGTTGAGAGGGGTCCACTTCAGCAAGATATTCATAGATATAAACAAGGGATGATTGCGCTAACCAACCCTCAGCCATGCTTCCCTCATGCCGTGCTTTTTACCTCACAAAATCTTTCAAGGTTTTCATGAAGCGCTCAAGAAAAAACATCAACCTTGCATGAACTGCCCCACAAAGTGCGATCTCATCAATAAAATGTACAAGTAAATGTAATTGAGTAGTCAAAATGGAGCGAGGAAAATTTTCCTCCACCAAACAAATCACCTCAACAGATAATACTCGAGCATCTTGCAATGTGTTTGGATCAATTTCCTTCGAGCTCACGTATCTGTTAGGATGCATTTGACAATTGTTTATTTTTGTGTAGAAATTCAAAGAGGTTTACTACATGATGTATGTAATATATAATGAAAAAATACAATGTATACACATCTCACAAGCTCTCCCATCTTGTAAATGATATCACGTACATCTTTGGATACACAATGGGATATGCTAGTAAGAAGTACGAACTGAATGCAAATAATATTCATAGATCAAATGATTAGTTGAGGAAAAATTCATTATACCCCAAATTTTACACATAGTTACTCCACTAATTAATATATTCATGGTTAGAGATACACTTACTTGAATCATTTTGTGCCACTCGTGGGACTTCAAACCAGATAGTTGCTCCACACCTCTTTTCTTTTTCTTTATGAAGGCTCCCTTGAGACATCTCATACATCTTGTGGGTGTTCGAAAGCTACATATCTGTTCCTTCACTATTTTTTCCTCACTCTTTGACAACATCCAAGGTGCATGGGATAACTCAATCTTTCCTCTGGGTCCAATGCATGGCCAGGCTCATCTCATGCGACCAATGTTATGTAAATCCTCCCTTACATTGACTAAATCACGAGCCCCTATCAAGTGATCCCATAATGTAGATACAATATTTTTGAATATGTGCATGGGGTCCTTGATCTTGAGTTCAGTCCAATACCAAAGACGAAAAAATATAGAGAACCTAACAAACAAACAATATATTATATAAACAATTCATCATGCTAAATACTTTAAAGTCAATCGAGAGAAATATACTTCTTACCGCCGACTCATGTCGAGTGGAGGGTGGTTGTCGGCATTAATCCATCTCTCCTTCCAATCTCGAATGTTTAGAGATTGTGGAGTCATTCCATTAGTAGGGAGAACATATTTGGGATGATCAATAGGAAGAAATCGATGATGATTGTCATAGATAACCTTCTTTAAACATGCCGACCTAGAGGAAACTAGAGAGGAACCGCAAATAGGACATGCATGATATCCTGATGCGTTGAATTTCAAACATAGAGTTATATACATGTACCTGAACACTTTCCATATCCTAGAAAGTCATGCATGGTCCACAACAACATGGCCTTCAAAGTGAAATCTCTAGATGATGCAGATGTGCTTGTATCTTGGACCTCAATACCTTTCCATAACATTTCTAACTGTTCAATCAAAGGCTCTAAGTAAATGTCCATGTTTTTTACCTTATGCTTTCCAGGAATCAGAAGGGACAACATTACATGTCCCTTTTTAATTGCCATGGATGGAGGAATATTATAATTCACCAATACCACTGGCCATACACTGTATGATGTGCTTTTGATGCCAAATGGATTGATTCCATCCATACCTAAACCAAATCTCAAATTTCTTGGCTCTTCTTTGAAAACGGGCCACAAATTGTCTATATGTTGCCATGTCGGTGTGTCTACAGGGATCCTCCATTTTCCATCACTTGAACAATGACTAGCATGCCATGACATGAGATTTCCAATAGACTTACACTTGAACATAAGTTGAATACGTGGAATAATAAAAAAATGTCACAAAACCTTACGAGGCACATCCATTGACTTCATCTCCACTTCGTATCTTGATTCACCACAAATAGAAAACTCTCGAGCGAACTCATGAATCCCACGAGATAAGACACAATCATTGATACATGCATGGAACTTGACATAATCGAGGCCTCCCAGAGATGTCAAGTAATGTCTTGCTTGGTCTCTCTTAGTTGGCAATTTGTTTCCTTTTGGAAGCATTTGTGATAATAACCTACATATATTTTTAAAAGTGAGTTAAAAAACCACCAATATATATTTGTGTCTGATTTCAAAATAGAACAAATAATATTATGATTCATAAGCCAAAATGAATTGATACCTACTTCAATAACACATTCAAACTGATATTACTCCATCCATAAATTGTTTGCAAAGTTAAGTATCTCGAGGGATGCACGAAGAACGGAGTACGTACAACCTTCATACAACGAAGTAGATGACGCTACGTATAGTGGGTCATCTGGCTTCATCGAGTGACCTTCTCCCCGAACCGATTGTGAAAATAGATCGTGTATCATGTTGTCCAAAATCTCATCCTCTACAACTTGATGGGGCATTTCATGAGGGCTACTATCATGGTCGTCAATCTCCACTCTTCTTGAAGAATCTACCTCCTCTCAATGCCCAAGAGAGAGCATCTGAAGATGTGGCACTGTATCCTGCTCAACCACAAAAGGGAGTTACATGTACATTGATATATATTTTAAACATATACTAGCAATCTTAGTGACATTACAACTCGATGTGCTTGAAAAATACAGCCTTGGCAACGATCACACATGCATTTAATTTTTTGTCATAGCCATACATCTCGATTATGAAGACGTAATGTTTTATCCTCACTTGAGGATGTGCTCGTTGACTCATCAACATGCACTGCACTAGGTGATGACGACGACATGATTAAACCTAATTTATGACAACATCAAATTTTTTATTAATATGTTTACATAAAAACTTCAAGGTGTATTAACTATTCTAAGATATTAAATTTTAAATACACAAAAATTATCATAAATACATAAAAACTTATGATAAGAACTTACTATCAAAACTTATCTTAAATACAAAAACTTATGATAAAAACGCAAGCACGCTAAATGCGCGTCTATGCCTATATCTAACTGCGTGTCTACGCCTGCGTCTATCTACGTGTCTATTACCATGTTTATGTAAACTTAGATGCACATATAAACTCAAAATTAGATGCAAATGCCAAAATCCAAAAGATACAAGCGATTTCTTTTCAAACTATGTCTTTCCTACATTTTTTGTATGTTCTAGAGCTCGAGTTCAGCCAACATGTAGTCTACCTCCACTAGTCTCTTTATGACTCACCTCTTCTTTCACTTCAAAGAGACAAGAAGGAAAAGAAGACATCTAAAGAGAAGAAAGCCAAGGAGAGGAAGAAAGAGAGAACAAAAGAGAGGAGAACAAGAGGAAGAAGAGGCAAAGAGAGGAGACAACAAGCAGTAAGCATCAAGGGAGAACAACTCACCAAGGAGAGGAAGAAGGGGAAGGAAGTAGCGCCACCACCCGTCCACACCAAAGACCCAAGGTGAGTCCTCTCTCTCTCTCTCTCCCTCTCTCTCTCTTTCTCTCTCTCTCTCTCTTTCTCACTCCCTCCCTCCCTCTCTCTTTCTGTATTAGGATCTTTCTTTCTATGATTGAAGTTTTTATATCTCAAATAAATCATGGATGGCGATTGTTGGCTTGCGAGCAGCTCACTTAGCGCGTTTGACAACGAGTGTAGATTCCAGTGCAGACGCGCAGCTATCTTTGCTGTTATCGCATCTACAGTCATGTCTTCAAGCATGTTTATTCTATATCTCAGACGTGAGAATACACACGCTCTGCTCAGAAGCTTTGACTTCAGAGAAGCGTCTGAGAGCATGTCTATTCTGCATCTTAGATGCAAATATACACACGCTCTGCTCAGAAGCTTTGACTTCTTGGAAGCGTCTGAGAGCGTGTCTATTCTGCATCTCAGATGCGAATATACATGCGCTCTGCCCAAAAGGTTTGACTTCAGCGAAGCATCTGAGAGTGCCTCTATTTTGCATCTCAGACGCGAATTTACACGCGCCAGCTCTCATTAAAAAAACAAGTTTTTATTTCAGGAATTGTACTACAAACATGTTACACAATAGTACAGTTTACACAATATTGCAGTTTAGCAATTTTGTCTTATTCCTATGTTTTGTTTGTAGATGTCGCATCCTGGTTCATCTAGCAATGACCCAGATTTGGAGCGCATGAATGATACATTGGTCTTGTTCAGTAGAGGGGTCAATGCTTTTTTTGGAGGTTTTCCTAGTAATAAAGACTTCATGGGAGAGATGACTAGACACCTTGGTCGCTCTCCCACAGACGAGGTGTTCAGCGTCATGTTTGGAACGCCTTTGATATCTTTACCTAGCACTGCTTCCCAAACACCAAATGTCCAAACTCCAATTGCAGGTACTCCATGTGCATCGGCTGAAGCACAAGTGTCAGCCGATGCACATGCATTTGCGGAAGCACGTGCATCCAGCGAGGCAGAGGGTAGTCAACACAGAGGGAGGAGGGAGAGTCGAGGGGGAGGAGGAGGCTTGTGTGGGGGTTACCTAGGAGGTGGCGAGTGATCACCCTCACTAGAAGATCACGTAGAGAAGCTTGTATGCCAATACTATAGAGTTACAGATAGTGGTGGCATCTTCCATGATGATGAAGGAAGGGATGTAATGGCGTACATGAGGAGTGTCGTGCATGCGATGTATAAATATTATTTTATTTACTTCAAGCATCAAAAAAGCTGCTTGTGGCAGGAGGTGTTGAGGGCAGTCCATAGGAGGTACCCAAATCCTAAGGATCAACGATTCTCGGATGATCGAGGACGCACAAAAGTGAGGGATTTTCTTCACAGCAAAAGATCTAACCTCATGACACATGCCAGGGAGTCACTGCGGAGACAAGAGGAGAGGCGTGAAGCCTATAGCCAACCACCTATGTGCCACCGCATAGAGTGAAAGAAAGCCAAGAAGAAAGCGACAGAGAAAGCAAAGAGTCGCCAACACTCACCATTCCGTTTGTAGTGATTATGTCCGCAACCTTATCGGCAGCTCTTGCCTCTGCGACCTTTGTAGCTTTCTTATTTGGAACCATGGTCTTTAATTGTGAAACCACAAACAAAAGGAGAATTTGGTGAAGGAGCTTGGGGGTAATTAGATTGACAGAATTTTGATTAAGGGGAGGGAAAAAGCAATCACCAAATATTTTGAGAAATCGAGAAGAGTCTTGATTCAATAGGAAGGAATAGGATAGAAGGGATGGAGGAATTGAACATCAACGGGTTTCAGGAAAAGTCCGCCCTCCTGTATCTATCAACAGAGCGTGAGACAGAGGGTGGGTTGAGTGTGATTGGAGTTTCTTCAATCAATTACCGAGAGATGAGATTGAGGGACGTTACGACACTTGGAGTCAGGTATGTTCCTATTTCCCTATGCACCCACGGGATGGGTTTTTGCCGTCAACACAAGACAGGTCACCCTGTTCTGTACGCTACACTGTAAGGATCCCTTGCCTTTCTCCTTGCACTTATGCCAGACGGGTTGGACGCACTAATGCATCATCAACTGTGCACCCTGGCATACTCCCTCTGCACCATTTCTCTGTTGATTCCTAAACCGGGTACAAGATATGGGTTTTAATCATTCTTCCTCGAGTGATATTAGTCATGGGGCGAGTGACAGTTCTTTCATTTCATTTGAGTGACTGTGAGTTGAGTGCAATATCCCTCATCATCGACGAATTTCCTATGATTCCTTCCATCAGCTACCTCCCTGGGTGCTGCCACATGGTCCCTTCCATGACGGACGTGTGCTGAGAAGATGCCTTGGTACCTCCAGAAGCCGACAACAACACAGGAAGTGCCATCAACAATTGACCTTGATCCTCAACACAATGGGCCAAGTTTTTCTAACCCTCCCACTTTGGTTTCTTCGTGACGTTCATGTTTTAAGTGTAGGGATGTTAGTGGATGGTCTGTGGCTTGGTCCTAGGTCCCTGTTGCTCAGTTAACCCTATCCGTTAAGGTCTTCAGTGTGGGGACGCGTCCCTGCGCGTCTACATTGCCTACCCTTCTGCATATGCCTCAACCTGCTAATGCCTCTATGCCATGACTTGCTTTTACCCTAATGGGGTCCCTCCCCACCCAACCGTTCATTTTGCACCCACCCTTGGGGCTGTTCCCTTGAAGTTTTCCTTCATTCCCTGCTTTTGAGGTCCTGCCATGTGACTGCATCCTACGTTCACCGAAGTCCAAATCCAACCTCATAGCCCTATTCCTCCCTCTAAACTGACAATTTTTCCTTTTTACCTACCCTTGTTCCGGTGCACGGTTTTTGAGTTATTAATTTTTGAAGCATTTTGCGTAAATTAGCCGGTTTTCCATATGAACACGCTTTTCTTGCTTTGAAACCGTGATCTGACGTCATAGCCCTGACAACCACTTTTCCCTTGACATTTTTCCTTTTTACTCCGAGTCATTCCGATAAACAGTTTGTCCATTATTAATTTTCCGGCTTTTTACAACTTTTTCATGCGTCTTTTTGACATTTTTCCATGCGAACCTGCCCTGTTTGCATCGGAATTCCAATTTGATTTAACCGCCGTGTCCCCTGTGTCTTCCCCCACCTTTTTCCTTTTTCCTCCCCCCTCTTTCGGCTCCCGTATTTTTACTTATTACTTTTTAAATGCGTTTTTGGGCGTATTTTTGGAGTTTTTCGCATGTGAATCCCTCCTACTTCCACCGAACCTGCGGTTTGACATGATAACATGGTTCTGTATACCTTCTATTTTGCTCTGTTTTGGTCTGTTTTGTTCTGATTGTCTTCTGTAAGGAGGGATGGAGTATTGATTGATGAAGATTGAGAACTTGTGAAAGCTTATTGAATGGTTTGTGAGAGTTTGGAATGGTTTGAGAATGAGTTATGTGGTTTTGATGACCTTCTATAACCTTCTGTTCTGTAGGTCTTCTGTAGAGCTTCTGTTTCTGTTCTGTACTGTAGCTGTTCTGGTACTGTTCTGTGACTGTTCTGTATGCTTCTGTATGTGTTTTGATGGATGAGAGTGTAGCTTGGGAAAGTTTTCTAGCCTTGGAAAGAGGTGAATACAAGTGCAAAAGAGCTGAAAGAAGTGGAATAAGTAGCTGCTGAAGACTCAAGTGAAGACTAGAGTGAAGTGACAGTAGTGAGCTATGAAAGGACACTGTAGTGGCTCTGGTGACTCTTCATATTAGACATACCTCTTGGGAGGGGTATCCACGACCTAAGAGGGATTATTGAGAGTGATTTTTGAGAAATTGTAGTGAGGATATGATGTATTATTGATGGAGAGAGAGAGAGAGAGTCAGAGATAGCCAATTTTACTGAAACAGAGTGATTGTATATGAGAGATTGAAAGAGAAGACTATGAAGATCTTAAAGATGAATACTATGTGATGTATTTCCATTAAAAGATGGTGTATTCCCTTTCTTTCTTTGTTTTATTGATGGATTTTATGAAGATATTGAAGAATATGGTTGATTCTATCAAATCCGTGGGAGATCTACATGATGCTATTTTCTTGCAAGAGAATTCCCTTTCCCTTGGTGTTCCTCTTGGGGATCCATGTCAAAAACATGGACTAGATTCTTCTGGCTCCCTTTCATAACCTTCTTCGTCAATATCATATTCATCCTCTTCTGTCTCTGTTGCTGCTTCTGTTTCTGCTTCTGTCTCTGCTTCTATTTCTGTCTCTGCTTCTGTCTCTGTAGGCCCTCTGTAACAGAAGAACAGATTCTCTGTTTCCTCTTCGGCCTCTGTGTCTGTCTCTGCTATGGCCATGTAACAGGGAGAGCAATACATCCATGCTTCTATCTCACTGTCAGAAGTGATTTCAAAAGTCATTCCTAGTTCATGCAGGAAGTATTCACCCATTGATAATGGCTTTGCATCTTTTGGAAGTTGGCTTACAGTATCCACTGTTAAGGAACGTGCCACTGTTTTCTTGAGAAGGATCTGTTTGACAGCATCTTCATCTGCTGATGTTCCATCCGTAGCCTCATTAGGGGAGTTAGAAGATAATTCCAAGGAGGTGGATCCATGTCCTTTTTGAGAACCATACAGTTTCAACACCACTTTGTTGGGTCCTCTACCCAAAGTCAAAGTTCCTTTGAACCAATCCGTCCTTGCTTGAGCTTCAAAAAGCCATGGTCTGCCCAGTAACAGAGGATAGGATGTACCATAAGAGTTTGGCTTCACCACCAAATAGGTTAGCCAATAATCTTTTCCAGTCACTGTAGTCTTCACATATGGGAGAATCCCCAAAGGCTTGATTCTACTCTGATCCACTAGTCTGATGAGCCATTGGGTTGGTTGCACACCTTGTAGGCCTAGATCCTTCACTGTCACATCTGTCATAATGTTCACTGATGAACCTCCATCAATCAATGCATTTACAATAAAACAGCCTTCTATCCACACGCCAGTCTCTGGAGTACCCGGATCTAGAAAGGCGTTAGCTACGTCCACTTCTTTGACAGGATCTGGAGCCTTGTTGGACTTTGTTGCTATTGAGGGAGCAATCCTTAAACCACGTCTTCTTGTCAGTATACTTTTGAACCTTTTCCGGCAACTGGGAGACAACATCAATAATTGTCGGAATGTGAGGTTTGGTTTAAAGGTATCTAGATCTCTGACCAGATCGTATTCCTTAATAGGATCCACTGGCTTCTCTAATCGGTTAGGGAATGGGGCAACACCCATTTTCATTTTCCCTCTTTCTTCCAATAGAGGCATCATGGGAACGTCTTCTACCACTTGTGGCACTTCCTCTTCTTCTATCTCCTGGACCTTTGGTCCTGTCTCTGTAACTCTTTGTGGCACTGTAGTGCTCTGTACGGCACTGTTAGGCTCTGTTCTGTTCTGTTCTTCTGGTGGAAGATTGAACTTCACTGTTCTGGCAGGAGGGTTATTTTCTTTCTGGATAGGTGGTTCATTCTTATTTGCACGTGTGATGGCAACAACTTCCAATTCCACTAAATTGGAGGTAGGCTCATGGGCCTTGGCCGAACTATCAGTAGCACTGTTTTTCACTAGGGTTGGGCTTGGACAATCTTTTGCAGTGTGGCCTTCTCCTTTGTATCGACTGCATAAGGGCTTGTAATCCACTGACCTTCTGGGATTTTGACAATTTGGTGAGATGTGTCCCTTTTCTCCGCATCTGTAACACTCCACTTCTGTTCTCTGACCACCGCCAGACTGTCTTCCTCTGTAACTTTGAGAGGGAAATCTTCTGGGTCTGAAATTAGGACCAAACTCTCTAGAATTTGGTCCAATATCATGTGTTGTCATTTTGGATTCTAGCAAGTTGAATCTTGCATCTTCTTCCTTCCTTCTCCTATCATGCATCTCTTTCAGAGAGCAAATGTCCTCTGTATGGTTCTTCCGCAAATAGTAGGAACAAAAGGCTCCAGGAATGGTTGGTTTTCGTGTGCATTCAGTGGCTAAATGGCCTGCTTGATGACACTTACCACACCAAGTATTTGACTGCATCACATCTCTTCCTGCTCCTGCAACGTTGGATATGCTAGCGATATTCAATTTCAGCGTCTGTAGCTGCTCTATAATCACATCCATCAACTCCTCTTTGATGTTTGCAACTGATTTGGATAAGTAGTCCTTCAAGCTTTCTCCTCCTGAGGCACTGGCAGGAGGGTTTTGAGGAGTCTCTGTAATCACTGCATAAACCGGTTGGGCTGGTACAGAGGGGTCTCTGTTCTGGTTCTGATTCAGAGCTCCTGTTTGAACTATTGGCTGTTGGCTCCAGTTAGTAGGATTCCACTGTTGCTGCTGATTTGGCATGGAGGAAATTGGTTGAGACCATTGTTGTTGTGGTTGAACCATCATTTGAGGCAGTGCACTGTACTGTGATACCGGGGGCATCTGTTGGTAGGGATAGGGAACAGTCCCTGGAACTACATTTGGTGGATACATCATTCCTGGCATAAGAGGAGGTAGGAATCCTCTTCCTATATTCATCGCTAATCTAGCTTCCACTTCATCGTACAATCTTGCACCTTCTATTGCAGCTTGCAGTGTGGTTGGTCTTTGCAGCTCCACAAACTTACAAACTTCTGGCTGTAATCCTCTGATAAACACCCCCTTTTGAATACCATCATCTAGATTATGGTTAGTCCATCTCTTTAGGATGGATTCCATTCGTGTGACATAAGCTTCCACTCTTTCTCCAGAGGACTGACTTAGGTTCATAAATTCCTCTCGCATCCGCTCTTCAAAACCTTCACGCTTGAATTTAGTGAGGAAGGCCAACTTCAGGTCGTCCCATGTGCCAAAAGTTCCTGCTGCTTGTCTCTCATACCACTGAAACGCCACGCCCTTGGAAGTTGAGGGGAATATTGCTAACCAATGCTTAGGGGTTCTGGCATTGTTAGCCACACATGCTACCATAAACTCTGCTACATGAAGATCAGGGTCTTCATTGTACTCTCCCTTAAAAACTGTGTACTCTCCCTTAAAAACTGGAAATGGCACTACATTCGCTGGCCTGTCATCAATATTTCCAGGACGGAAGTGGACCTCCAGCAGGAGGAGGAAGGGCTTGATGTGCCATTGGGACTTCTGTAAAGAGTTCCTCAAGGGCATTAAAGGCGGCTTCTGCTACGAGCTCGTTCTCAGCCTTGATTTTTGCTTTCTCTCTTCTCACGTACCTCTGGACTCGTTCTAACGCTTGCCTCTTTATTGCATCATTCATCAGGGGGTTGGCTTCACTATGTTGTTAGTGCTCCACAGAGGGTTAACAGAAGGCTTCAGTCTCTGGAGGACTCTCTTGCCAACATTTCTTCTACTTCTTTCTTTTCAACGTCCCTGAATTCTACTTTCATGCCACTGCACAGAGGAAGGTATTCGGTTCTGAAGGTGTCAAAATGCATACATTTGAGCATTGTGGTGGTGCCATCATCATAGTAATGCCAGCTTCTGATGGTTTCAACAGTGTATGTTGTGAAAAACACTCTGTCTACCAACTTCCAGTGGGTTGCTAATTGAACAAACAAAAGATTATCAGTACACCAAGCATCCCATGTATCTTGTTGTTGAGCGTCCACGAACAAATTCCAACTCTTTTCCTTCTTGTCTTTGTGAACCTCTACAGACCAAGACTCCTGAAGCTTCTTCACAATCTCCCACTTGATGTTGTCTGGAAACTTCTCAATGAATACCACATCTTCCATGGATGGTCATTCTCTCTATTTCTACTCTTCAGTTTGTTCCCAAACAGTTTGCCACCAAGATGCAAGTTTCTGCTGCTTCAACAGGAAGAGGAAACTGTCCACCACATAGAGCATGCATCATGATGGTGATGTGTTTCCGCCATTGTGGGATGAACTTCTTGTGTAAAGTGGCTTTGATTATGAGAAATTCCAACTCTTCAGTGCAAGAAGGAACTTTACAAACATCCATTGAATTCTTCTCTTCTTGGCAATGCCAATTCCTTCATTTTCAGCCTCTTCTGGTGCTTGTTGATGGCAAGTTTCCCCGGCTGCGCACCAAAAACATGGAGCCCCAAGAGGAACACCAAGGGAAAGGGAATTCTCTTGCAAGAAAATCTATCTTGTAACATCAACAAGCTTGTTTATTAGGTTTCATATGATCACAATGAAGAAAAGAACACCAGGCACAACAAATCTTCATACAACATCATGTAGATCTCCCACGGATTTGATAGAATCAACCATATTCTTCAATATCTTCATAAAATACATCAATAAAACAAAGAAAACAAAGGAATACACCATCTTTGAATGGAAATACATCACATAGTATTCATCTTTAAGATCTTCATAGTCTTCTCTTTCAATCTCTCATATACAATCACTCTGTTTCAGTAAAATTGGCTATCTCTGACTCTCTCTCTCTCTCTCTCCATCAATAATACATCATATCCTCACTACAATTTCCCAAAAATCACTCTCAATAATCCCTCTTAGGTCGTGGATACCCCTCCCAAGAGGTATGTCTGATATGAAGAGTCACCAGAGCCACTACAGTGTCCTTTCATAGCTCACTACTGTCACTTCACTCTAGTCTTCACTTGAGTCTTCAACAGCTACTTCTTCCACTTCTTTCAGCTCTTTTGCACTTGTATTCACCTCTTTCCAAGGCTAGAAAACTTTTCCAAGCTACACTCTCATCCATCAGAACACATACATAAGCATACAGAACAGTACCAGAACAGCTACAGTACAGAACAGAACAGAACAGAAACAGAAGCTCTACAGAAGTCCTACAGAATAGAAGGTTACAGAAGGTCATCAAAACCACATAACTCATTTTCAAACCATTCCAAACTCTCACAAATCATTCAATAAGCTTTCACAAGTTCTCAATCTTCATCAATCAATACTCCATCCCTCCTTACAGAAGACAATCAGAACAAAACAGACCAAAACAAAAGGTATACAGAACCAATCAGAACCTATTAGAACATCAGAGAACTTCCAAAACACAATCAATATCATCCAAAACACTCTCAAACCACTTCCAAACCCATCAATCATCTCATAAAATCAACCATTCAGCTCTCAAAAACAACAAAAAACAGCAAAAAAACAAGTCATTTCAACACTCAACAAACCACTTAACCTAGCTCCAATTTCTGCCCCAATCTCTTCTACTCCTATGAATTCTTCTAGAAATGATCATGTTTTCCGTTGCATGTGGTGTGATAGTCTAGACCGTGAGTGGAAGGACTGTCAAGATTTTGAAGAGGTGAAAAGACTAAAGTTGGTAGTTTGGAAGGATAAGATGATATGTTTCAGAGATACAAAGCAACCAATTAAACCAAATTTCGGTAAAGGAGGTATGAAGAAATTATTGAAGGAGTCTATTTTGCGCTCTTCTTATGTGATGCAAGAGGTGGCAAGAGAAGCTGCTGCCTATGGTCTTCAATTGAAGCAATTACCGAATGACAAATTTCCTTTATGGTCCTATGCACTGCATGTAGAAAAGAAAGGTAAAGCTTTATCGACCAAAATTTCAGCCATAGGATATACAATTAGAAAAGGGATTGGATGGAATGAGTGAGTTGATGTCTTTTCTATCTATGCTTGCATCGTGAAATCTCAAGGATTTGAAGCGCTTGTTGAAAAGAGAAGTGGAAAAGAGATAACGATCAGCCTAAAGGATCGAAGAGGGCGACTAGGAGTGAAGCCTCAAGAGAGACACCAAGGAAAAGGGGGATTTTTCTGCAAGAAAATCTATCTTGTATCATCAACACAGCTTCTTTTATCTTCTTTATGTGATCAAAACAAAGAAAACAACAAATCTTCATGCAGTAAAATAGTAGACATCTCCCACGGATTTGATAGAATCAAGCATAATCTTTAATTTCTTCATAAAATCCATCATAACAAACAAGAACACAAAGGAATACACCACTTTTGAATAGAAATCAATCACATAGTATTCATCTTCAATGTCTTCATAGTTCTCTCTCTATCTCATAGTAGATACCTTGTTTTTAGACATAGAATTGAGTTTCTCTCACTTCACTCTCTCACATACTCTTACTCTCTCAATAATACATCATAGCATCACTACAATACTCAAGAATGGCACTCAGTTATCTTCTCTTGGTTGTGGATACACCTCCCAAAAGGTATGTCAGATGCAAAGAGGCACCAGAGACATCATAGTGTCCTGTGAGATCTAGCTTTAGTTATTGTTCTTTTGTAGTGTGAATCTTTATCAGCTACTTCTTCACTTCAATTATCTTGAAAAGAGCTTCCATTCATCCTTTCCTAAAACAAAAACACTTCCTAAACATATCCATACATCCAACATAACACTCAACAGAAATGAACAGAACAGACCACAAAGCAACAAAAATACAAAACAACAAAACCACAAAACCTTATAGAAGAATAGAGACCATAAAAACCATAAAAATCAAAACAAAATCAATTCCATCTTTCATAAACCTTTTAACACAACCTCAATTATCTCTCAAAACATTCACTCAACTATCTCAACTACCAAAACAGAAACAAAACAGAAGAAAATCAGACCTTACAGAACTAAATAGAAAAAATTATAGAACCCTACAAAACAACATATCCTCATCAAAAACCATCATAAACCCTTCAAACATACTCAAACCATTCAAAACACTTCAAAACATCTTTAAATTCAAACAATCCATTACAAAAAACAACCATTCACCAACAAAAACAACAAAAAATCAATCCAAAAAATATATCATTTTAGCACTCAACATATCCCCACACTTAGAAAGGAAGTGTTCTCGTGACCTTAGAAAAAAAAATGAATAAAAACTCTAATATCTGCTAAAAATAATCATCAATCCAACTCAAATCACCAGCTACTATCACGACCCCAACATATCAACTTCATAGAACCTGTATCTAAAATACATATGAAAGGAAAACCAACAACACCAAAAACCATTCCAATATCATAAAACCAAAATAACTCAAATTATTAAAGGATATAAGAGTTTAGCATCCAAATTCTCACTGCAACCATGTTATATCCATTATCATCAATCTTCACAGCTTCATCTTCATCAGATACTCACAATATAAAAAACAAACAAAACCCAATACAAAAAATACCCATATACAAATATAGTCTGAATGACACAAATCCCCAAAAAGTTGGAGAGAAAGAAGAGGTTTCCATTAGAGGATATAATCATGAAAACCCTCCTACTAAGTAGGATGAAGGTATTTCTTCTTAAATTGCATACTAAATTTAAGACGGTCTAAGGCTTTGTTTTTATCTACAAAGTATTGACACTACAAGATATAGACCTTATACCGACGTTTAAAGCGACGAAAATACAAATAACAAAATTTGCCCCCGTCGTTGCAAAAAGTGTCGTTATTGTTGACGCCATAGAATCGTCACTATATGCGTCTCTATCTGTGTCGCAAATGCGACGTATATAACGACGCATATAGCGACACAACCAGTAAAGTTGCGACGCTCATAGCAACGCCAATAGCGATGCGAGTAGTAAATTTGCGACGCAAATAGCAATGGTAATAGGGAAAAAAAAATTTTGTGGTAGGGCAGTTGTGTGCTGCATGAGAGCCATACAAAATAGTTTCTGCATTACTACATATAAAGCGCTTGGAAACAAAAAGAATGTATATTGAAATCATAAAACTGATACATGAAATAAATACATGATCGCATAAAATGCAATTGGTACAATCATGAAAGGATATCACTAATACATAGAAAATGTCTACATAGATCAGGCGACTAAAAACTAAAGGTGTGTGAGCTCTAAGGATCCAAGGGCGAGCTAGAAATCCTCGTCCCCTCCTCCCACCGGAAAGGAGCATCAAACGGATTCTGCAGAAAAAGAAACAACATATCAATCCACTATACAATAATGCATTCAAATATCTCATGGTAACTACAGACAAGAAAGATGAGTGACTTACAGGGCCGCCGCATCTATACAATCAATCGATCAATGCCCTGAGACCGTGCCTCTCTGCATATCGAGTCTCAAGGCCTTGTGGATCGCGATTTGTAATGGAGTGCTGCAAAGAAAACAAAATGCTAACTGTTAGAAACATGATTGTCAGTACAAAGAATATTTCAAATAAACAAATAAGCAAAACAAAAGAGAAACTTACAAAGTTGAATAAATATGTCCTGTGGCCGCCACTCCCAAGATGATGCACCACTCCGGCCTTGATTCGTGCCCTCGTCGCCTCCCGTTTTCTGAATCCAACGTCCTGGCGAATCTATAGCCTCCTCCCTTAGTCGGTGCCAGTCGTCTGCATCTAACCACTTGGGCTTTGGAGCCCCACTCTTGATTGCCTTGCGTGCGTCGGATCATCTATGTGACACGTATACATGCATGCAATCCATCATCCAGCCCGTAGAGAATCTATCTATTGCGGCTGGCACTGGAAACTCCTCATGCAAGGATGCTACTATATAGTACTTTCTCCCCTCCGGTATGTTCCTCCAATGATCCAGGACGTTGTGCCGAAAAACTTGTTGGCACAACTCCCTCATGCGAGCCATCACCCTCCTCCCCTCATCATTCATGATGATGGCTCTTGACCTACTATCCACTAGGTATCCATAACCCCTAGGAGTCTGCCTAAGATGGGCCCTCTCCCATCTCCGTCCACGCTCTTGGGCATATCCAAGAGACCCCAGTACATCCGGTGTACCGACGGGGGTACCCTCTCCCGGAGTGCCACTCAAAGGGGTGCCACCAAAAGGAGTGCCATCAAAAGGTATACCACCTGCTGATGGCTACGCAAAAGCCGGAGTAACTGGAGTAGACGTCCCCACAGGTGTGACGAATCCTGGAGGTGATACAGCTCCAGCTGAACGACGAGACAGAGACACCACGTCCGTGTCTCCACAGCAGCACCCCCCTGATCCTCTTGCAGTCTCTCCCTCTGGCCCAAGTCATGAGCATCGAGATCGTCTGCTCGAAGCTGAAGCATCTGATCGTGCTGAAGCTGATCTAGCAGAGCGCCCTGACGAAGAACGAGACAGCTTCTGGTCTGCCATATCTCTGAATCTCGCGAACTGATCTGGAGACGTGTGCCATCATGTCCTAAAACTCCTCATCGCTCATCCCTCGACTCATCCTGAAAATGTCACCTGCACAGATAAAAAATGATGTCAGAATAATCAATTTAAACTATACAAAGCACAGTAATATAAATCATTTTTGAAAAATCCCTCTTAAAATGCATATCTTATGTACCTTTATGGAAGATCTAAACAATGAATTGAGTAATACAATTCTCCAAGAATGAAGTATTCTATGGTCCCATGTTAATCTCCTAACACAACTCTGCATACACTAGAAGGTCGATAGACATGTCACCACAAAACAACGAGTCTGCCTCGTTCTCAAAAAATTCTAGGACTTCTGTATTTCCATCATTGTTAGCCGATGCGGGCTCCAAGCTTGCGGTGGCCTCCACCCCTTGTAATATCGACCCCTCTATATTTTCTTCATCTATGCTTGGAACATTGCTTTGATCATATACTCTCGCACCTCGAGGATTTGAAGGTATAACATACCACCATCGAGGTTGTCGGGGGTTTGGATAGAAGATTACCTGTTCACAAACACTTACAAAGCGAGTTCAAACCATTGGGACATAAACCATGTCGTATTACAATTAGCAAGCAAATGACTCTTTGCACCTGTTCACAATGGGCCGACAACACAAAGGTGTCGCACAAATCCGTCCATTTTTTTTTGAAATCTATTCGGAGAAATCCAAATGGACCTCGTCGAACTGTTGCTCCAGGTCCTCCAAGTACCACTTTGAACCACTGCACATCGAATAGTATCATGGAGAAGCTACGGTAATCCACCGTAATAATACTTTGCAAGTTTCCAAAATACTCCATCTCATCCACAACAGTGTTCGGATCTGTTGCTCGTCGCCGGCTCTCTTGTTCAAACATTGCCATGACACCACAGTCCATTGTGGAGTGCATTTTGTCAATACGCTCCACGTGAAAATGCCGTCCGCACGACCATGCTGCACTATATATTTTGTATTGTACATTGAAACACTCAAATTAGATGTAGCAAGCAAATTTAGATACGACACATTCTAAACCCCTCATTACCTTTGGACTACATCCCCTCGAGAACTCCCACTCCTTCATTGAGACCTCTATCCCTTCGCTGGATGCTGCGGTCAAGGCTCCATGCAACCATCGTGTTGACATAAACCGCGGCATCTCCTCCATGCCTTCGGGATATCGAATCGGTCGGTGATGCGTACTATGTCGGAATTCAGCTCGCGCTTCCTCACGATCTTGCCTTGCAATCTGGTACTTGGTGAGCCACGTCTCCATGGAGGCATGGTGCAACATACAAAAGTGATTCACCTTCTCTTCCATTGAGGCATCCATTCTTTTTTCTACCCCATTTCCAACCACCACATCTCCAGTCAGCCTATCATCGTTCTTCAGTGTCCATAGCATTTCATTTTCTGGTTCCACCATTGGTAGCCATTATGAGATATGCACTAATGCCTTTGACATGCTGATTAAGATATGTCTCGTGGTCTTGACCAATAAGACCTTCTTCGTTTTCCATCTTATCTACATTACAGCAAACGAGGCTTAAATGGATAGCTTTATGGAGATGTACGTCAAGTTGCAAGTTGACCATAAATCTTGCATTGTATATAGTAGTTGAGAGATTTTCTGATATTATATCTCGGCCTTGTATCATGCTCAAGGATTTGTTTGTCTCGATAGATAATTATTTGTTATATCTTGGCTTTGAGTATAAGTAATCCATTTTGAGCATCATTGAGGATCTCTTAGTCTAATAATAATTCAGTCTCAACAAAAAGCATCTTAGAAATGTGGTTTTTTTGTCCTAGGATCGCGTATTAAAATTAATGCGCGCCATCTATGAAATTTAATAACTATAGTAATAAAATTTATTTCAATCAATTCTACTCATAGTCATAAGACATGAGAGAAAATATCATATACTCAATTTAAGGGTTTCTTCTTCTATAACAATACTTTTGGGTTCATTTTGATGAAGTACCGTAATGACCATTAGCTAGGGTATCATTTTCTTTTAGTCCTTCCGTTGACTAGTTGGCATGATTTCTAATTTGTTATGCCTATAAAGTTAATACAAAAACAATGAATTATGCATATCACAATTAGATCCCCTTCTTGGACATTATGAAGGAATTGACCATTTTTAAGCCATCTTAAAGAGTCACCAACGTATGTGGCCCATGGCAAAGCACATTGCATACCATTATCGATAAGTCTATTATCTTAAATTTCCTTTTCCTCCCTCTCCCTCTCTTTCTCTCCCTCTCTCTCCCTCTCCCTCTCTTTCTCTCTTTCTCTCTTTCTCTCTCATTTCCTCTCCTAAACAAGCAAAAAAGAAAGTGATTCAAACAACAAACAACCAAACCCGCCGTGAGAGAGAGAATGCACACACTCTCTCTCACCCTCACCCTCACCCTCTCGTTCTCTTTCTCTCCCTCTCTCATTTCCTTCCCCTCCCTCTCCCTCTCTTTCTCTTTCTCTCCCTCTCTCATTTCCTTCCCCTCCCTCTCCCTCTCCCTCTCCCTCTCTTTCTCTTTCTCTCCCTCTCTATCTCTCTTTCTCTCTCATTTCCTAAACAAGAAAAAAATAAAGTGATTTAAACATTAAACAAGCAAAAGGGAGAGGGAGAGAGACAATGCACTCTCCCTCTCTCATTTCTTCCCCTCCCTCTCCCTCTCCCTCTCTTTCTCTCTCATTTCCTCTCCTAAACAAGCAAAAAATAAAGTGATTTAAACATTAAACAAGCAAAAGGGAGAGGGAGAGAGAGAATGCACTCTCCCTCCTTCTCATTTCCTCCCCCTCCATCTCCCTCTCTCTCTCTTTCTCATTCTCTTTCTCTCCCTCTCTCATTTCCTCCCCCTCCCTCTCCCTCTCCCTCTATTTCTCTCTTACTCTCTCGTTTCCTCTCCTAAACAAGCAAAAAAGAAAGTGATTTAAACATTAAACAAGCAAAAGGGAGAGGGAGAGAGAGAATGCACTCTCCCTCTCTTTCTCTTTCTCTTTCTCTCCCTCTCTATCTCTCTTTCTCTCTCATTTCCTAAACAAGCAAAAAATAAAGTGATTTAAACATTAAACAAACAAAAGGGAGAGGGAGAGAGACAATGCACTCTCCCTCTCTTTTTCTTTCTCTGCCTCTCTCATTTCCTTCCCCTCCCTTTTCCTCT
Organism: Lygodium microphyllum; assembly: GCF_053477565.2. Taxonomy (NCBI): domain Eukaryota; kingdom Viridiplantae; phylum Streptophyta; class Polypodiopsida; order Schizaeales; family Lygodiaceae; genus Lygodium; species Lygodium microphyllum. The sequence goes on from NC_141162.1 coordinate 60,809,121, forward strand.
CCCTCTCCCTCTCTTTCTCTCTCATTTCCTCTCCTAAACAAGCAAAAAAGAAAGTGGTTTAAACATTAAACAAGCAAAAGGGAGAGGGAGAGAGAGAATGCACTCTCCCTCCCTCTCCCTCTCTTTCTCTTTCTCTCCCTCTCTTATTTCCTCCCCCTCCCTCTCCCCCTCCCTCTCCCTCTCTTTCTCTCTTACTCTCTCATTTCCTCTCCTAAACAAGCAAAAAAGAAAGTGATTTAAATATTAAACAAGCAAAAGGGAGAGGGAGAGAGAGAATGCACTCTCCCTCTCTTTCTCTTTCTCTCCCTCTCCCTCTCCCTCTCCCTCTCCCTCTCTCTCCCTCTCTTTCTCTTTCATTTCCTCTCCTAAACAAGCAAAAGAGAGTGACTTAAACCTTGAACAAGCAAAAGAAAGAGAGAGGGAGACTCACCAATGAGATATGGCGAGTGTGGGGAGGCTTCCCTTTGTGATGAAGGCTCCTCCTCTCCTTCGCGAACAACGGCGATAGCGGCGGCGGTGGCGGCGGCAAGTCTTCTTCCTCTTCTTCTCTCACGACGGTCGCTCTCTCTCTCGCTCTCGCTCTCAAAACTCTCAATGAAGCAAAAGAAATGAAAACCGCGCTCGGGTTTCGGCCGCGTTTTTTCCCTGCGGCCCGTCGCTATTTACGATGCTAAATAGCGACACTATTAGCGACGCCAATAGCAATGCCGCTATCCGCCGTCGCTAATGGCCCAAATCCTTGTAGTGTGAGGTACATTTTGGAGGAACTATAGACAACACATCCTTTCCAGTAAAATTATGAACCTGGTAGGGAAGGCATGTGCAAAGTAATACAGAACATCCATGTAATCAACAACTATATCCTTATTTGGATTAATCAGAACTGTGGGATACTCTTTCGAGTATTCATGGTGGAGTGTTGATGCATGAAAGCAAGATACCGGCAGAAATGAGCTGCAATGTGAACACTGGTATCCCCAAAAGTAACATGTACTCTAGCAAAATGGAGGTAAGAGTTTGAACATGCTGCAGAGGTATCCTAGGACCCTGGAATAAAAGGCCAGTTAAACATCAGTCCTGTCACAGAATCATGTAGTGTCCATTGTTGTCGACGAAGTATGTCCCTATCATACCTTGGTGTATCCAGCACTATGTGAGGAGGAAGGTTCATGTAATCGGATGGAGAGGGCAATGGAATAAAAGGGGAACATTGTAATGGAGGATAGGATAGATCATAAAAGGAAGGTAAATGAAGGGATAAAGAAGGTGAAAAAGACTGAGAATACATCAAAAAGGTATGAAGGGATTCTGCTGGAAAAGCAGAAGGAATAAGAGGAATGGTAGATGAGGTTCAAAAGGAGTAGGAGATAATGTAGGATCAGCAATAAAAGGACATGTAGTAAAAACAGGAATATGAGGAAATCCTGAAGGGATAAAGGATAAGAGAGGAATGGTGTCAGAAATAGATGAAAGAAGAGAAACATAAAGAGGGAAACGATAAGACAAAGGGAATAAGAAAGAAGATCTACAGGATCTAAGGGATAAATAGAACAACAAATATTAAGGTCTTGAAAAAAGGACTCAGTAAATAACGGGTGATCAGTAATAAAGCTCAATAACTGAGATTGTAGAGGTTGGATATTAGATTTATGAAAAAAAATTCTGAGTCAACGAGGCTCCAAAGCAACATTCTCCAAAGGTGGATGCCAAGCATGTCCCTTACACCAAAATGTCTGCTCATGATAGGTTCGCAAACTCTCTGCTATAGCAGAAGCTCAACTGAGTGCACATACATCACTGTCTGTAAGATGACATCTCCCACATAAACACTCAAATCTTCTTCATCAAAGATCTGCAAATGGCCTATAAGATATATGAAAGATAGTAACTGGACCTCATGGAAAATCAGCTCATCCACAAAGCGATCAAAAACAGCTCTTAAGAGATCGGCAGGCCAGAGATTTGATTTAACCATCTATTCTCTGGAGGCTCAAAATCCACATTGGTTAAGAATATATATAAAGCAAATCTCTGCTAGTTATACTTCACCCAAAAGGAAGGAGGATGTGACACCAATTTAGTATAACTGACAAAATCATTCTGCATGCAATACATACGCTGTTGAAGGCGTTCAACCTTGAGAACCCATCACATAGTTTAGCTTTTTGTTGCAACTAATCAAGCTTCTCTCTGGGAGACAAAGTAGAAGATACAAGAACGAGAGGAGAAATAGAAAGAACATCCACTCTTTGGTTAAGTTCTTCAATAAGTTTCTTTTGGGACTCTACAATTTCATGAGAGTGCTGCAACTGTTCCTCACTAGTAGCAAGTTTACTAGACAAAGTGACCATTTCCTCAAGGATAGAATTTTTCTCAATCATCAGAGATGCATTCTTCTCCTCCAATTTAGCAATCTTAGATTCCAGCTCTTGAATAGTTACCTTCTGTGAATCCACTAAGGCTGTGGCAGTAGTCATTTGGTTATGGATATCACTGAGTGTAGCCCTTGCAGAAGACAGATCCTCTAGTGCCTTACTCAACTGACTAGTTAAGGAATCCGCCTTGTCTTGCATGGAAGTGTAAACACTTCTATACAGTGTCTGAAGATAAGAAGTGAGGGAGGTCTCCAGAGTAGACTAGACATTTGAAACCGTCTATGGAAGCATAGGTCCAGATAATATGGTTTGTAAAGAGATGAAGGAATCTACAAATCTAATTGTCCTTCCTTTTGGGCTGCAAATAGATTGGTATAGGAGAGTGTCACAACTCTATAGAAACAGAATTTGTATCCTTTTTCATTAATTTGTCTATATAATGATTTATTAAATTTATTTCCTTTGCACGAATTAGATATAAAGAAAAGTGCATTGGAGCTGGCCACTGATGAGTGGTCACAGGTTATGGTGGACCCACGCGGTGGGTTAGAGAAAAGATAGTTCACACTTCCACCTATATGACCCGATTGGGCGCCTGTGACTAGAACTCACGCATATCAGGGTTAGACTCGCACACAGAAAGGATTGATGCCTTGAAGTGTGGGCTAGATCCACTAGAATAGACAGTTACAATCAACAAGATGGCATGATCATGAAATGCTTGTATAATGTGCATGTGTGGGCTGAAAGCTTGAAATGCACATTTCTTTGCATAGGAAAGTCACATGAAGATTCGGATACCATTTTTGCAATGTACACGGAAAAAGCTTTCATATGACACCCATATTGGGGGGGGTCCCTAAATTTTAGGAGATCCCTAAATTTTAGGAGGTCCCTAAAATTTAGGAGCCTCGAATTAGCCTAAAAATGCTAGTCCTAAAAAATAGGGATGTCATTCTAGAAATAGTAATTTCTGTACTTTGACTGTGCTTACTAAATTTGGTTGTTTCTATTCTTGACAGTATTCAACCCAAAAAGGAAGGCCATAGAGAAGAGACAAGTATCAAGACACTTGTCACACAAGTCTCCAAGTGTCCCACCACTTGTCACATCTCATGACATGTGGCTGGACACTTGTCTTGTGCTACTCCACTTTCCCCTTTTGTACTAGCTCTCCCCTCTCCTATAAATAAGAGCTCGTTTTTCTTCATTGATCATCATTTTTCTTTGCTGTAAACTCATGTACAGCACCCACAGATAGCCAGAAACTGGCCCCATCCATCCCCATCATCATCCCCCACTTCTTCATTATCAAATTCCTCCATATTCCCTCTTCTATCACTGCTGTTTACAGGACAGCAAGCCTGTAAATTCATCACAACACCTCCTTCTCGAGCTTTTTCTTCCATTTTAGCTACAAGAAGCAAGCCCTATCCATGTACTGCTGATCAACGATGGAGAAAGGCTGAATTTCCCTTTTTCTTCTCTCATACTGTAAAGAAATCAGTTCTTATCATTGCATAATAGATAATGCATGTGTGTTTGTACATCTTTGCATGATCTTGTGAGAGTGAGAATTACTTCTTCTCACTCTCAGGTTGATTGTAACTGAGCTCTTCCCTAAGGGACTTGGGTTGAGCAGAAATGCATTCCTTCGGGGGGGGTTGCCCATCTTCAACCCTCAATCTTGTCTCCATTACTTTTACATTTTCATGGCTGTAATTTTGTGAGTAATTTTCATTTTCAGCTTTAAGTGTTCATTCTCTTTTATATTAAATCTCAAAAACAAGTGAATATCATAATTGTTAAGCATACTACGTTGTTCGGGGCGTTTACAGTGGTATCATAGCTTTGGCTCGGTCCTCACCCCCAACACTGGTAGTGCTTACAACTATAAGTTTGTTTGTTTTCAGCCCTTGCATTGAGTGCTTGAGCATATTTTTTTTCTTTAGTCTCAATGGATCAATCGAGTGCTATCCTTCAAGCCATTCAAAGTCTTAGAGAGGAGAATCAGCAAATTCGTGAGCAACTTCTCAAACTAGAAAAAGTTGAGAATCCCAAAGAATTCAAGGAAAGAAGCCCATCTACTTCAAGGAGACAAAGACATACCAATGAAAGGAGCCGATCAAGAAGTCCAACTACTTCTAAGAGGCAGTCCCATTCTACTTCAAGACAAAGAAAGAGATTGCGTCGAAGCTCATCCTCTTCTTCAAAGTCGTCTAGCGCCTATTCTAATGGATCCTCTTCTAGTAATGAAGAGTCTCACCCTTCTCGTGGAAGACCTTATCATCGTCAAAGGCGTCGACATTCTTCACCCTCGTCTCCATCTTTATCCCCATCAAGCACTTCATCATCTTCAACCTCAAGATCCGAGCATAGACGAAGGCATAAGAAGAAGAAGAAGACTAAGTCACTATCTCAACTTGAAAAGAAGATCAAGTTCAATATGTATGATGGTTCCCAAAATCCTGATCTTCTTCTGACGTTTATTCGTCAATTTCAAATTTTGTATGGTCGTGACAAGTATAAAGAAAAAGAAAAGATTAAGTTTGCAGCTTTATATTTAACCGACTTAGCCCATACTTGGTGGACGGGGTTGGAATATGATCATGCTGCCCCAAAATCATGGCGGTCGCTTGATACAAAGCCAATTTCTTCCTGTTCATTTCAAAAGAGATGTAAAAATGGAATGGAATCGGCTTTGGCAAAAGAAAAATGAGTCACTTGGTGACTATACCAAGAGATTTTGGGAGCTACTTTTGAAGGTCCAACATTTTAAGAAGATCAGCAGTTCGGAAAAGCTTAGGAAGTTTCAAGGAGGTTTGCATTTTAAACTTCGTACTGCTCTTAATCATTATCATTGTTCTAGTCTCAGGGAACTCATTGACCATGCTGAGACATGGGAAATGGAGCACAATGGCAACAAATCATTCCAAAAGAATGATAAGAAGAGAGTAGCTGATGATGAGGAGTATTCAGCCCCAAATGAAGGACAAAAACAGTGGCAAAAGCAGCCATCAAATCAAAAGAAGATGAAGCCCTATGCACCTCCTAATGCTCCTCAATTTCGCTCCAATCTATACCCACAAGCAAAGCAGCTTTCCGAAGAAGAAAAGCAATGCTTCATGAAAGAAGGGAAGTGCTTTAAATGTGGACAAACAGGCCACATAGCGAAGCAATGTCCAAACAAGGGACAAAGCAAGGTTTCTGACAACAAGCCTAAGTCGCCAGTGAAAATCAATGCTATTAGTGATGTAGTTGCAAACACAACTCACACTCCAGAGACACGCAAATTATTAAAAACTTGGGGACAGTTGCAAGGTAAGCAAGCACTATTCTTGATAGATCTTGGGGCGAATGAAAATATTATTTCCTTGCAATTAGCTAAAGAGCTTGGATTAAAGAATGAAGAGATGGACACTTCGGCAGAAGTTCGCCAAGCTTTGAATGCTGATGAAGGTGACACAGTGAAGACTGTGATACCCTACATTGGCAAGCTCAAGTTTCAAATTCAAGGCTACAGTGACGAAGATACCTTCTGTATCGAAGACCTTGATGGTTGCGATGTGATTCTTGGCATGCCCTGGAATCATATAGTAGATTCAACCATCTTCTCTCAGAAAAAGAAGGTAGAACTCACCAAAAAAGGCAAGAAGTACAAGATCCAAGCTGGAGTTTCTGGAGACACCATACCTATGGTAAGCCATATGCAAGTCTCTAGAGCAATTAAGGATTGTGTTCAATGTTGTCTGCTTTATGTCACTGATGTAAAAGATAATATGAATGCTGAAAACCAAGAGCAACTTCAGCTCTTGGAAAAGTATAAAGATTGTTTTTCGGAAGATCTTCCTTATCAGCTTCCCCCAGAAAGGCCAGAAGACCATCATATTGATATTATCTCGGGTAGTTCTCCTCCTAATATAGCACCATACCGTGTGAGCCGTCCTCAACAAGAAGAAATCAGAAAGCAAGTCGAAGACCTACTCAACCGTGGGCTAATTAGGCCAAGTAGCTCACCATTTTGTTCACCGGTTCTTCTTGTTCAAAAGAAAGATGGCACATTCAGGATGTGCATTGATTATCGAGCCCTCAACAAAATCACTGTGAAGAATCGGTTTCCTATTCCCAGAATTGACGACATTTTGGATCGTCTAGGAGGCTCAAAGGTTTTCAGCCGCATTGATCTAAAGAGTGGTTATCATCAAATTAGGGTAATACCACAAGATGTACATAAAACTGCTTTCCGCACTTCATACGGTCTTTATGAATTCTTGGTGGTTCCTTTCGGATTAACCAATGCACCAGCCACCTTTAATCGAATGATGGAGCGCATCTTTAGAGAGCATCGACAATATGTCGGTACTTTCTTTGATGATATTCTTGTCTTTAGCAAGAATGAAGAGGAGCATCATTAACACTTGGAAATTGTTCTACAATTACTATAACAAAATCAACTCTTGGTAAATGGTAAAAAGAGTGAATTTTTCATGCATAAAATAAATTACCTTGGGCATGTCATCTCTTCTGAAGGGATTCAGATGGATCCTGAAAAGATCAGGATAATCCAAGAATGGCCTCATCTTCGTGATGTACATGAGGTGCGATCGTTTCTTGGCTTATGTTCTTATTACCGCCACTTCATCAAGCATTTTGCACATATGACTTCTCCACTTCATGACTTTACAAAGAAGAAGATCTCTTTCCAATGGAAGGAAAAAGAGAAGGTAGCCTTCACAAGGCTGAAAACAGCTCTTACTTCTAGACCTGTTCTTATCATTCCAGATCTGGTAAAACCATTTGTGGTGGAAGCAAATGCTTGCGGTGATTGTATTGGTGCAGTGCTAAATCAAGAAGGCCATGCCGTAGCCTTTGAAAGCCACCATCTAAATGATGTGGAGAAAAGGTATGACATTTATGAAAAGGAGCTCTTAGCAGTGGTTCATGCTTTAAAGATATGGAAACATTATCTTTTAGGCAATGAATTCCTTATTAAAACGGATCATCAAAGCTTGAAGTATTTCAAGACTCAAAAGCATTTGCAGGAGAAACATGCAAGATGGGAAAATTTCTTGTCTATGTTTCATTTTCAAATTATGTACACTCCAGGGAAACAAAATGTAGTTGCTGATGCACTTTCTAGAGTGCCTCGCATTGCAACTATTACAGTGGCTCATCATGAAGATTTTCAAACGATGAAGAATACTTATGATGAAGATACAGATTTTGCAGCAATTTGGTCAAATTTACAGCAAGGAGGTTCTCATCCAGATTATTCCATCAAGGACGGTTACCTTCTCATGAATAATCGCCTTTGTGTCACTCTTCCTGTTCGACAAAAGGTACTTAAAGAAAGTCATGAACCCTCTTATGCAGGGCATAGAGGGAGGGCAGCCACTCTAAGTGCAATTGAGCGCTACTTTTATTGGCCAACATTACGAAAAGATACACATAACTTCATTGAGGCTTGTCTGGTATGCCAAAAATCCAAATATGATAGGCAGAAGATTCTAGGATTGTTGCAACCTCTTCTAGTGCCCAAAGATCCATGGGAATCTATCACAATGGATTTCATCTCAGGTATTCCAAGAACACCTCAAGGTCATGATATGATTTGGGTCATAATTGATAGATTCAACAAACAATCACATTTTATTCCATGTCATAAAACATTGAAATCCGCACAAGCTGCAAGACTTTTCATTCAATATATCTTCAGATTACATGGTATGCCTTCTAAGATCATTTCAGATAGAGACTCCAAATTCACAAGTAACTTTTGGCGTGCTTTATTTGAGAATTTGGGAACCACTTTAAAGTTCTCCTCAGCTTTTCATCCTCAAACTGACGGCCAAACAGAGGTGATGAATCTCACTCTTTTGGATATGTTGAAAGCTTATGTTAGTGAACATAAGTCACAATGGGAGAAATATCTTCCATTATTGGATTTTGCTTACAACAATACAGTGCACTCATCCACAGGGAAAGCTCCAAATGAAATAGTACAGGGTAAAGTGATTCCTCCTCCAATTATTCGCACTAAAGATAAGATTTTTGCTGCTGATGAGTTTGCTTCAGATTTAAAAACAACAATGGATCAAGTTCGAGCCACTATCAAAGTTGCGCAAGAGCGACAAAAGAAGCAAGCAGATAAACGAAGAAGACCTTTGGCTTTTGAAAAATGTCAATATGTCTTGCTAAAGTTTGATAAAAGCAGGCTCAAACAAGGTTCTGGTCAAAATTCATCTTTTCCAAAGCTCTCCAGTAGATACTTTGGACCCTTCAAAGTGATTGAGAAAATAAATGAAGTTTCTTATCGACTTGAACTTCCTGCTCATTGGAAAATACACAACGCTTTTCATGTACGTTTGCTAAAACCTTACATAGGACCAGAACCAAAGAAACCCATTACTGAAGATCCCCCAGAAGTTGAAGAAACAGAGCAACTCTTGGAACCTGAAAAGATTTTGTTTCTCAAGGATCGAACCACGAGAAGTGGCCTTGTGACACGAAAATTCTTACTAAAATTCAAGAATCTACCCACAACAGATGCACAGTGGATAGATGAAAAATTCATGAAGGATTACCCAAATATTCTACAGCAATATCAAGAAGCTTTTCAGTTGAGGACAGCTGAATAAAAGCCAGAGGGCTGTCACAACTCTATAGAAACAGAATTTGTATCCTTTTTCATTAATTTGTCTATATAATGATTTATTAAATTTATTTCCTTTGCACTAATTAGATATAAAGAAAAGTGCATTGGAGCTGGCCATTGATGAGTGGTCCACAGGCTATGCTGGACCCACGCGGTGGGTTAGAGAAAAGATAGTTCACACTTCCACCTATATGACCCAATTGGGCGCCTGTGACTAGAACTCACGCATATCAGGGTTAGACTCGCACACAGAAAGGATTGATGCCTTGAAGTGTGGGCTAGATCCATTAGAATAGACAGTTACAATCAACAAGATGGCATGATCATGAAATGCTTGTATAATGTGCATGTGTGGGCTGAAAGCTTGAAATGCACATTTCTTTGCATAGGAAAGTCACATGAAGATTCGGATACCATTTTTGCAATGTACATGGAAAAAGCTTTCATATGACACCCATATTGGGGGGGGTCCCTAAATTTTAGGAGATCCCTAAATTTTAGGAGGTCCCTAAAATTTAGGAGCCTCGAATTAGCCTAAAAATGCTAGTCCTAAAAAATAGGGATGTCATTCTAAAAATAGTAAGTTCTGTACTCTGACTGTGCTTACTAAATTTGGTTGTTTCTATTCTTGACAGTATTCAACCCAAAAAGGAAGGCCATAGAGAAGAGACAAGTATCAAGACACTTGTCACACAAGTCTTCAAGTGTCCCACCACTTGTCACATCTCATGACATGTGGCTGGACACTTGTCTTGTGCTACTCCACTTTCCCCTTTTGTACTAGCTCTCCCCTCTCCTATAAATAAGAGCTCGTTTTTCTTCATTGATCATCATTTTTCTTTGCTGTAAACTCATGTACAGCACCCACAGATAGCCAGAAACTGGCCCCATCCATCCCCATCATCATCCCCCACTTCTTCATTATCAAATTCCTCCATATTCCCTCTTCTATCACTGCTGTTTACAGGACAACAAGCCTGTAAATTCATCACAACACCTCCTTCTCGAGCTTTTTCTTCCATTTTAGATACAAGAAGCAAGCCCTATCCATGTACTGCTGATCAACGATGGAGAAAGGCTGAATTTTCCTTTTTCTTCTCTCATATTGTAAAGAAATCAGTTCTTATCATTGCATAATAGATAATGCATGTGTGTTTGTATATCTTTGCATGATCTTGTGAGAGTGAGAATTACTTCTTCTCACTCTCAGGTTGATTGTAACTGAGCTCTTCCCTAAGGGACTTGGGTTGAGCAGAAATGCATTCCTTCGGGGGGGGTCGCCCATCTTCAACCCTCAATCTTATCTCCATTACTTTTACATTTTCATGGTTGTAATTTTGTGAGTAATTTTCATTTTCAGCTTTAAGTGTTCATTCTCTTTTATATTAAATCTCGAAAACAAGAAAATATCATAATTGTTAAGCATACTACGTTGTTCGGGGCGTTTACAGAGAGGAATGAAGGAAGGGCACCGCTAGAAACAACAGGAGTGGATGTTTTTACAAGGGAATCTAGTATAGGAGGATTGGAAGGACCCTTCGTGCGAAGGCATTTCTTGCAAGAAAATACAAGAGGAGACTCTTCATCTTCTGAATTAGGTTGCATAGGTCGAGGAGAAGGAATTGAAGATGTAGGTTGCACCGGAAAAGGAGTAGGATCGGGCACTGGAACACCACCATGAGGTGGTGCAAAAGTGAGGATTCTCTATAACAAGGCAGCATAAGAGACATTATTGTTTTGACCCTTCCGTACTCATTGGAAATGTTGATCCATCTTGGATAATAGGAAGCTTGCCCAATTGAACTTAGCATCCTCTAGATTAATCTTTAGAGAATTTGTGAACAGTTATTTGGACATATACTTGGATACAAACTTTCTCGACATAAACCGGTCCTGGAGGAACTGACATAGCTGCTTCCATATAGGAGAAGAGATATGGGCAGCAGATACCCCTGAACTATTAATGAGCTCGTTAAGGAGCAACAGGTAGAAGTTTCCTTCTTCATCAGCGTAACAATCTCTTCAGCAGCGAGTAACTAGTTACCAGTGGGCATAAATGAAGCAGAAATGGGCAAGCACGCACTACAAGGATATGGAGGTATAGCGACGCTGCTTTGCGACGCAAAATAGCGGCGTCGCTATTTGCGACACTAATAGCGATGCAAATATCAACGATACGTAGGTGAAAAAAACACGAGAGCACATTATTTTGCACGCACATATGAAAGAGAGCAAAAGGGAGAGCGAAAGAAAGAGTGAACATATTGCATTTGAGAGGGAGAGAGAGAGAAAGAGAGAAACAAGGAGAAGGAAAGCTTCTCACTGCTGCCGCCGCCTTTCGCAAAGAAGAGGAGGAAGTGTACGGAGGTCAAAGAGGAGCCGTCATTGCGAAGAGGAGCCGCCGAATCCTTCTTTGAGCCTTTACGGTGAGTGCATTGTTTCTTCTTGCTTTGTTTTGGTGTTTTCTCTTTCTCTTTTACTTTATTTTATTAAAATTCATATGTATTGAGAGAGGGAGAGGAACTGAGAGAGAAAAAGAAAGAGAGGGAGAGGGAGAGGGAGAGGGAGAGGAATGGAGAGGAAATGAGAGAGGGAGGGAGAAGAAATGAGAGAGGGAGAGGAAGAGGGAGGGAGAGGAAATGAGAGGGAGAGGAGAGAGGGAAACATTAAACATAATAGGGAAAGAGAGAAAGAGAGGAAGAGGGAGAGGGAGGAAGAGGAAATGAGGGAGGGAGAGGAAGAGAGAAAAGGAAATGAGGGAGGGAGAGAAAATGAGAGAGGGAGAGGAAGAGAGAAAAAACATTAAACTAATAGGGAAAGAGAGAAAGAGAGGGAGAGGGTGAGGGAGTGAGAGGAAATGAGAGAGGGAGAGGAAGAGAGAAAAGAAAAGAAGGAACGAGAGAAAGAGGAAAAAAACATTAAACATAATAGGAAAGAGAGAAACAAAGGGAGAGCGAGAGAGAGGGAGAGGAGGAGAGAAAATGAAATGTGAGAGGGAGAGGAGAGAGAAAAAACATTAAACATAATAGGGAAAGAGAGAAAGAGAGGGAGAGGGTGAGGGAGGAAGAGGAAATGAGAGAAAGAGAGGGAGAGGGTGAGGGAGGGAGAGAAAATGAGAGAAGCAGAGGAGATAAGAGAAAAAACATTAAACATAATAGAGAAAGAGAGAAAGAGAGGGAGAGGGAGAGGGAGGGAGAGGAAAGAGAGAGAGAGGAAAAAAAATTAAACATAATAGGGAAAGAGGGAAAGAGAGAAAGAGAGAAAGAGAGGGAGAGGGAGAGGAAGGGAGAGGAAATGAGAGAGGGAGAGGAGATAAGAGAAAAAACATTAAACATAATAGGGAAAGAGAGAAAGAGAGGGTGAGGGTGAGGGAGGGATAAGAAATGAGAGAGGGAGAGGAAGAGGGAGAGGGAGGGAGAGGAAAGAGAGGGAAACATTAAACATAATAGGTAAAGAGAGAGGGAGAGAGAGAGAAAAAACATTAAACATAATAGGGAAAGAGAGAAATAGAGGGAGAGGGTGAGGGAGGGAGAGGAAATGAGAGAGGGAGGGAGAGGTTGTTGTTTTCTTGTTTCTTGTTGTTGTTGTAGTAGTATTTTTTCTTTTCTTTTCTTGTTTATTGTTGTTTAGTTTTCTTGTTTTTTGTTGTAGTAGTAGTAGTTTTTTCTTCTTTTCTTATTTATTGTTATTATAGTAGTAGTAGTAGTTGTTGCTATTATTGTTGTTTTTTTTTTCTTCTTTTCTTGTTTATTATAGTGGTAGTGGTAGTGGTAGTTGTAGTGGTAGGCATGGTTGTGGTCGTGGTCATAGTCATGACCGTGGTCGTAATCGTAGTCATAGTTGTAGTCGTGGTCATGATCGTGGTTTTGGTCATAGTCGTAGTCGTAGTCCTAGTCCTAGTCCTAGTCGTAGTTGTGATCGTGGTCGTGGTCATAGTCGTAGTTGTAGTTGTGGTCATGGTTGTAGTAGTAGTACTGGTTTTCTTGTTTGTTGTTGTTGTTGTTATTGTAGTAGTAGTAACAGTTTTTTTTGTTTTCTTATTTATTGTTGTCTAGTTTTCTTATTTGTTGTTGTTGTAGTAGTAGTGGTAGTAATAGTAGTTTCTCTTTTCTTTTCATGTTTGTAGTAGTAGTAGTAGTTGTTGTTGTTGTTGTTGTAGAGAGATATATATGTTTTGTTAAAGAAAATGAGAGAGGAGGAGAACAAGAAAAAGGAAGAAGGAACAAGAGAGAGGGAATAAACATATAGCATAATAAAGAAAGAGAAAAAGAGAGAGAGATGGAAGGAGAGGAGATAATGAATGGATAAAAAACAAAGAGAGAGTGGTGGCGAGGTCCACTGTAATACCATGAGATGGGAAACACTTTAACATACGTTAATTTGTGGGTGGGTGGGTGGAGACTTTACATATGTTAATTTTTGCTAAGTTACAAGAGAAGAAATCCCTTCTCAAACAATTTAAGAAAGAAAAAAAGAATGATAACAAAAACAAATTCTTTGTTGTAACATAGACAAAATGGAAAATGATGAAGGTCTTGATGTTCAAGATCGCGAGGTGTATCTTAATCACTGTGTCCCATGTCCTTGCTCTCAATGTAAGTTGGCAATTAGAGGAAAACATCGGTTGTTTATAGAATACATACGACGCTTCGGTGAGTTTCAATCTGAGATCATTGATCATGCAATCTTGGATTTTCAGCAAATGGTAAGAAAAGTTAATATCAATCATTCATTGTTAACACAAGCTAATTGAATATCATATACAAAAAGATTGGGTGTGGTTGGCAAATTTTCTATCCAGGGAGGTGACGTCTTGTCCCAAGGAGGAGTGCACCTTTTGCGACCAATTAGAAGAGTTCATGGGCATGCGATGGATGGAGTGCGTGAGCCAATCCACCACTTGGAAGGTACTACCCAATCTATACCGTCAATACCAGAGGAGACAGACAGCCTTCGAGACTTACCTATAATCTTGGAACCTGAGCTGGAGGCAATGATCGATGCATTGATTCCCATGGATGTTGAGACTTCTGATCTGCTTAGAGAGGAAGCATCCATACCATTATATGATGGGTGCCGAGTATCTCGCTTGAAGATACTACTTGCACTCCTAAGTGTGCAAGCAAAATACGGGTGGAGCGATGCGAGTGTGACTGAGTTGATCAGGTACCTTGTACGTATGCTTCGTTGATTTCTTTTCAACATTATCATTAAAAATATTTGTATTTTTTCAGGGTGTTTTATGATTTTTTAAAAATTACTGAAGTATTATATCTTACCACTTGAAAATACCATGCCTAAGTCTCGTGATGATGCATGACATGTTTTACGAAAATCTTGGCATAGACTACAACAACATCCATGCATATATCAACGATTGCATACTGTTTTGAGGAGAATACGAGACTATGGAGATATGTCCAAAGTGTGGTTCTCACAGGTATCGATGGACTTGCAAGGGAAAACCATCCCTCAAAAAGTTCTTAGACACTTTCTGCTTATCCCCAGCATAAACCACATGTTACGTACGTCCGGCATGGTGAGCTTGACAACGTGACATACGCAGAATAGGTCCACAGATGGAATTCAATGAATATCAATGAATTCACGCGCATAGAGCCACATTAACTCTACCTTTCTAGGCTTTGCTTGAGATCCAAGGAATCTTTGGCTCGGTTTTACAATGGATGGCATGAAACCATTCGGTCTACGCTGTGAACTTCTTACAGTGTGTAGCCTATAGTCCTTATCAACTACAATATCTCTTCATGGCTTTCTATGAAGAAAGGACATCTCATCCTTAGCTTACTCATCCCCAACCATTACAAAGTAAAAAATATGGACGTGTATCTTCGTCCATTAGTCGATGAGCTTAAGATTTTGTAGGAGGAGAGGGTCACCGTGCAAGATATGAGCAAGTGCGATGGTCGACAGTCTGCTAATATTCGAGCCATTCTCATGTGGACCATACATGACTTTTCGGGATTCAGAGAGTACTCAGGTAAATAGGCTTCCATTCTAATTGGTAATATCTATCATACCTCGTTCAAGTTTGTATTCACTGAATAGAGGTGTTGGGACAAGTTTGGTTACCTCAGGGTATCATGCATGTCCATTGTGCGGGCCACAATTAGACTCTCAAAGGTCACGAACCATAAAGAATATGGTATATCAAGGACACACCGCTTTCTTGCCAAAGGGTCATGAACTCAGGGAAGGTTTTCTTGGACGACCTTCAACACGTACGAATGCCCAAAGCTGGTACGAGCTAAAAATGGTCCACGCAGAGTCACATGCAAACTGAATGCGACAATTCTTAGTTTTCTATAAGTTGCCATATTGGACCCACTTACAAATCAACCACTTGTTGTATCCCATGCATATTTTCAAGAACGTGGGCAGCTTGCTATGGGACCACATCACAGGAAAGAGAGACAATATAGGGGCATAAATGGATTTGAAGGAGATAGGAAAGATGGAGGCACTTTGGCCGTAGTCGAGTGCTAATGGTCGTGTGTGGCTACCTCACGCTCCTTGGGTCTTGTCCACTAAAGAAGAGCGCATTGTGAAGCAAATAGTCAAGTCTATCCGCACTCCGACGGGTATGATGCATTCTCTCAGGTTTGCATTTTCTAAAGATGACCAATTATCAGGGCTAAAATCCCATGATTGGCATAAGATATGTCAGGTTTGTACTACTAATGGATTGTAAGTGGCCTGTGCATTTTGCTATTTGGAGTATAGTCATTGTTCTTAATGCTTTCTCATTTGTGGCAGTTTGTACTACCGATCGCGATTGCAAGATGGCTTACTCCTGAAATAGCCGGGCCATTTACAGGTTGTCGACTTTAGTACAATGGATCTCATAGAAGGAGATTAAGATGTCATCTATTGAATCCGCGAGGCAGGGAGTAGTAGACATGGTCTCTCTCTTTGAGAAATGGCGAGAATTAGATGAGATGGCAAGATTCACAGACATGGAAGATCAAGAGCTATCTCGGACATCGTCGGGCCGCCACTCTATTAGATCTGCTTCAGAACAATCAGATGCTTCAGTTTCGAGCAGATGAGGTTAACACTCCAGACTTGGGCCATACAGAGGGAGTACTTCAGGATCAGGGGGCCATTGTAAAAATACGAATATACTGAGCCCGCGGATGGATCAGGATACAAGTGCTACTCCTTGCTCTCGTGGCGGTTCTAGAGAGCATGGCTGAGGTGGTTGCTATGGAGACACGGATGTGGTGTCTCCACCTCGTCGTTCTACTAGAGTTACGTCACCTCCAGGATTTGTCACACCTGTGGGGATGTCTACTCCAGTCACTGGCTTTTGCTCAACCATCCGCAGGTGACACCCCAATGGGTGCTACTCCGATAGATACTACCTCGGTCCATACACCAGATGTACAGGGGTCTCCTAGATATGCCCAAGAGCGTGGTCGCAAGTGGGAGAAGACCCATCTTAGGCATATCCTAGAGGGGTATACTTACCTTGTAGATGATAGGCTAGGAGCCATCATCATGAATGATGAGGGGAGTAGGGTGATGGCTCGCATGAGAGAGTTGTACCAATAATTTTTTCAGCACAACGTCTTGGATCATTGGAAGAACATACCAGAGGGGAGCAAGGACTACATATAGCAGCATCCTTGCATGAGGAGTTTCTAGTACGAGCCGCAATAGATAGGCTTTCTATGTGGCTAGATGATGGAGTGCATGCATACATATATGTCACACAGACGATTGGACTCGCACAAGGTACTCACGAGTGGGGCTAGAGTAGCGCGAGGCGTCGAGGCTACGACTAGAGGCTAGAGTGGTCTATCATCTTGGTTGTGGCAGCCACAGGACATATTTGGAGGACTTTGTAAGTTTTTCTTTTGTTTTCCTTGCTTATTTTTTTGGAATATCCTTTGTACTGACAATCCTATTTCTAATAGTTAGTATTTTGTTTCCTTTGCAGCACTCCATTACAAATCGCGATTCGACCAGCCTTGACACTCGATATGCAGAGAGGCACGGTCTCACTACATTGATCGATCGATTGTATGGACGCGGCGGCCCTGTAAGTCACTCATCTTTCTTGTCCGTAGTTACCGTGTTTAATTAGAATGCATTATTGTATGGTGGACTGATGTGTAGTTGTTTCTTTTTTTGCAAAGTCCGTTCAATGCTCCTTTGTGGCAGGACGAGCATTCGGATGGCAAGGATCTATAGCTCGCCCTTGGATCCCTGGAGCTAACACACCCTTCTTTTTTGGTCATGTGATCTGTATAGACATTTTCTATGTAGTAGTGATATCTTGCCATGATTGTACCTATCGCTCTCATGATGCGATCATGTATTTATTTCATGTATTAGTGTTTTGATTTAAGTATACTTTGTTTTATTTACATGAGCATTATACACAGTGCAGAAACTATTTTATATGGTCTAAATAAAGCACATAGTGCTATCTGCCCTGCCATAACATTTTTTTTCATGTTATCGTCACTATTAGCATCGCAAATCTACATGCACGCATCATTATTGGCATCCTTATTAGCATCGCAAAGCGTTGTTATCAGCATTGTTATTTGCATCGGTATGCAACGCAAATAGCGACGCTGATAATGATGCTAATACTGATTGTTCTATGGCGTCACCAATAACGACACTTTTTGCGATGACGGGGGCAAATTTCTTTATTTACATTTTCATCGCTTTTAACATCGGTACAAGGCCTATATCTTGTAGTGGCAGGGCTTCACTGATATTAGCTACAAATTAATAGAAGGTGCGATTATAAACTAGATGAGACTAGTTTCTGTAAGAAGCTAAGAAGGAGTAACAAAGTTTCTCATCCACAGACGACAATGTGAGGGCAACAAATGGACTGAGGCCTACACATCGGATGCAATCCACCTCTAAAGGGAGGGAATAATCATGGACTCCGAGGGGAATATGTTGTACCACAATAGGAGGGGTAGAAGTAGGTGCCATTCAGACTATAGCAAAAAACCCACACATAGAAAACCAGGAAGACAAAGAGAAAACCTACAAAACCCACAAACAAAACCTCCACTAAGACCATCGATAGGAAATAGACTGTGAGGACAAGACTGAATGGACCAAACAACCCCAAACAAACCACATCATACGAGAAATTTGACATGACCTATGCACATATGCGACCGAAAGCTTCATACTATGCAACAAACATGCACCCAAGACCACGTATCAAGCACGCAAAATAAAACAAAAATGGCACACATACACTACAACAAAAAGGCCTCATAGATGCACATTTAGACACGATTTTTGAATATAGAGAAATTCTTACGGGCGCATCTATCCGCCCTTCTATTTGCGCATCTACCATTTCGCGTCTATAATCACATGTATCAATGAATTTACACGCACAAATAGACGCGCAATAGATGCACATATACACGCGCATATAGACACGCTGGTAGACGCACTTTTACAAGCACTGATAGATGCAAACGGAAAACAAAAAATGTCTTTTTTTATAAAGATATTTAATTTCTTTTTTAAATTCAAATTATGAAGCGCGTGTATAAGCGCGTGTAGTCTGCATTATAGACGCGCGTATAAACGCGAATTATCTGCAATTTAGACGCGCGGATAGACGTGTAAAACAGAAATGGAAAAAAAAACCAGAGAGCATGTCCATGCTCTCTGGTTTTTTTTTCCCCCTCTCATACATCAGATTGTATATTTGGAAAAAAGGCAATGTATCTTACGGACATGAAAATTGAAAATAAAAGTCCATGTATTCATTATATATCAAAAGCATTTACAAGGAAAGTTTAAGTGCTTGCGAGCTAAAGCGTGGCCGCAAGCAGTAGGCTCAAAGAGATATCATACATATACAAGAAAAGAAGGCCTCATGACGAGGTATGGTGCTTCTCTATGAATCTGAAGAGGAAACATCTTCGCTAGTACCACCATGGCTACTAGCGTCGCTATCCCTCTCCTCACTATGCTCCACATCCGGGCTTGCCTACACACACAAAAGATCAGGGTTGCTTACATAGACAAGGTGGAGAAAAAGTTATAATTAGCTATACTTTTAATAGGAAAGTAAGAAAAACATATCTGGCTGTCGAATCCTCATGACCCAGTTGTATTGGTCCTCAGTGATGAGACCCTCCTCATAAAAGTGAAGCCATGTCACTATGTGGTTATGGCCTCGATGGTAACCTACCTTTCTAGGAGTAGGTGTCCTACCAACAATGTTAGTCTGCAAAACATTTAGAGATATACAAACAATTATGAGTCACAATATATTAGAATAAAATATATAAATAATTGAAAGAAATATAAATTTTAAAAAACTAAAAATCAAAATATACTTACAAACTCTGCCTCCCACGACTCCCTGCTGCCCGATCCGTAATGCGACGATCCCATTGTTTCCATTTGGATCCGTCGCGCCTCTGCATGTTGGCAACTCTTCACTTTCTCTGCTTCTTTCTTCTTGGCTTTCTTCCACTCTATGCGGTGGCACATAGGTGGTTGGCTATAGGCTCCACGCCCCTCCTCCAGCCTCCGTAGTGAGTCCCTGGCCCGTATCATGAGGTGGAAACTTTTGTTGTGAAGCACATCCCTCACTTTTGTACGCCCCCAATCATTCGAGAATCGCTGACCCTCAGGATTTGGATACCTCCTATGGACTACCCTCAACACCTCTTGCCACAAGTCACTTTTTTTATTTTTGAAGGCAATGAAACAATCTTTATACGTCGCATGCACGACGCTCCTCATGTAGCCATTACATCCCTTCCCTCATCATCATGAAAGATGCCACCAGCATCTGTAACTCTATAGTACTGGCATACAACCTCCTCTACGTGATCTACTAGTGAGGGTGATCGCTCGCCACCTCCTAGGCAATCCCCACACAAGCCTCGTCCTCCCCCTCGACTCTCCCTCCTCCCTCTCTATCGACTACCCTCTACCTCGCTAGACACACAAGCTTTTGCAGATGCACGTGCTTCTGCAGATGCTTGTGCTTCAACCGATGCACGTGGAGCACGTGGAGTACCTGCATATGGAGTACATGCATATGGAGTATTTGCTTTTGGAGTACTTGCATGTGAAGTCTGGGAAATAGTGCCAGGAAAAGACATCAGAGGTATCCCAGACATGACACTCAACACCTCGTCCACTGTGGGAGAGCGGCCAAGGTGTTTGGTCATCTCTCCCATGAAGTCTTCCCTACTAGGAAAACCTCCAAAAAATGCATTGACCCCCTTGCCAAAGGAGGCCAATGTATCATTCATGCGATCCACATCTGGGTCATTGCTAGATGAACCAGGATACGACATCTGCAAAAAAAACACAGGAAAAAGACAAATTTATTTGCATACAAAAAATCATATATTACCTACATTTTGAAAGAGCTTTCTTTAGACATTGAGCATAACACTTAAGTGCTAATGCTTCTCTTAAACAAAAAAACCGATAAACACAAACATGGGATTGGTCACATTCATCATTGCAAAAATATATTATTTACTATCAGAACTGGGAAACATGCGCGTGTATCCCCGTGTCTAAATTGCAGGTTAGACGCACCCTCAGACGCGCTCCAAAGTGAACCTTCTGTCCAGCGCGTCTATCTGCACATCTAAGATACAGCACATACGCGCTGTTAGATGCACATTCCAAGTCAATGCGCATGTATAATCGTATGTAGACTGCACTCCAACCTTCTGTGCAGCACATGTATCATCGCGTATACACTGCAGAGCACATGTGCCAGCACATGCACACTAAGACGCACCCCCAAACGCTATGAGAGGAAACATTTTTCGCGTCTATATTTGCATCTACACTGAGATGTAGACACGCTATCAGACGCGCTCGGTCGACTGATTTTAGCCGATGACCGCCATTGATGATTTACAAAATGCAATACATAATGGAATCACAAATCCTAAATACACAGATAGAGCAGAGAGAGGAAGAGAGAAACAAAGAGAGAGAGAGAGAGAGAGAGAGAGAGAGAGACTCACCTTGGGTGTTTGGTGTGGTGGGTGGTGGCGCTTCTTCCTTCTTCTTCTTCCTCTCCTTGGTAAGTCACCCTCCCTCGATGCTTGCTTGCTGCTTCTTCTTGTTCTCCTCTTTCTTGTTCTCTCTTTCTTCCTCTCCTTGGCTTTCCTTTTTCCCTTCTTGTGTGTTTGAAATGAAAGAAGAGGTGAGTCATGAGGAGGTGAGGCATGAAGAGACTAGGTGAGGCATGAAGAGACAGCATGTCAGCTAAACTCAAGCTTCAGAACCGCAAAAAATGCAGGAAAGGAAAGGCGCAGTTTGAAAAGAAATGATTTAAGTATGGTTTAAATTTTGACGTGTGCGTCTATTTTTGTGTGTATATGCGCGTCTATTGTTCAGATAGACGCGAGTATAGACGCGAACATAGACGCGAAAATATACGCCAATATAGATGCGTAGTTAAACGCGGATATAGACGCGCATTTGGGCTTTATCATAATTTTTTGTTTTTAAAATAATTTTTGATAGTGAATTCTTATCATAAGTTTTAATGTATTTATGATGATTTTTGTGTATTTAAAATTGAGATCTTATGTAAACATATGAATGACAAATATTTTGATGTTGTCATGAATTAGGTTTAATCATGTCGACGTCATCATCACCTAGTGCGGTGCAAGCTGATGAGTCAATGAGCACATCCTCAAGTGAGGATGAAACATTGCGTCTTTATAATCAAGATGCATGGCTACGATGAAAAATTAAATGCATGTGTGATCGTTGTCGAGGGTGTATTTTTTGAGCACGTCGAATTGCAATGTCACACCTCAGCTTGTATGGAGAATGGGACCGAGAAAAATCACCGACATTCTTTTTTTTTTTACCACTAAGATTGCATGTCTATGTTACGGGAATTATATATCAATGTACATGAAACTCCCTTTTGTGGTTGAGCAGGATGCGGTACCACATCCTTAGATGCTCCCTCTCGGGCGTCGAGAGGCTGCAAAATGTCGACGAGAGGAGGCAGAGTCTTCAAGAAGAGTAGAGACTGACGAGCATGATAGTAGCCCTCATGAAATGCCCCATCAAGTCGTAGAGGATGAGATTTTGGACAACATGGTACACCATCTATTTTCGCAACCGGTTCAGGGAGAAGGTCACTATACGAAGCCAGATGATCCACTATATGTAGAATCATCTACTGCGTTGTATGAAGGTTGTACATACTCCGTTCTTCGTGCGTCCCTCGAGATAATTAACTTGCAAACAATTTATGGATGGGGTAATGTCAGTGTGGATGCATTATTGAAGTAGGTATCAATTCAGTTTGGCTTATGAATCATAATATTAATTATTCTATTTTGAAATTAGACAGAAATATATGTTGGTGGGTTTTTAACTCACTTTTAAAAATATATGTAGATTATTATCACAAATGCTTCCAAAAGGAAACAAATTGCCAACTAAGAGAGAGCAAGCAAGACATTACTTAACAATTCTGGGAGGCCTCGTCTATGTTAAGATCCATGCATGTGTCAATCATTGTGTCTTATTTCGTGGGATTCATGAGTTCGCACGAGCGTGTCCTGTTTGTGGCGAATCAAGATACGAAGTGGAGATGAAGTCAATGGATGTGCCTCGTAAGGTTTTGCGACATTTTCTGATTGTTCCACATATAAAACTTATGTTCAAGTGTAAGTCTATTGGAAAGCTCATGTCATGGCATGCTAGTCATCGTTCAAGTGATGAAAAATGGAGGATCCCTGCAGACACACCGGCATGGCAACATATAGATAATTTGTGGCCCGTTTTCAAAGAAGAGCCAAGAAATTTGAGATTTGGTTTAGGTATGGATGGAATCAATCCATTTGGCATCAAAAGCACATCATACAGTGTATGGCCAATGGTATTGGTGAACTATAATATTCCTCCATCCATGGCAATTAAAAAGGGACATATAATGTTGTCCCTTTTGATTCCTGGAAAGCACAAGGTAAAAAACATGGACATTTACTTAGAGCCTTTGATTGAAGAGTTAGAAATGTTATGGGAAGGTATTGAGGTGCAAGATACAAGTGCATCTGCATCCTCTGGAGATTTCACATTGAAGGCCATGTTATTGTGGACCATGCACAACTTTCTAGGATACGAAGAGTGTTCAGGTACATGTATATAACTCTATATTTGAAATTCAAGACTTGAATCAATTGCATTTTATTAATTCACTTGATTTTCAGGTTTAACTACGTCAGGATATCATGCATGTCCTATTTGCGGTCCCTCTCTAGTTTCCTCTAGGCCGACACGTTTAAAGAAGGTTATCTACGACAATCATCATCGATTTCTTCCTATTGACCATCCCAAATATGTTCTCCCTACTAATGGAATGACTCCACAATCTCTAACCATTCGAGATTGGAAGGAGAGATGGATTAATGCCGACAGCCACCCTCCACTCAGCATGAGTGGAGGAGAGATGGATTAATGCCGACAGTTACCCTCCACTCCGCATGAGTCGGTAAGAAGTGAATTTCTCTCGATTGACTTTAAAGTATTTAGCATGATGAATTGTTTACATAATATATTGTTTGTTTGTTAGGTTCTCTATATTTTTTCGTCTTCCGTACTGGACTGAACTCAAGATCAATTACCTGTTGGATCCCATGCACATATTCAAAAATGTTGTATCTACATTATGGGATCACTTGATAGGGGCTCATGATTTAGCTAATGTAAGGGAGGATTTACGTAACATTGGTCGCATGAGACGAGCCTGGACACGCATTGGACCCAGAGGAAAGATTGAGCTACCCCATGCACCTTGGATGTTGTCAAAGAACGATGAAAAAAAAGTAAAGGAACAAATATATAGCTTTCGAACACCCACAGGTTGTATGAGATGTCTCAAGGGAGCCTTCATAAAGAAAAAGAAAAGAGGTGTGGAACAACTATCTGGTTTGAAGTCCCACAATTGGCACAAAATGATTCAAATAAGGGTATCTCTAACCATGAATATAGTAATTAGTGGAGTAACTATGTGTAAACTTTGGGGTATGATGACTTTTTCCTCAACTAATCATTTGATCTATGAATATTGTTTACATTTAGTTCGTACTTCTTGCTAGCATATCCCATTGTGTATCCAAAAATGTATGTGATATCATTTACAGGATGGGAGAGCTTGTGAGGTGTGTATACATTGTATTTTTTCATTATATATCTTTGAATTTCTACACAAAAATAAACAAGCACATCATACATCTTGACAGATACGTGAGCTTGAAGGAAATTGATCCAAACACATTGCAAGATGCTCGAGTATTATCTGTTGAGGTAGTTTGTTTGGTAGAGGAAATTTTTTCTCGATCCATTTTAACTAATCAATTACATTTACTCGTACATTTGATTGATGAGATCGCACTTTGTGGGGCAGTTCATGTAAGGTGGATGTTTTTTCTTGAGCGCTTCATGAAAACCTTGAAAGATTTTGTGAGGCAAAAAGCACGGCCTGAGGGAAGCATGGTTGAGGGTTGGTTAGTGCAATCATCCCTTGTTTATATCTCTGAATATCTTGCTGAAGTAGATCCCTCTCAATCAAGACTATGGAAAGATGATGAAGACTTGAGGATGACCTCTATAGTACCTCAAGGAAAAGGAATAAGTGCTAACAAAAGAAGAACTTCGTAAGTTAAATAGTTTTTGTGTACTCAATAGTGATGTAATGAGCAAATGGGTGACACTATATAATGAAGCAAGGGGAAGAAGAAAAAGCAAAAGACAAGAATTTTGCACTAGATATGGACGTAATGTCTCATTTCCAGATCATCTAAATGCGCTCCCACGTCATATTAATATAGATTGGTTACATGAGAAAATGGAGAGAATGGAAAAAGAGGAGGAAACTAATATATCTCAAGAAGAGTGGAAATCGTTCAAAACCAATATATGGTAATATTACCGACATGGAGATAGCAGATGACAATCCAACAATTAATGATGATGTGCATGATGACACCATAATGGATGATATGCATGATATAGTACAAGATGAACCTCGTGAGGATGTTGAAGGAAACGTAGAAGAAGACAATAATGTGATTGTCGATGATATTGATGAAGTTATTGAGCAATATAGCAACACATCTGATAGTGGGATAGACTTATTTGTTTTGTTACCTCTTGGTAACATAGACCTAGAAGTAGATAGTTTAGCAAGGGTTGATCTCACTGAAGATGAGATGGATCATTCACTGTAACATACTTAATTTGCTTATTGATTCAATGTGTATTCCTAATTCTATGGTTTTTATCATGCGCACACGTGCATACTCAAGAATCAATAGTCAATTTTAAAGCTAAATTGAATTTTCCATTATAAAAAGGAAGTATCTTTTATCATCTTCAAGTACGTAGAGAAATTACGAGATACATATTGCAATGCTTGCTACTAATTGTAAGGTTTCTATCGCTTGCCGCTAATTACTTATATCATGCTTGTCAATTGGAGGAACTGCCATTCATTAGAGAGCAATGAAAAAGTAATTATTAACTCTAGTCTTTTAATTCAATGATTCAATGTGTATTCTTAATTCTATGGTTTTTATCATGTGCACATGTGCATGCTCAAGAATCAATTTCAGGTGGTTAAATAATTATTAACTTTGGTTTTTTAATTATGCGAATTGCTAATTTTAGGTGGTTAAATAATTGTGCGTCTGCTGACGCGTCTATATTAGCATCTATTTGCGTGGATATATAGACGCAAAATTTGCGTCTATTTACACGCAGGTTTACACGTATTTATAGACGTTGTGATAGACGTGCCCGCCTTTGCGCGTCTAACATGCGCGTCAATGCCTCATTAAGTTAATCCATTAAACACAATTCATTGTTAAGTTAATCCGTTAATGCATGGTGAGTCGGAAACATAGCCCAACCCCTAGACTTGACACGACTTGACTTGACTTGGTCTCTATTGATGCAGTTCATTATTACAATTACATAATGTGCGACACTTGAGTGTATGCATGCGTGACTTTGGGGGGTTTTATTTTAATTACAATTTGATGTGTCTGTAACGCGTGTGCCTGCACACTTGTGAATGGAGTTTAATTTACAAATTACATGAGTTAGGTTGCAAAGATGCACGTGCAATGGTGGGGTTCCTTTTATAATTAACATCCGATTAGTTTTAATTACAATTTTATGATGTGCATTTTGTTAATTGGGTGTGTACAACGGTCAATGGATTTTAGTTACAATTAATGGTGTGTTATGGTGCAAGTGAGAGAGGGAAAAAGGAAAGGAACCTGGCAATGTGTGGGTGGATATGTGCAAGGTCTGAAACCACGTCCTCCAAAATGGAATGCGCAATTCATGTAAATCCACAAAAATGGACAAAAGGTTGACTAACAATAGTCATCCTGTTGGATAGAAAAAAATGAAAACTAACTAACACCTTGATTAAACAAAAACAATGATATACATGACCAAAATAAATGAGAAGATGTGGATTGGAATTTTTGTGGGATATTTTGATTTGTGTGGTTTTCTTGTTTTTATTTTGAGTTGTTTTTTTTATTTTTATTTTTTATATTTTTTGTTATTTAAAAAATAAATGAAAAGGAGGGTTTTTTTTCTTTGTTTTGTTGGTTTGGTTTGTGTTGTTTTTGTGTATTTTGTTTTGTTTTTGTTTTTGTTTATTTATTTATTTATTTATTTACTTTATAACCAAGAAACCAATTTGTCCCACTATGAGGGCTGAAAACCATTCTATTTCAATATGATGGAAATGTTTTTATCATGTTTGGGAGTTTCAAAGGATGTGTTTATGATAATTACATTGCCATAATATTTTTTCAAAAAAGAAATATTTTTTTTAAAATTAATATTTTTTCATTTTAAAAATGTCCAAAATGGGAAAGAAAGTGAATGTGATTTTTTGGAAATTTTTGGATTTTTTTTATTTTAGGTATTTTTTTGGAATTCTTATCAATTTTCATCATTTTATGAATAATTACAAGCAATTTAGAATTTCTAGTAATTAATTAATGGCATTCTTCATGAATAAAGAAAAATAAATTTCGAAAAAAAGTTTCAACAAATTTTTGTAATTTTTTAAAATTTTAAAGTTTAAAAAAATTATGATTATTTTAAATGGATGTTATGATTTAAAAATTATTATCGGGATTTCCAAAATGAATACCCGGACGCACGGGTGAACTGTTGTGTGTGAACAATAGCAACTACGCATGCCCATGAACAAGTCGGATGTGCGTGCTCGCGTGTGAATGCTCGCAAAGACCACAGACTCAACAACCACGCACAACTGCATGTGAACAGTCGCTACAAAGACAGAATTTTCTACAACATGGAAATAACCGCTAAGTAGGCCTGTGCAATAGCACCATGGCATGGGAACAGCTGCTAGCCATCCCGCAACCACAAAAAGGCTATGCTCCGCGCGAAGAGGCGCTTAAGAGGGGGTGGGGGAAGGGGGCTTAGTTAGGGGTGGGGAAAGGGGGGGCTTGGTTAAGGGTGGGGGAATGGGGGCTTGGTTAGGGGTGGTGGGGAGGAGGAGTATTAGCTACATATAGTCTGTCTATATATAGCGCCCCATGTCCCCTCTATATATTCCTATCATGTGTGCTCAGTTGACACACTTCTAGGGTTCTACTTCTGGTGTCTCATATCTCTCTTCTCTCCTCTCTTCCTTTTGTCTTTCGTCTTTCTCGCAGTTTCCAACATGGTATCAAAGTTGAAGCCTTGGCCTACTGTCGCTGCTGTTGGAGGACGAGTTCTTGGCCCTGTTGCCTTGTTCCTCTGTATGAGGACCGCGGCTTCCTTTTTCCGCCACCCCCGTCACACGACAGCATTGCTATCGCCTCGTCTCCGCCCGCACTCTTCACAGGCCTCCCCAGTGCCATGGCTGTCGAGATCCTCTAGCTTGGGTCCAAATTGCTTGCTAACGCCTTCCTCGTATCCACGAAAGCTGCCGTAACCGTGATGGTGATGGTAGCCCTGATCACCATGATGTTGGGCCTTATCATGATGATACTCATGGTGGTATTGCAGTGCTCATGATGGTGTCCACAGTGGGTTCACCCACCACATCTGCGTCGAGTTCTCAAAGGACCTCGCATGCTTCGCCGTGGCTTTCCTACGGCTTCGCGACCTCATCCATGTCAACGACAGCCTCAACCTCTCCACTTCGAACATCCCGGGCTCCTGTTTGGACTCCAAGATCATGGCACATGACTTCCACTTTGTGCGCGTCCCCACTGAGACAGAACACGATGATGACTGCTTTGCTAGTCGGGAGGCTTGGCCCATAATGCCTGGCCTACAGACCGAGCAGATACGAGCGATGGGAGCAATATTTCAAAGACCCTTCACAGTGGCTCGACTTGTGGCACCGCAAATGGTGCTCTAGGTCACCTAATTTCAAGCATAAGACAGAGGGCTATGGGCTATGGCTGAGTCCAAGGATGTGCCTAGAGTGGGTAACAAAGTGGCTCCAGGAAGTGGATGCAAGGAAGGGAGCCTCCATATTTGGTGATACTGATACAAGAAGGGCTATACCTTCATCTGTAACACATGGAAATCATAACCATCATCATCATGATTATGATAGCCATCATAGGAGGCACCATAAGGCCAACTACAGTTGTTTTAATCATGAACGGAAGAAGCATATTGCAGCATTGTGGCATTCGGTTTTCACAGCTCCATGGGAGTGGTGGGATCACACACAGAGTAAGAGACATTGCAACTATCCAGATTACAATCACAAGATAACTAGAGAAGGTCTTTGGATTCATTCCTTCTTGAACCCACCATGGGTAGGAGGTCAGCTTGCAAACATGAGGGTCAAGCCTACACAAGCTACGAAGTCTTTGAATAAAGGTACTTATTTGAACTCATCAATGACAGATGAGGAGCTTGGTTTAACTAGATTTGAGGACAAAGACTTGGAGCCTCCTTAACTGAGGATGTATGTTTAGCATGTTGGTGGTTCTTGTCCTTGTACACTTGGTGGGCCTTCACTCTCAGAAACCTAAAGTCCTTTGTACTTGAACTTACGACATTTGTATAGAATCAACTTGATGGCCTTGGCATAGGACGGATTAGGGCTAGCTATTTATCTACTGATTTCTTTGTCAATGCCTTGCATTCAGTCGTATTGGTCTTGTCAACTTGAAGTTGTTTTCACCATCTTGTATGATGTGCTTGGAGGATTGCATCTTGTGGCACCTCTATAGGACGAAGACCCCAAAGAGAGCCAAATGGATCCGGATGAAGCTGTGGGAGTGAGCACCTCAACCAGCCTTTTGATTAGTTGGATATGTATATGGTTGGCTTGCCTTTCTCTCTACATTTCAACATCAACATTACTTTTGGATGTTGATATTGCCATGCTTCATGATGATCGTCATATTCTAGCTAATGATACATAGTATCGTTTATATTCTTTCCAGTTGATGAGGGTCTATATTCCAGCTGATGACACATTATTTTGTTTATATTCTTTCTAGCTGATGAGTGTCTATATTCCAGGTGATGACAAATTGTTTTATTTATATTCTGTTCATGGGGCCCCACATGTGTTATGTTGTCTATAGAGTGGCGTCGCGAACTCTCTCTATAGACCTTGTGTTGTTCTAATGTCAGTGTAACGTTTTTCTTTAAGTTTTGATGTGATAGATATACTGCTTACATCCCAAGTTCAGTTGAAGGAATTTCTTGGAGATTTTATCTTTTGCAGTGATGTTGCTTATCCTTATTTTACATGTTGCATATTTAGGAGTGATAAAGCTCTTTTGATGCCTCTGAATAGGCTGTTTAATTCAGGAGTGATGTAGCTCCTTCTCCGTTGATGTTGTAATTCAAGAGTGATATAGCTCCTTGCTCCTTTGATGCCTATGAATAGGCTCTTTTAAGTTCAACTTTGTAATTTTATATTTTGAATATTAATATAACGGTAGGCCTATATAGAGCTGTGGGTTTTTCCCTTGAGCCCCCAAGGGTTTTTTCATCTATAGTAAGGGACCTTTATTTGAGCGGGGGTGTTAGCTATATATAGTCTATCTATATATAGCACCCCAAGTCCCGTCTATATACTCCTATCATGTGTGCTCAATTGACACACTTCTGGGGTTCCACTTCCGGTGTCTCATATCTCTCTTCTATCCTCTCTTCCTTTCGTCTCTCGTTTTCCTCGCAGTTTCCAACAAGGAGGTGGTGGTGATGGTGAAAGAGGAGGTGGTGGAGGAGATGGAGGGCAAGGAGGAGAAAGAGGTGGAGGTGGTGGGGAAAGAGGAGGAGGTGGTGGGGAAAGAGGAGGAGGTGGAGGGCAAGGAGGAGAAGGAGGTGGAGGAAGAGGAGGAGGTGGAGGTGGTGAGGGAAGAGGAGAAGGTGGAGGGCAAGGAGGAGGAGGTGGAGGTGGAGGGAGGGTGGCTGGCCACAGCGGATGGTAGGCGGGGTGGCATCGACCAGGCGTGGTGGCGCGGTGTCAACTAGGCGTGGTGGCGGCGTACCAGGGGCACGGTGGGGCGGCATTGATAGCGGATAGTGGGTGTGGTGGCGTCCACAGATGGGGGCGGCAGCGAGGAGGAAGGGGAGGAGGAGGAGAGGGGAGGTAGAGGAGGAGATGCAGGGAGGAGAGGAAAAGGAGAACAGGGAGGAAGAAGAAGGAGAAGGAAAAGAAGGAGGAGGAGGAGGAGGAGGAAGAAGGAGAGGAAAAGAAGGAGGAGGAGGAAGAGGAGGAAGGAGAAGAAGAACAGGAAGAAGAAGAAGATCGGGGAGAGAGAAAGAGAGGGAGAGAGAAAGAAGAAAAAGAGAGAGAGAGAGAGGGGAAGGGAAAAACCATCGGGGGGAGGGGGGTTTGATTTTTTTCTTTTTCTTTTCTTTTGGTGTTTTTGTTTGTTTGTTTTCTTTTTTTTGTTTTTTTGTGGTTTTTGTTTTTTTGGTTTTTTTTTGTTGGTTGGTTTTTTTTTTGTTTTTTAAATAAAAAAGACCTATAAATAAAGAAAAGAAAAGAAAAGAAAGAAAGAAAGAAAGAACGGAGGCTGCCCCTGTCTCGCGCACATGTGCGGGGCGGGGGTAAAAAAAAATTGTAGTGACAGGAAGGAATGGGGCCAGGACGGCGACGAGGAAGGCATGGACACCACGGAGGTGTCGCGAGGCGCGAAAAAACAAAAACATGTGTGTTCACGCGCAAGGCGAGGCGCATAGGGACACGACAAAACAAAGAAAAATTAATAACTCGTAAACCGCTCGTCAGAACACAAGTTTGTAAAAAGGAAAAATGTGCCTAGAAATGAAGGGAAAAGGATGGAAAAGTATGACAGGATGTTCAAGGCAAAAGCAGGGTGTCCTCATGGAAAAAAGGTGAAAACAGCTCCGAAAACACATTCGAGGATTAATTTCAAAAAATCCGCTTGTCAGAATGAAGTGCGGGAAGAAGGAAAAATGTGCACAATAATGTGTCCAACAACTTATCATGTCAAAACACAGTTTTGACTGAGATAGGATGTATTCACATGGAAAAACCCCAAAAATTTAGACCCGAAAATGGACTCAAAAAAGAGTACGGAAAGAACCATGTGGCTGAATGAAGGGCAACAAAAAGGAAAAATTTACAGGGGAAAGATATTCACAGGGTTGGCACATCAACACACAGTTCTGGGGGAATTAAGAGGGGTTCACATGCAAAAAACAAAAAAAAGACACTTGAAAACACATGGAAAAATTAATAACTAAAAATTCAAAGGTCCGAATAGGGGGAAAAAAAAGAGAAAAAGGAGGGAAAGATTGCCTAAACATTGCTGTCGAATTAAACAAGAATTCCAGTGCAAACAAGGCATGTGTACATGGGAAAAATGTGGAAAGTAGGCACGAAAATGTCCTGAAAACCCACAAAATTTAATATCGAACCAATCGTGCATTGAAATGACATGGAGTAAAAACAAAAAATGCCAATTTGAAGGTGGTTGTCATGGCTACCATGTTAAATCATGGTTTTGAAGCAATAAATCCATTTTCACATGGAAAACTATCTAATTTACATGAAATGCATCAAAAATTAATATTCAAGAACCGTGTGTTAGAATAGGGGTTGGTAAAAAGGAAAAATGGGTAGTTTAAAGGGAAAAATAGGGCTGTAAGGTTGGATTTGGATTTTGGTAAACATAGGATGCATTCACATACAAAATGTCAAAACAATGGATAAAGGAAAATAGTGAAGGAACGGCCCCAAGGGTGGAGTAAAGTTAGATGGGTGGGTGGTAAAGGGACCCCATGAGGGTAAAAATAGGTCATGGCATACATGCATGCTCAAATTGAGGCATAGGCAGTGGGGCATACATTATAGATGCGTAGGGAGGCATCTCCACACTTAAAACCTTAACGGACAGAGTAAAATGCATCAAGACAACCTAAGACTCGTCAACCAACTAGACTCTAACATCCCTACACTTAAAACATTACATACACTTGCAATCATATAGATAGGGTTAGGAAAACTTGGCCCGTTTCGCCGAGCATTGTAGTTGATGGTTGATGTCACGTCCTATGTCGCAGTTGGCTTTGCAAGAGGTACCAAGGTGTCTTCACAGCATACATCCAATGCGGCATGGACCATGCAACATCACCCAGGGAGGTAGCTGATTGATAAAGCCCATCTGGTAGGTGTCCTAGACGAAGGATAGTCTCTCAACTTGTAGCACTTAGATGGGAATGAACGAACACTCACTCGCCCTATTACTGACATCACTCGAGATAGTATTGATGGTAATCCAGATCTCACACCCAGTTTAGAAATCGACAAGGGGAATGGTGTAGAGGGAGTATGCCAGGGTGCACAGTTGATGGTACATTAGTGCGTCCAACCGTGTATGGCATAGGTGCAAGTAGGAAGGCCAGGGAGCCTTGTAGTGCAGTGTACAGAATAGGGTGGACATGTTTTGTGATGGCGGCAGAGACCCATCCTGTGCGTGCATAGGGAAACAGGAACGTACCTAAATCTAGGTGTCGTAACATCCCTCAATCTCACCTCTCAAAATTGATTGAGGAGAAACACCACTCACACTCAGCCCACCCTTTGTCTCACACTCTGTTGAAAGATACAGAGGACAACCCATTCCTAAAGCCCATTGATGTAATCCTCACATTCACTTGTGTAGAGGTTGTATGCCTTGTGTGCATTTGATGGTGCAACACTGCATCCCATGGGGGGGGGGGGTCACTCATGAATATATGTATATATAACATGAGTTCAAAATAAGGGGTTTTTGAAATACCATTTTTATAAATTTTTAATATGTAGAAGGATGTCACATAAAGGGGTTACTCACAGATTGAATAGAAAAGGGTTGTGTTTTATTCAAGAAAAATTCACAGATTAGGATATTTATAAATAGGCCATGAACTCACGTTATATTGAGAATATATATATAGTGAATCCCTCGAGCTACATCCCGCTCCGTGCTGGCATACGGTCCAAGAAGGAAGGCCAAGGAGCCTTATGGTGTAGTGCATAGGAACAGATTGTACATTGTGCATTGAGAGGCCCAATCCGTGCGTGCAACACTCCATTCACACATCTCACCTCTCATTTGATTTGAAGGGAAAGACTGGTCACTCACCCCACGACCCTCTGTCTCATACTCATTTGATAGATACAAAGGGCAGCCCATACTCACATCCCCATCCTATTAGGATGAAAGCTTGCATCACTCAAGGGGTTGCCAATGAAGATTACATTGGCTGTTGTTGTTACCACAATGTTGAAGATGATGTGTACCTAGGGAGGTAGCTGACATGTTTGGTACTTCAATGATTTGGAGGGCAAATAGACTAATATTGCAGAGACAGCGCACCAAGGGAGGTGGCTTCAAATTGCTTATGGAAAGGTTCTGCTGGTGGATTAGCTATCATGAACTGTGGGGTGTTACCACCTTTTTCACAGTTAGCTTCTTGCCCAAGGGTATTCCCACCTTTTTTTGGAATGAGGCCTGCTATGACAGGGAATTTCTTCCTTTCCTCCCATAATAGTTTTTTTTTGTCTGAACCTATTCCTGAGGGTGTCTTCACCTTTTCTCAAAGAAATAGGCCGGCATGGCAGGGACCACAATCGTTTTCTCCCATAACCGTTATATATTCTTTTTTTCTTTTTTTTAACTTTTACAAGGGAAATGGTAAAAATACCATTTGTCAAAACCATCCTTTCCACCGCGATTGATTGAAAATAGAGGATAAGAGATCAGGGGCAAGAGGTGGGCCAGAGGGGATAGAGGGTTTCATGCATCTCTTCAATAGTGGCAGAAGAACGGCTATCAGAAGTAGCATCAGAAGAATTGCAGTTCCATGCCAATGGGGAAAAGAATGGTGTGACTGTGATTGTCAAGATCCCCAAGGAGAGAAGTACTTCTTCAGGTGATAACCATTAATTAGGAAGGGATCATCAGAGGCATCAACAATTTGCACCTAAACAGAGCCATTGGGGTTGACAGCAAGTACCTTGTACGAGACTTTCCATTGTTGTTGAAGCTTTCCAGGAAGCTTTCCAAATCTCGAATCATAGGCTAGAACCAGATCACCTTCATTGAACTTCTTGTGTTTGATGAAGCTATCATGGTAAGCCTTACATTGGGTTTGCGTGGCTTCCATGCACTATAGAACCATCCTGCAAGTCTCATCTAAACATTCCAAGTGCAGGAGGCGGCGTTGCAATGATTCATCATCTTCCAAGCATTCTTTGATAGCCACTTGCAAAGAGGGCAATTCCAATTCAACTAGGAAAACAACTTATGTACCATACACCAGCTGGAAAGGGGTCTATCCTGTAGCAGCCTTATGGGAGATTTTGTATGCCTAGAGGGTCTCTGTAAGTCAATCATCCCAATCATGATGATGTGCGGCAATCGTTCTTGTCAAGATCCAGCAGAGGATGCGGTTGGTGACTTCAACTTGGCCATTGGTTCTAGGGTAGTAAGGAGTGGACTTGCGATGGCGGATCTTATAGAGTTTTGTTAGCTCTTCCATGATTTTGTTAATAAAATGAGTGTCTTTGTCACTTAGCAAATCTAAGGGACTACCAAAGTGGGTGATGATATTCTCGTATATGAACAGGGCCACGTTGTTGCCATCATCCCGCTTCAGAGCTTTGGCCTTACACCACTTGGTGACATAATCCGTACATACCAAGATGTATCAGTTATGCTTCCGTCTGGTGGGTGGATCAATGGGACCCAAGAAATCAATCCCCTACTTCTCAAATGGCTTTACGAGAAGGATAGATTGTAGTGGCATGGCATTTGTTTTGGTGGGTTTCCCCATTCGCTAACAAGCGTCACATCTCTTGCAGTAGTCATAGGTATCCTTGTGGAGGGTCGGCCACTAGTATCCCACTGAAGAACCTTCTTGGTTGTTGCTTCTTTTGCGAAGTGTCCACCACATGGTTTGTCATGGCATGCTTTCAATACTATGCCGATTTTGTCTCCTGCAACACATCTTTGCAATACTTCATCTTTGCCTCTCTTGTACAGTGCACCACCTAGCAAGGTGTGGGGGACTGATTCTAACACAAGCTTCTTCTTCTCATGGCTTAAGATGCCAGGAGGATATTGTTGAGTTGCTAGGAGGTTGGCTATGTCTGCATACCAAGGAGTAACTGTCTCGACTAGAAACAAGGAAGCATCAGGAAGGTCTGGATCATCCTATTCCTCTTCTATAGTTTGAGGAATCTGCGAGAGATGATTAGCAGGGACATGGGAATGAATAGGCTTAGTGACCACTTCAAAATTGAACTCCTGGAATAGGAGAAACCATCTCATCAGTCATCCTTTGACATCTACTTTGTTCATCAGAAGAATAGGGCTTTATGATCCATGAGAACTTGAAATGCGTTGATAGTAGATAGTGTCGAAACTTCTCCAATGCAAACACAATTGCTAAGCACTCAAGCTCTGTCATTGTGTAGTTCCGCTCTCAGTCAGTTACTTTTCGACTTGCATAATAGATTGGTTGATCGAATTTAGAGAGGCCCTTTTGACATAGAATAGCACCTAGCCCTTCAACTGATGCATTTGTGTGCACATGGAACTCCTTCGTCCAGTCAGAAGGCTGCAAGATAGGTGCCTAAATGAGGCACTGTTTCAAGGTATTAAAGGCTTCTTTGCAATCATCGGTCCAAAGGAAATCAGCATCTTTCCTTAGGAGCTTGTGCAGAGGGGCTGCCTTGGTTGCAAAATGTGCAATAAATCTTCTGTAGTAGCCCACATGACCAAGAAATCCTCTCAATTGCTTGAGGTTTGTTGGTGCTATCAAGGCTGCAATCTTCACAATCTTCATTGGGTCTGTTGCAATCCCTTGTGCAAAGACAATATGGCCCAAAAGGACTCTTGATGAGATGCCAAAGACACATTTGTCAGTGTTGAGAGAGATCCCATACTCTCGGCATCTGTCAAGGCATTTGCTCTAGGTGTCCCCAATTCTCATGGATTAAGCTATAGACACAGAAGTCATCGAGATACAGCTCAATGAAATCATGCAGATCATTCTGGAAGGCAGCCATCATTACTCATTGGAAGGTGGTGGGAGCATTACAATGCCCAAACCACATCACTCTATAGGCATAGATTCTCCATTCTGTTGTGAAGGTTGTTTTGGATTGGTCCTCTTCGATGATTTGGACTTTGTTATATCCATTGAATCCATCCAAGAAGGAATAGAACTCATGGTCTGCCACTGTGTCCAACAGTTGGTCTATGAAGGGGATAGGAAAATGATCATTCTTCGTCTTTGAGTTGAGCTTTTGAAAGTCCACACATATTCGAAGTTTCGTGTTCTTCTTAGGTATTACCACAATGGGCAAAACCCATTCACTATTAGCAATAGGATAAATGAACTCAGCTTCAAGAAGCTTCAATAATGTAGCCTTTGCTAAAGCTGAATAGTTAGTATTCAAACACCTTTGACTCTGTCTCACAGGTTTGGTATTAGGCTCTAGATCAATGTGATTTTGGCATACTGTAGGGTCAATCCCCTTTAGGTCTTTGTACGACCAAGAAAACACGTCTAAGTTCTCCTTCAGTAGGTCTCGGAGAACCACTAGTTTTTCTTTTGGAAGATTGAGACCCACTTTCAGGTGATGTTCAGTACCATCAGTATCCAAGAATGTCCCTTTCCTTTCACCTTCCACTTCGTGGATAAATGTCCCATGGATTGCTTCTAGATAGAGGTCTGAATCCTTCAAGGGAGTAGCGTCAATATCGTCTGATGTTTCACTAGAACCAATGTTCTCCTTCTGAACAATTGACTCATTTGTCTGGTGAGATTGCTGGAAGGATATGAGAGCTTTGTTTTTTTCTATGTGAGTGGTGATTTATTCTTGACTTAGAATTCATCTTCAAAGGATGCATCCAGGAATGTCACATAGCATGGATCTTCTATAAGCCGTGGCTCTGATGGCTCTGGCTTTTGTTGACAAGGAGCATCATCATTCTCTTTTCTCCAGAATGAAAGGTCAGGGCAAGAAGAGCCATTGGTGAACTTAATTTTTATACCTTTGATTCATTGCTTATGCAGATTCTGTATACTTTGTGGTCCATTAGTCAACCCAAATGGAACCATGGCCATTCCATCCAACACCCCAACATCTTCGGCCTCTGAGGTCTCTGTAGGGACATCAACAAGATCGTCCGCTATCAGAGGAACTTCTTCATCTGCACTTTCATAACCTACTTCATTCTCTTTCTCATCATTTTTATCCTCTTCCTCGGGAGGCTCTGTCTCTGCTTCTGTAGACGCTTTGTAGGAGAAGAATAGATCCTGTGCCTCTATGTCTGCTTCTACTTCTTCCTCTATCTCTGGCTTTGTCTCTTCTTTTGACTCTACGACTACTGTGTAACAAGGAGAATAGTACATCCATGCTTCTATTTTGCTGTCAGAGGTGATTTCAAAAGTCACTTCGAGTTGAGGCAGGAGGTATTCTCCCATGGATAAAGACTTTGCTTCCTTTGGTAGTTGGCTTACAGTGCCCACTGTTAGGGACTATGCCCTTTTTTTTTTGGGAAATATCTGTTTAACAGCCTCTTCATCTCCAGATGTACCATGTGTTACTTCATCGAAGGAGTTTAGATGGATGTGGATCCATTGCCTTTTTGCGATCCATACAATTTCAACACCACTTTCTTGGGTCTTTTGCCTAGGGTTAGGGTGCATTTGAACCAGTCCGTCCTGGCTCTTGCTTCAAAAAGACAAGGTCTTCCCAACAGCAGAGGTTATGAGGTCCCATAAGAATTTGGTTTGACCACGAAATATGTTAGCCAATAGTCTCTTTTTGCAAGGGTTGTTTTTACGTATGGGGGGATACCCAATGGTTTGATTCTGATTTGGTTTGCCAATCTGGTAAGCCACTGGGTAGGTTGAATTTCTTGCAAACCTACATCCTTCATGGTCACATCCGTCATTATATTTACTAATGAGCCTCCATCAATCAATGCATATGAAATAAAACATCCTTCTATCCGTATACTAATCTCTGGGGTTCCAGGATCCAGGAAGGTGTTGGCCACATCCACTTCCTTTATAGGTTCTGAGGTTCTCCTGGACTTTGTTGTTGTTGGGGGAGCAATCCTTAGGCCGCTTCTTCTTTGAATCTTTTTTGGCAACTGGGAGAGAGCATCAACAAATGTTGGAATGTTAGGTTTGGTTTAAAGGTATTTAGGTCTTTGACCAAATCATACTTTTTGATAGGATCCACAAGCTTTTCCAATCGACTAGGAAATGGGGCCACACCCAGTTTTATCTTCTCTTTTTCCTCCAGGAGTGGCAACATCTGCGCTTCTTCTTCATGAGGAGGTACTTCTATATCCTCTATTTCCTAGACCTCGGATCCTGCCTCTACAACTGTCTATGTAGCTCTTTGTGGCTCTGTGGTTCTTTGTACTTCCTTATTTTGGATTGCATTGTTTTGTTTTTCCCAAGGGAGGTTGAACTTCATCGTCTTTGCAGAAGGAACGTTATCTTTTGTAACTACACGTTCTCCTTTCTTTGCTCGCATTATTGCAGCCACTTTCAATTCCACCAAATTGGAAGCATGTTCTTGGGTCTTCTGTTGGGTATTAGAAGTAGATTTCATAGGGATTGGACTTGGACAATCTTTTGTAGTATGACCTTCTCCTTTGCATTGGCTGCATAAGGGCTTGTAATCCACAGATCTTGTAGGGTTTGGACAATTCAGTGATATATGACCCTTTTCTCCACATCTGTAACATTCCACCTCGGATCTCTAACTACTGCTAGACTGTCGTCCTCTGTAACTTTGAGAGGGAAACCTCCGTGGATTGAAATCAGGACCAAACTCCCTAGGCTTTGATCCAATGTCTTGCGTTGTCATTTTGGATTCTAGCAAGTTGAATCTTGCATTTTCATCTTTCTGTCTTTTTTCGTGCATCTCTTTTAGAGAGCATATATCCTCTATATGGTTCTTCCTCAAACAGTATGAACAGTTGGCTCCAGGAATGGTTGGTTTTTGGGTACATTCAATGGCTAAATGTCCCACTCGATGGCACTTTCCACACCATGTTTTAGAACACATCACATCTCTCCCACCTCGCATAGGAGTGGATATATTGGCGGTATTTACCTTCAGCGTCTGTAGCTACTATGTAATCATATCCATAAGCTCTTTCTTGATACTTGCAAGTGAGTTGGAGAAGTAGTTCTTCAAGTTTTCACCTCCTGGAGTACTTGTAGTAGGGTTTTGAGAAGCTTTTGTTATTACTACATACATTGGTTGGGATGATCCAGAGGGTCCTCTGTTCTGGTTCTGATTCACAGCTCCTGTTGAGACTTGGGGTTGTTGATTCCAATTGGTAGGGTTCCACTCTTGTTGAGTCACCATCAGATAAACTGTTTGAGGCCATTGATGCTATGGTTGAACCATCATTTGAGGCATTGTTTCTTGTGACCACTGTGGATTAGGTGCATTGTATTGTGGCACTGTTTGTATCTGGAATAGGGATAGGGAACTGTCCCTGGGATTGCATTTGGTGGGTATACCATTCTTGGCATGGGAGGAGGTAAGTCTCCTCTTCCTGGAGTCATTGACAACCTTGCTTCAACTTCGTCATACAATCTTGCACCTTCCACTGCAACTTACAGATTGATTGGTCTTCTCGATTCCACGAACTTGTGAACTTCTAGTTGTAGGCCTCTGAGGAGCACTCCTTTTTGGATACCTTCATCCAAATGATGGTTAGTCCATCTCTTCAAGATGGATTCCATTCGTGAGACATAAGCTTCTACTCTTTCTCCAAAGGACTGACTTAGGTTCATGAACTCCTCTCGCATCCACTCTTCAAAACCTTCATGCCTAAATTTAGTGAGAAATGCCAACTTCAGGTCATCCCATGTGCCAAATGTTCCTGCTACCTATCTCTCATACCATTGAAATGCCACACCCTTGAAAGTGGCAGGGAATATCGCTAACCAATGCTTAGGGGTTTTGGCATTGTTAGCCACACATGCTACCATAAACTCTGCTACATGAAGATTGGGGTATTCATTGTACTGTCCCTTAAAAATTGGCAATGGGACTACATTTGCTGGCATGTCATCAATATTTCCAAGATGAATCTGACTAGGAAAGGGACCTTGAGTCACCATGGGGACTTCTGTAAAGAGTGCTTTTAGGGTGTCAAAGGAGGCTTCTACTACAAGCTCATTCTCAGCCTTAATTCTTTCCTTCTCTCTTCTCATGTACCTCTGGACTCGTTTTAACACTTGCCTCTTGATTGGGTCATTCATTAGGGGGTTGGCTCCAACTAGTTGGTCTGTACTCAACAGAATAGAATCAGAGAGGGGCTTTAGTCTTTGGAGGATTCTCTAGCCAACATCCCTTCTACTTCCTTCTTTTCAACATCTTTGAATTAAGATTTCAAACCACTACAGAGGGGGAGATATTCCGTTCTGAAAGTATCCAAATTCATTCTTCTGAAGTTCGTTGTTGTTCCATCATTATAATAATGCCAGCTTCTGAGGGTTTCAACAGTGTATGTTGTGAAAAACACTCTGTCTACCAACTTCCAGTGGGTTGCTAATTGAACAAAGAGAAGATTGTCATAACACCAAGCATCCCACGTATCTTGATATTGAGCATCCACGAACAAATTCCAACTCTTTTCTTTCTAGTTTTTGTGAACCTCCACAGACCATGAGTCCTGAAGCTTCTTCATGATCTCCCACTTAATGATGTGTGGAAACTTCTCAGTGAATGCCAAATCTTCCATGGATGGTCATTCTCTCCGTTTCTGCTCTTCAGTTTATTTCCAAACAATTTTCCACCAAGATGCACGTCTCTGTTGCTTCAATAGGAAGAGGAAATAGTCCACCACATAGAGCTTGCATCATGATGGTAATATGTTTCCGCCATTGTGGGATAAACTTCTTGTAGAAAGTGGCTTTGGCAATAAGAATCTCTAACTCTTCAGTGGAAGAATGAATTTAGCAAGCATCCATTGAATTTTCCTCTTCTTAGTAATGCCATTTTCTTCATTTTCAGCCTCTTCTGATGCTTGTTGATGGCAAGTTTCCTCGGTTGCGCAAAAAAAATATGGAGCCTTAAGAGAGACACCAAGGAAAAGAGGATTCTACTACAAGAAAATCTATCTTGTATCATCAACAAGCTTATTTTATCTTCTTTATGTGATCAAAACAAAGAAAACAATAAATCTTCACACAATAAAATAGTAGACATCTCCCACGGATTTGATAGAATCAACCATAATCTTAAATTTCTTCATCAAATCCATCATAACAAACAAGATCACAAAGGAATACACCACTTTTTAATGGAAATAAATCACATAGTATTCATCTTCAATGTCTTCATAGTTCTCTCTCTATCTCTCATAGTAGATACATTGTTTTCAGGCATAGAATTGAGTTTCTCTCACTTCTCTCTCTCACATACTCTTTCTCTCTCAATAATACACCATAGCCTCACTACAATACTCAAGAATGGCACTCAATTATCTTCTCTTGGTCGTGGATACACCTCCTAGAAAGTATGTCAGATGCGAAGAGGCACCAAAGACATCATCGTGTCCTATGAGATCTGGCTTTTGTCACTATTCTTCTGTAACCTTCTATGAATTTTCATCAACTACTTCTTCACTTTAGTTAGCTTGAATAGAGATTCCATTCATCATTTCCTAAAACAGAAACACTTTCCAAAACGTCCATACATCCAACATAACACTCAACAAAAACAAACAGAATAAACCACAGAGCAATAGAAATACAAGAACAACATAACCATAGAACCTTATAGAATATCAAGAGAGACCATAAAAACCAAAGAAAAACCAATTCAATATTTCATAAACCTTTTAGCACAACCTCAACCATCTCTCAAAACATTCATTCAACCATCTCAACTACCAAAACAAAAGAAAATCAGACATTACAGAACCAAACAAAAAAATTTATAGAACCCTACAGAATAACATATCCTCATCAAAAAGCATCATAAACCCTTCAAACATACTCAAACCATTCCAAACACTTCAAAACTGTTACCGAGACTATTCTCTATGGGTTGCAGATTGAGGAAATTGATTCTGATGAGGAGACTATTGAGGAGCCTACAGATGGAGCTCTATGTATGCAATCTAAGAAGTCTCTTCACGCTTTATTTCAGCCTGTACAGTGTGATGAGAGTGAAGATGTGCCTAGATTGGTGCCTCGTAGCCATTTTTCTTGTAGCCACTGGGCTCGTGCAACTACAGAGATTCTAGTCAAGTGTGGTAAGATAGAGACTCCTTGTGCTACTCTTTTGGATCATGGGTCCGAGATTAATGTCATAGTGCAAGGTTTGTATGATACTGAAAGATGGCTAGTTGATGTGGATCATGGTTGGTGCATGCATGCGGCCAACAATAGTACATGAGATTTGTATGCTACTTGTCCAAACTTGAAGATTTCTATTGGAGATGTGGGTGAGTCTTATCATTTCTTTGTGCAGAACTCTTGTTCCTATCCTATTATATTTTTTAAGGGTAGCCATTTATTGCTGAGTCACGGATGGAGACTAAGGTTTTGGACGATGGGTCTGCCTATGCACAGATCCAAAGTAAGGATGGAAAGAGGGCTATCCAATTTATGATAGTTTGTGTCAACCATTAGCGGAATAAGGATTCCTTGAGGGATTCCCCTCTTCCAGCAGGAGAGCTAGATTTTTGTTAGGTACCACTGTCTTGCGAGATGATAGTGGCACGAGTCAGGGAAATCTCTCACCTCTTGGCAGCGTCAGTTTTTTCTCATGTATTTATAGGTGTATCCCCTGAAGTGCTTTATGTTTTCAACATACTTATGATATTCCTAGAGCTGCAAGGCAGTATGTAAAAAGAAAAGAGAAAAAGAATTGATGCTTGCAGGTGTTTTGTAGGAAGAAGACAAGATAGATGGTCTCTTTCATGGCCTTTCATGCTCGGATACTATGAAAGGTCTTTTGTATTTGTTGAATACTAACAATCAAGAGTTTTCATATATCTTGCAGGTCCATTCTCTAGTGATGTATTGCGAAATAGCTAATTTCATGCTTCAAGAAAATTTGGGTGCTAAAGATTCTCAATAAAAAGCATTCTTTGCTAACGTATTTTAGCAAAAAGAGTTGGATGTTGCTGTTTATATGAGGAGCACTATTGAAAATGTATTAGAATAGGCATCACACACTCACACACACACACAAGGCCAGCTCTTGAGGTGGCTGAAAGGCTCTTTACCGAGGTGGTGAGAGAGAAGAGGCCAGCAACTATTGTTGTAGACAAGCGCAAGAAAATCCTCACCATAGCTCTCTACGTGTGTCTTCCCTATTATGCACATGTTGTATATAGGCTGCTACCTATATATGTTGACTCGGACCCACACACTGTGAGAAGACCCCAGACCAAATCCTCCTGCTACATGAAAATAGAGTCAAGAGTAAAGGAATATGATGTGAACAAAGGCTATGATATTTGCAAAATGTTGAATTTTTAAAAAAATTGGTAAAAGAAAAATAAAATAATTTAAAATCATTAGACGACATAGAATCACCTTAGCATGTAAGATACCACTTTTACATAAAAGAAGCATTTCGCATAGTCCAGAGTTTACTAGTATACCAATAATATAGAAACTGTGGAAATGGATATAAGAACTGCACCCCAATGAAGAATCATTCACACGGGCATAGTTTTCTATGCAAAAATCAAAACAAGACAACAATTAATGCACGAAATTCCAATCACAGTTTATGAGTGAAGACCCTCTAATTTGATAGTAAACAAAGTATAAACTATTTGCACCATCTTACAAAAAAGATAGTAAAATACTTAGAAAATGTTAGCAAAAAGTTTAAACAGATATACAAAGTAGTATCTAATAGTATAGTTATTAGTTTTCAAATTTAGTGATGTAAGTGCATAAAGACTAATCTCCATTGACCTTGTAGCTTTGGCTCAATTAGGGATATATTATGCCTTATATTTGACACAAGTAAAAAGCTCATAGTGGAGAGACAAAGCAAGATCATAGTATAGGTGCAATATTGGACCCCTCTTTGTTTAACACCATATTGGGGAATATGGGAAATTCCCATAAGTTTGGGACATGTGGTCAAATCTTTGGATTTGTCATAACTTGAACATTATAACTCCAAATTGAGCACTCTATAGCTCAATAGATTCCATTTTTCAAGTGCTTTCGAATGATAGGTCATATCATCTCGTTTTGATAA
The DNA here is from genome assembly GCF_053477565.2 of Lygodium microphyllum. NCBI lineage: Eukaryota > Viridiplantae > Streptophyta > Polypodiopsida > Schizaeales > Lygodiaceae > Lygodium > Lygodium microphyllum. The sequence continues at coordinate 60,853,939 of NC_141162.1, forward strand.
ACTTATGGGCATGTTATCCGGGTGCCACCCTTTTAGATTCAAAAAATGGGATTTGGGAGATTCCCAAACTCACTAATGGTGTTGTTTCAAAATTTTTAACCCACGTGAAAGGATGTAGCAAGTTGACAAAGACACGTACTTTGTCGTCACTAAATGCGTATTAGTTGTGTATGTGGAAGATACCGCTAATAGGTGGTTTTGTAAAATATAAAATAACTTGGTTGATAGGTCTACGTGGTTGAAGTATGCACACTACTATCAAAATGGTTTTGAATATTCTTGATTACTAATTTTTGTGGCTAGGTTGTTTGTTTTCACAATCATATGTTTTTAGTGTGATGAAAAATGATTGAATGGACTTATTAGCTCTCTTGATAACTTGTTTTTATGAATAATTAAGCTTATGTGTAGAGTTGTAGCAGATTTGGTCACTTAGTTTTATTTAGTATGTTTTACTTGGCAAGCGACTAGATTTTTATTGTTTTCCTAAATGTTATGGGCAATACCAACTATTATATTTAATAAAGCACATTGATTATTTTATTCATCAATCTTAGAGATTTATCCATATTTTAATTATTTTAATGTTTAACTATTACATCAAAATAATTAAATTTTATAAGAGCAAGTGTATAAAGATATTACTTTTTTCAATGAACTAATTGTAATTTTGAATGTGTTATGTAGGCTAACCTTGTCTTTGCATGGGGGAAAGATTGTACCCAAGCTTATGTCATTCTCCACTTTTCTTTTTTTACATTAAATCTACAAGCTACACCTCCCACCACAATTCTACCTTATAAACTCACCCTAAATACAACACCTCATTCGTAACCAACAATTTCAAAGAATTTTTTATGTGACACCTTTAAAATGAAAAGTTGCAATTGCTTTAGACTTTTGATGCATCACTGAACTCCCCTTTCCTTGTTGGCTGACATTGATATGACAATGATTTTTGTTGTCCTCCTATGACCTCACATCAAAGAAACACATTTTTCTTCATAATCCTTTGAAAGGTATCAACTCTCTTTTATACACTAACACCTACTCTCTACTCTCTTGAAATGATTTGATTTTTTCAAAGATTCTTGGTAGAAGGCTTGATTTGGATCCTTTACACACTCAACAAACAAAAGAGTGTGTGCATATATACAAGAACGTAAAATAATTTTAGATTGATTGAAAAGTAAGAGCAAACTCCCACACACGAGTGTGTGGACATATATAGAAATGTAAAATAATTTTACATTGATTCATAAATTAAGAGCAAACTCTCAATTAAAGTGAAACTAGGCACTTTGCTTGCCTAGATTCTCTTGGTGCTTCACGACAATGTTCTCTCGGTGATTTGCATTGAAGCTCACTGCACTTCTCTACAAATGTACCAACAAAAATATTTTTTCAATATGATTCTAGGGTGCATCTAAAATTAAACTAAGAATTTTTTTCAAATTCTTACTTGTATACGAGCATCCATGCAATATCCCTACTTATAGCAACATTAAAGTACAAAAAAAAATATTAGTGCATAATACATCTTTTTGCATCTCAACCGTACAAAAAGATGAATGAATAAAGTTACATACATTGTTTCAGTAACATAAATTCATTATCACATATCAAGTAGAAAGTATAACATCATCTTTCAAAATATAGTTTCACCTTTTGAAAACTTCAATATCTAGAAAGAAATGGATAACATTGTTAGCATTGACTTACACATCCACTGTTCTAAATCATCCCACATTAATTATTGAATAGTGAGCTTCATCTTTCTACTTGAATTATTGAAAGTTAATGTGAGTCACACAACATGCAAAGGTGATACCCCACGTGGCTTGGTAAGATTGCTCACCACACTTTATTTTTAAAAACTTCTAGGAAAAATAGTTTATGCTAAATGTATTCTTGATTTTAAAAAAGTTCAAGAGTAAAAATGTTGCAAGTATTACCTAGGGTAACGATATGCTAAGCCCTAGCATTCATAGAGCAATCTGCGGAATCTAGATGAAACTAATGCAAAGTAACAAAACATGAAAGTGATGCAAAGTAACAAAACATTATAGATTTTGAAACTCCCATTTACTCCAATCTTTTGGTATATCTGATTGATGTGTGAGCTGTCTCTACAATAGTCATCATCTATTTGCACAATATAGTAGAGTTGTAAATAATCATAATACAAAATCTCTCTATATAAAGGAGAGTTTCCATTGGTAAACCCATATATTGGAAACATTTTGATCATCCTCACAAGAGATATATGAATAATATCATTCTTGCTAATGGCCACAATGCCTCTTACAATTACATTTGATAAGTTGAGGTACGATAATAGTTGAAGACTAGTTGGGGCATCTAGCAAAACATAAATAAAAAGCATAAAAATTAGTATTTATTATCAATTTTTAATCATCTCAATTATAAAGATAAGCTCACTTTGAAATTCAAAACACACAAAGAACAAATGAGTAAAGAAAATAAAGTTGATTTAAGGGATCTTTAAAAAATTAATTATGATAATTTTTTAGAATTTTTAAATCATTTCAAATGAAAACTCATCTTACTATAAAAGAATAAAATAATAGAAAATATGAAAGACAACAAAGATAGCAACTTTTATGATAGTGAAATTAAAACAACACTTCATGTAGGGAATTCAAATTCAAATAACTTTTAAGTAGGAAAACAAACAATCAAAGAGAACTAAAGACTTAAAGCAAGCAATGAAAGACTTTACATGAACCAAAGCAAATATTGATAAATTGTTAAATTGAAAAATGAGAGATTTTTGTAGAACTTTCTCATACACAATGTTGATATGGTGGTATTTACCATATCCTATTTCTCACTAAGAAAGACCTTCAATCCATGTAGTGATTTACTCAAGAAAAATTATTTATGAATATGATATTAAGAAGATAAGTACTAAAGTCTTAAAGCTAGAAATGAGAGACTTTACACTTGCACAAAAATATTGACAAACAGTCAAAGTAGGAAATGAGAGGTTATAATACTCTCTATAGAACCCCCTTAAATGTAATGTTAATGGTGGTATTTACCATATCCTCCTTCTCACTAAGCAAGCCCTTCAATCTATGTGGTGATTTTACTCAAGAGAACATAACATAAAGTTGCCAATGAGTAAAGATTGGGGTCTCAATATAACCCCAACCGAGTCGTGAGGTGCATTAACTCTAACTAGAGGTACTATTTCTTGGATATCCAATGCGCAAAAATACACTGCCCTATCTAATACAAAGGTAGAGTATATGTAGCCACGAAGTCTTATAAGGAGACTCTCTTGTTAGATCATTTGCTAGTAGACTTTGGTATTACTGATGTGGTCCCTACATAGCAGTTAAGATTCTATAACTGCTATGTAGTTGGCTAAGAATTTGGTCTTCCATGTGAAGATAAAGTACATTGAGATGCATTACCACTTTATCACCTGAGTGGTCTTTAATGACAGGTCCATTGAGCTTGTCAAGATCTCAAATGACCAAAATCCTTCAGATCTACAGAAGCTGATGGGTTTTCGATGAGATGATGTCTTTTCTCATCCTGCTATACTTTATGTACATTTGTACCTTGTCACTTTTTTCTCATTCTCTCAGCATCCAAGAGTACTCTTTAATTTGTACATCCACTTGCATGGCAAATCAAGCTTTTCACTAGGCAAAGGAATCAAATCCCACGTATGAGTTTTCTACAATGAGTCATACTTTGACTACATGGCCCTCTCCCAAGAGTGACTATAACCTCTACACATGGCCTCACCATAGATAAGAGGCTCACAAGCATCTATCACCATAACATAATTCATAGAGGACACAAATCGATCAAGATAGCATCTATCTCTAGTAGACCATTGCAAAATAGGCTTTGGGGCCTATACCTCCTATCTAACATCATGGTCCTGGGCCATTGGAAGATCAACTGTCGCATGCTATCTAGCTTTAGTAAACCACCGCAAAATAGGCTATGAGACATGTACCTCCTATCAAATATCATGGTCTTGGGCCATTGGAACATCAACTGTTGCAACTATCTATCTCTATTAGACCACCACAAAACAAGCTATGGGGCCTATACCTCCTATCTAACATCATGGTCTTGGACCATTGGAACATCAATTATTGTAGGTTATTTAGCTAGCTATATAGTAACACGAGGCTCTCTTGAAATATCACCCTGTGTACCTCAATGTCCTACTCAAGTTGCTTATGCATTTTCATGGAAACTAATATCATGGTTACAGAGGACCTTTTGAGCATGTGGATCCCATAAGCAATAGCCCATCTAACTTGCACCCCCATAACTAAGAAAGAACCATTTCATGGACTTAGGATCCAACTTATTATGATTGTCCTTGGGAATATGGTAGAAAGCCTCACAACTAAAAACATAAAAACAAGCATATAATGGATGTTTTCCAGACCATATCTCCTCTACAACCTAATAGTCAAGAGTAGTATATGGGGATCAATTAATCAAATATACAGAAGTAGTAACTATCTCAACCCAAAAGTCCTATAGTAAGTCTACCTAACTAAGCATACTATGGACTCGCTCTTGAATGGTCCTATCCATGTGCTTAGCCATACCATTCTGTGGTGGAGTGTATGACACAGTCAACTGACACTTAATATCTCTCACAAAACTACTCAAAGGTTTTAGATACATACTCACCCTCATTGTTAGACCATAGATATTTCAGCCAATACAAAGATTGGTTCTCAACAAGAGCAAGCCAATGCTAAAATGTAGCCAATACTTCATACTTCTACTTGATAGGATATGGCTAAAATTTTTGTAAGTAATCATTAATGAAAGTAACAAAATGCTTCACAACACCTAATGACTTGCAGGGCATAGATCCAGAAACATCATAATGAACAAGAGCTAGAGGCTCACCCATGTGTATAGTGTCACACTTCTTATGCGAACTACGATTCTACCTACTGTAAAGACAATTATCACAAGAATCAAAACACTTATAGTCAAGGGGAAGAAGATACTACAAATGGATAAGCATTTTTATTTCCTTAAGTGACATGTATCCAGGGTAACTATATGCCATGACGATACATGTGGTACTACAGCCACTACCAAAACATAGTCGATAGACCCAGATAGAAGTAAGGGATAAAGAGTGCTAGAATTGGCACCTCATACTAAGACAAGATTCCCATGGGTGATATTCTATGAAGAATCACCAAAAGAGACAACATAATCTGCATTATCCAACCAATTGTCTAGTAGAAAGTAGGGTTTTAGTCAAAGCCAGAACATGGAGTACATCATGCAAAGTAAATATAAAGCTAGAAGGAAACTCCAATTGGATATCTCCAATACTAAAAATATCTAATACCAATTCATTGCCCAATATAGTATATCAAGTCATGTTGCAATAGGAGTGGAACTACGCTTGACGAGGGGTGACATGAAATAAAGCCCCTGAATCAATCAACCAACACTAAGCATAGGTGGATGAGGTATTGGTCAATTGTAAAATATTAAGAAAAGAAGTTGCAAGTGTGTAATCATTACCATAATTATTCTATAATATGACATTAATCTCTTCAATCTTAATGCTAGACTTGCTAGGGACAATGCCATGATCATCATTCTTTTCCTGCACTTTGCCATTTCCCTTGTCCTTGCACTTATTATGAATATTATGGCACTTTGGCCAAACATGACCTTGTTTCCCACAATAATGACTAGTCAATGCGGACTTATGACCACAAGACTCACTATGAGATTGCCCACATGACTGGGAGCAAGACTTTTGAAAGTCTCTTCCCATTACCGCTCTTATCATTATTACCTCTAATTATCAAAGCATGAGAGTTACAAGAAGTATCAACATTCTTTTTTTTAACCTCTTCATTCAAGAGTTCATCCTCTACATCTTGTAATTTTAGCCCATCAGCAAGCATATTTGCACACATAGCAATATAGAATGTGCCCCATGACTCAAGGAATGTAACCAACAATGGAGGAAGATTCTTCTTAAAGTCAATCCCTTGCAAAAACAAGTGGTTGAAAATAGAATGAAATTCAAGTGGGCGGACATGGAAGTTCCCTCCTTCATACGAAGGCCCATGAATTGCTTCAGCCAATATATATGTGAAGTAGGACTTTGAAGTAGGACTTTCTTGTCATAGATATCACAAATCTTCTCCCATAATAACTACCAAAGCCATTTTCTATCCTCATATCTCCAAGGCTTAACCTACATATTTTGCACCAAAACTTGCCGGATTTGTTTCTTTTGATAGCTGCAACTTGTGCCATGAAACTTGTTAATTTGAAGATGTAGGGTTGTCCACTAGTTTCCAAATAATGATGATTACATCAAAGCACATGACCTTGTAAACGATGCATGAACCACTAGCAGACATTGAGCATGCAATTGGTACTGAGAACTATCAAACTCAATGTGTCAAAAGTGGGATACATCCAATGGGCATAATTCTCATGCATATGGTAGATCCCAAGATAACAAAAGAGAATTGCTAGATATACAACAGGCTGAGAAAGTGTGAAGAAGCTCAATACATATCCAAGTAGAATTAATATATCAATGATAACAACTTGACAGAGATAGATATTGGCTCAAAGCATGAATCAAATTAGTCCACTAGGCAACAACTACATCGAAATAACATCCAAAGAGCATAGACATAACTCAACTGAGTCCCACAATCTCATTGAAGTAATCTCAATTGCATGATCCAAAAGCTTTGATCAAATGCAAAATAGCTAAGTAGCTTAACTGACTCCCACCTAGCCTAATTTGAATACTCATTTATGCAAAAGTGGTTCACTCTCTGTGCACAATGGTGATGACTTGATTGCCATATAATGAAAAATGCCAAACAATTTTGTGCCATCAAAACGATTGAATATAATCCCACTTATATCCAACATCATTTCCCATATTAGTCATCACACAAAAGTGACCATTACAGGTGCATGTTCTACTACATTTGTATTTGAATTGAATACTTAGTGAGGAGGAACTTCACATTACCAACCACTTGGGCACATGAGATTTCCTCATAGATGTCCTCACATACATCACTCATGTGAGCATTAGGCCAAGTGATATGGACCATTACATTGGTTGGGAATACCATCCTAACTTTTATGATTGGCTTCTATAGCAATGTCCTAGATTGTCCAATTAGTCTAAAATTACTTATACATATATTGTATTCATATTGTAAATACACTTTATTCATTTGTTTTTCTTTCTTTTCCTTTCATTATTCAATAAGCATTTTTGAGCAATGCAAAATCACATCTTCACAATTCACATATCCTACATGATGCTAGGAAGCATTGCTAGTTTTTAAGGAAAGGGAGGGGGGTAGATATAATTTTTTTTCTTTTAACAATTAGGCAATGAATAATTTTCAAACAAATGAAATATGCTAGCTTATGTACTTTGTTTTTTCTCTCTCATCCATCTCCTTTTTTCTTCCAAATCATCCACAAAAGCACGGGAAGCCTTAGATTCCCTTCATAGAAGTAGAACTAACAAAGTACAATATGGATATAGACATCCTTTTGGAGGCACGGTAAACCATCCCAAGTGTATAGAATTCTTAACTAACTATAATCTCTAGAAGAGGATCAGACAATCACTACAAAAACAAGAGAAGGTATATAGAAAATAGAGATTTCCCTTTTCACAGAGCTATTCCACAAGGCTCTAGATCTACCAGAGCAGTCACAAAGAGAAACTTGAGAGGAAACTAACGTTGTGATAAAAATTCAAATTCATAAAGTAAGAAATGGGCAATGATGGTATTAAGCTTGAGATAATCCTTGACCTAGACCTAAAATTGTAGGCCAAATTGGTACACACATTATTGTCTAGCACCCGCCACAACCCAACAATGAACAAGATCCCCTTGGACATGTTTGAAGATTTGGTTATAGAACACTTGAGGAATGTGAATCTTAATGCCCATACAAGGAGTAAAATTCATGCAGTGGCCAAAGTGCTCATTGTTCCTAGTGAGCATGAGGAGGCCATGATGGGGAGTAGGAAACTTGCAAGGGGAAAGGCTACAAGCAAGGCTGACATGGTTGGCTTTGGAGGTATACTAACCACCATCATCAATAAAGCATTAAATGAAACCAACACAGCCAAGAACCTGATAATAGGTACCTAGGAAGACACTACAACATTCTTAGTGGAGGAGGTAACTTCAAAAGAAAGTAAGACTAACAAGATGGGGTCTAATACACAAAGAAAACAAGGATGAATGTATACTAGAAATGATAAACCTAAGCACGTTTTGGGTTCATCGTTTTTGGCTATTTGGGTAGAGACCAAAGAGTCCGTTGACTCCAAGTCAAAATATGGTCGTAAGAACAAACCAATTTATTTTGCAACTAAGGTCCTAGGTGGGTTGAGCTAAATCTTGGCTTTGCTTATCGGCCAAGACCTCATTTACCAAACTATTCCTTCCAACTAAGCTCAAAATTTCACATGCGCATCCTAATCTACCTTTTTAGATGCATACCCCATTATGTGGTGCAATTGAAGCTATTCATGATGCCATACAAGTCCCAATGCAATTCTTCCCTGAGTTGTCGATGCAATGCGAGGTCCCTACTACTCATAAAAATCCCTTCTAGTACACTTATACAACTCAAAAGGCATGACCTAATTACTCAAATGCGAGTGTACATGCATTCATTGTAAATGCAAGTTAATTCTCTAGGATGGTCTATGGAGTACAATTGACCTATACGGAATATTTATGTACCTTCACAATCTATGATGGATATGTAGAAGCTAGATCCTAATACTTGACTTTTCTTTGCTATAACTATAGATATTCAATCTATATTCGACAACCCATGATTATTAAACCCTTTGCAGCTATCTTTCAAAGTATGAAAATTACCCGATGGGAGGTAAGACTTTTTCCCTGATGATGCCTATGATTAAATATCTGATTTCAGTTTTTCTAGAAATGATAGCACCTGGTTTTGGAGAGTTGAGCTAGTGTTTCTGCTTGATACATCTTTTGTGTTGATAGAGGCATCTTTGCCCGATCCTTCTCCCGTAGTCGCGGCTTTTCTAGTTACTTGGGAGAGCTTATGCTTTGGGGTCATTTTGGAATTGGAAGCAACCTTCACTTTCCACAAAGGTCTCCTTGGTGCTGGAGTTCCCTATGCTCGCCTTATCTCGCGGTTGCTGGAGGCCATCGATGAGGTGACTACAGGACTTGCAGCGAGGAGAAGCAATTCTCGGGCCTTTTCCCAATAAGGGAGTTATTCTTGAATCATTTCTCTCCCTCTCTTACTCTTCTTTACTCTAGATTTCCCTTCCCTCTCCTCTCTCTCTCATTCTCTCCTTCATACCTCTCCCTCTCCTTCTCTTTATCAAATTTTTTGTGACAAAAGGGGGGAAAAAGAGGAATAATGGGCCTCTTGAAAGAAAAAGGGAGGAAAATGAGTTATAATGGGGGGTTTTGGTTAAGGGGGATGAAAAAAGAAGACTATCCCCCTTGTGCAGGGGGGATTTTATAGGGAGGGGGAGAAGGGTATTACGGGGAGGGGGTGTGATACAAGGCCTTCTTCCTCTTCCTTCATTCAGATGGTGAGAATTGCCTTTGTGCCATGCAATTGCCAGTTTTTTCCAGCTCCCTCCCTCATCTTGTAGTTCAACTTCTCCTCCATTCTATGGTTCCACTCCTCCTACCCTCGTTGACATGTGCAGTTGGACTCCCTCTCCCTCTGCCACCCATATGGCATTGACATGGAGAGGTGATGAAAGAAAAAAATTGTTTTATTTTATTTATTTTTCTAATAAGAGGGGGGCATTTATGATGATGGTGGTGGGAGAAAAAAAAGGGGGGTGTCATCATTAAGGCGGAAGGACAGCGGCCTATTACATCCTTCCTCCCTTAAGGAATCGAGATTTCCTCATCTCGATAGGAATTGGGGGTATTGTTGGTTGAGAGTACTTTAATCAATCCATGTGGCAACTTATTTTGGATAGTCCTTCCATTGGATGAGGTACTCTTTGAGGGTTCTACTCCTCAATCTCTTTTCCTAAGTGTCTAGGACTCTATCTGGCCCTAGGTTAAGGACTCCTTGGCTTGGCATTACAACTTGTTGATCATTGAGTTTTTAGTAGGCTAACATGGAATACGTTGTGAACCTTTACGTTGTCAAAGAGATCGCACAAGGGCTGCAGAACACGGGGTTCAAGATACAGCAATGGAATAGACTAACAAGAAGAAAATTGAATTTTTGATGCCAAAGTTCACTATATTCCTTGTCAAGTGAGTTACATGAAGTTTATGTTCAGAAAAATTTGAACATATTCAATTTTACGTTCAGATGCTTGAGTTCAGTTTTTCCATTGGCACTTGATAAATTCAGCTGGATAACAATTCCTGTGAACAAATTTTCAGGATTCCATACAAAGTAGGAGTCTAGTAGGCATCAAAAGAAGTATGCTCAGTCAAGCACAAATGAGGAACAATCTGATTGTATCTCCAAAGCCAAAGCAGGGTATTAAATTGTCTTCATAAAAAGGTGGAGTATTCATTTCTGAGAGAATATAGGCAGGCACTTCACTTAAGCCACAGACATGTTGCTACTCTGCTGGTCTTTCAAGCCTTGTGCTGTGGCCATGCAGCCATCCACTCCCTGCTCCCACTGCTCATTATTCTGGCTATCTATGACTCAACTGCATGTCTATCCAAACGATGCATATCACATGTACATATGCATCCATGTATGAATCTGCCCTGTAACCAGATGTGCTGTGTTAAGTCCCTCAAAACTCCACCAATTGTATTTTTGTCCACTGTAACTTCACACATAGGAGTTGAAGAACAGTGAGAATGGGAATTGTAACTACTCATTAGGACATCATCTTAGCTTGCTGGGAAAGAGCCAAATACTCAAGGCACTGAGTAGGGTCTGGTACAGACGAGGCATTGTTCACAACTGCTTGCTGGCATAGCTGTCCACATATCACTCCACCAACTGAGCAGGCTGGCCCTGCATGCAAGCTGCTCTCCGTTGCAGCATCTGTCCGCATGGCCATACTACTTTTCAAGAAGACTCAGGTGCTTCCAAATACTTGTAGCAACAGCAATCTACTGAAAAGATTGGAACACTGCGAGGCTGCTCTTTTCTAAGAGGGAAATCTTCTTCAAGGCAGCTGTCCTGCGAGATGCTTGTGGCATATGCCTGTTGTTCTGCGTCAATACTTCTCTTCTTTTCTTGAAGGCTGCTGCGCTGGGAGATGCTTTTATCATATGCCTGTTGTTCTGCACCACAGGCGACACCGGATGCAATCGGCAATGCACTTCCGAGTAGATGTGATATTGTCTGCAGAATCACAGATTCAAACACGAGAGACCCGGTTGACTTCTGTCTGTGTCTCTTCAACATTTTGAGCAGTCTTGGCTGATGTCTCCATAAATATCAATCCATTCTCCTTTGCAAATTGTTCACCTTCTTGAGTGCTCACTGCTCGCCTATGATCAAGATCACACTTGTTGCCAATCAGTATGATGGTCATGTTCGAATTAGCATGATTACGAGCATCCTCTAACCAACTTGACAAATGGTTGAATGTTTCCCGCCTTGTAATATCATACACCATTAAAGCACCAGCAGCTCCACGATAATACGACCTTGTGATAGATCGGAACGATTCTTGCCCCGCTGTATCCCAAATTTGAAGCTTGACAGGCTTGTTGTCTATGGTAATCATGCAAGCACCAAATTCGACACCGATGATAAGATCATGGACGGGCTGGAAACGCTTATCTGTGAACTGCAAAAGGAGGCAAGACTTGCCCACCCTGTGTCTCCGATGATAATGTATTTGAAGAGGTAAGCGTAAGACATGGTGGAAGGGGAGGATTGTAAGGGTGCCTCTGAGTACGTGTTGGGCCTCTCTCTCTCTCTCCCCCAAAAAGCAAAAAGGAAGGGCCCCCCCATTCCCATTCAGGCGCAGCCCGCCATTTTTGCCCTTTTCAAAAATATCCTCCTCCCTGAATAGACTAGCTTTATTTTCATTAGAACTTCTTGCCTTTTGGATCACTAGAGAACATGTGCTTCACACGTCTTTAGGTGTTAGTAAAGATTAGGGTGTTGACAATACATATCATCCCATTATTCCACATATCTCAGTCCAGAGAATTCTCATAGCTTAGACTTGCTTGGGGCTATGCAGAGGGCAGTACCAGGAACACAGCCTCCTAGAACAATAATAGAGATGCATCACCATGATAATTCACCAATACAACCCAGCCCTCTCTTACAGTGTCAATGAGCTTGTATACACCATGACCTTTGCCTCAGCTCTTGCCTCACGCACACAATAAAAATTAGCCCTGTTTACAAGAGCAGAAGATTTAGGAGTCCATTCCTAACGATTTCTTGGATCCAAAGTGCAGGAAATATATACATTGGCTGCGGATTACTAAAATGCATCACACAAACAATAAATCACACGCAGAAATTGACACAAATGCACAACAAAAATAGAGGTGTTCACGGCTCAGATGTGCAGCAACACGACATCCACCCCCTCTAAACCTGCGCATCCTCCGGATGTGCCAACTATCCAGGATCATTCAAGTCCACAAATAGGTCAAGTCCATCTTCTGATTCTAGTAGTCCTGTTTCTCCATCGGCTTCTTCATCTATGTCTTCTGTCTCTTCTGCTTGACTTTCACCTATCTGCTCTTCTTCTGTCAATGCTTCAAGTGCATATTCTTCATCTTCTCTTCTCTTGAAAATCTTGACTCGTTTTCCAGCAATAGGCACCCTCAATACTGTTCCATCTAATTCAGCCAGCTCATAAGTACCATTGTCAAAAACCTTTTTCACTTCATACGGTCCAAACCATCTTTGAACCATTTTTCTCATACTACTATGCTGATTTTCTAGACTACTGTCGTAGACTAGAACCCAATCTCCTTCTTTTATGGCTCTAGGCCTCAAGCGATGCCTTAAATCAAACCTGTCCTTATTTCTGAGACGGGCTGCCTTCAAACGGTCAACAGCTAGCTGCACATCTTCTGTCCTTCTCTCTAGTTGACGAATCCGAAGGGCTAACAGCTCTTCCCGTGATAAATTCTCATGCCACGGAAGAACACTCCAAGTGAGAGCACAAATTTCAGTAGGCATGACAGGTTTTTGCCCATACATCAACTCCACAGGCATGTATCCAGTAGTCACACTATGTGTAGAGCGATCAGCCCACAATGCAAGAGGTAGTAATCTCGGCCAATCTCCAATCCGTCGTCTACAAGCTTTTGCCAATGCTTTAACTATTGGCGGATGTCCTCTTTCACTTTTGCCATTTCCCTCTGGATTATAGGCAGTAGTAAGAGCCAATTTAATTCCAAGCCGTGAGAAGAATTCTCTAGCTTCATCAGCATCTAGCTCTCCACGATCAGCTGTAATCTTGCCTATACATCCATACCTGCAAAATATTTCTTCCAACAAGAATTTACATACTGTAGTGGTGGTCTTCGTCCGCAACGGTCTGCCTTCAACATAGTTTGTAAGATCCTCCCTAGCCAAGACAAGATATCTCATCTGCCAAAGTCCCACTGGCAAAGTAACCAAGTCTACCACCCACTTGTAATGCATACATAGTGGATAAGTCGGATGCAACTCATCACGATGTCGCACTAAAGAGTAAAGCTGGCAGTCCCTGCAAGTTTCCACAAAATGAGAAACATCTTTATACATCCCTTTCCACTAGTATCTTTCTTTGATTTTCTCATAGGTAGCCCACACACCTCTATGTCCAGCCCATGAGCTCTCATGAAACTCTCGCATAATCTGTATTTGCATTGCTACATCACAAACTACTCTCAAGGGCAAACCTCCTCTCTTTCTTGGATGCTTCCAAAGAAAACCATCCTTCAAGAAATACCCATAAGCCTTCCTTCTGATTTTCTTGAATTCATCATCTGTCCAATCAGCTCTTCGAGTCAATGAACTTAGATACTGTCCAATTTGCAGCCACTCATCAACATAAAGTTCTTCAATAAAAGCTTCAACAGTAGATACATGACAATCATGAATAAGGACAGAAGCAGCAAACTCTGTTTCATCATCTTCTGCAAGCATTGACTCCTCATCCTCATATCTCGCTCTAGAAAGCATGTCTGCAACTGGGTTATCTTTCCCTGCTATGTGTCGAAATTCTGGATTCAATGATTTGATATAGGCAATCCACCGAAGCATCGCTATATCTGGAGTCGAGCAACTAGTAATCATGCCAAGCAAAGGCAAACAATCTGTTTCCACAACAACTGAAGCTCCAATAAAATATCCTTTGTCACACTTCAGTGCAGTGACTACTCCCCACAACTCTCTTTTGATCTGTGGGTATCTCCTTTGTCGCTCATTAAGAACTTTAGCTCCAAAGCGGATAGCATACCTATTTCCATCAGCATCATCCTGTCCCACAGCCCAACCTATGCCAATAGGGCTAGTATCAACTGTCAACATGATAGGCCGTCCACACTGATAATCCGCCTTGCGTAGAGTAGGAGCTGATTGCAACAGCTTCTTGAGCTTACGCATGGCTTTTGAATGCTTCTCATCCCAATGAAATTTCTGCCCCTTTCGAAGCAGCTGATAGAGAACATCTGCAATATGAGCAAAATGAGGAATCCAAATCATGTAAAATACACAAGCTCCCACAAATCTCCGCACCTCTGAAGTAGTCGAGCAATACTCTGCAATCCTGTTTATGGCATCCACCTTTGCAGGAGAAGGCTTTCTGCCATAATATCCAACCATATGCCCAACTATGATGACTTCATTAACAGCAAAGACAGATTTCAGCCCTGAAATCTTATATCCAATATTTGCAGGATCCCTCAACATAGGCTGCTTCATAGCTTTTTCAATCTGCTCATCACTATCAGAAGGAAGCGGGCCTGCAACCGGCTTAACCTTCTTATCAACTGTTTTATATTTTGTGTCAACCTTGGCATCATTCAAGCACTCTTTCCTTTGCTGCAATTTCTGCAAATTTTCAGCATCTTTCAACTCTGTTGGCTGAAAAATTTCAGCCTTTAGCTCTATGGACTGCATGGGTGCAGCCTGAAACTCTGTATGCAGAAATTTTTCTGCATTCAACTCTGTTGGCTGATTGAATTCAGCCCTCGGCTCAATGGACTGCATAGACGCATCCTGAAACTCTGTATGCAGAAATTTTTCTGCTTTCAACTCTGTTGGCTGAATGGATTCAGCCCTCTGCAATTCTATTAGCTAATCAAGATCAGCCATAAATTCAGTTTGCTGAGTTTTCTCAGCCTCTAACTCTGTTTGCAGCATAAAACCAAAAATTTCCTGAAACATATCCAAGGTTTGCACAGGTATAATCTTTGAACCCTTGCATACATCAATTTTCAGCATTGCACTCATCTCAAACAATGTATCTACATAAGACATCCCTTCATACAATCCATCCACATGCTCTTCTGCTTGCAAGATACCTGCATTCTTCAACTCTTTCTCCTTACGACCAATGTACTGCTTGGCAACTCTAGGCAAATCTGAAATTTTCTGATAACTTACTGAACTATCTGAAGTAAATCCAACAAAGTTATTGGAGAAAGACTGGCTGCCAGGAGGCGAGATCTCCTCTTTTCTCCGCTCCGTACCACTGGTGTCTCGCAAGACAGCGGTACCTAATGAAAATCCAACTCCTTCGCAGGTAGTGGTGCCTCACGCAAGGAGTCCCTGTTTCTCGGATGATTTACCCCAACAGTCATAAACTGAACAGCTCGCATACCATCTTTACTGCGTATCCGCGCATAAGCTGATCTGTCATCCATCACTTTTGTTTCCATTCTTGCTTCTGTAATGAAAGGCTGTCCAAGAATAATCGGATAAGAGCATGAATCCTGAACAAAGCAATGATAATCCTCTTCAACATTACCAATAGAAATTCTGATACTCGGACAAGCAGCATACATATCACCAGAAGTATTATTGGCGGCTCTCATGCGCCAGCCATGCTCTGCATCCATAGGCCACTTGCCACTCTCATAAACACCTCGAGCAATAAGATTAATCTCAGAACCATGATCAACTAAAGCAATCAAGGGAATTTGTTTCTCTCCAATCCTTACCACTGTCTCAGTGGTTGCTCTAGCCCAATGACTTCGTGAAAAATGGCTGCGAGGAATGAGAATAGGGGTCTCATCATCTTCATACTGCATAGGCTGCACTATTTTCTCCAATTGCGGATTAACAGAAGCATTCTCAACCATCACTGCATCATCATGCTCTTCTCCAAGAGCTCCATGCCACAATCCCTGTAAAGCAGGTCCTTCCATCGCATGTCGTTTCCTCCGCAAAAGATCATGCATCTGATCCTGTATTTCTCTTCTAGCAATCCCAAGAACCTCTCCAACAGTAAAAGTGACTTCACTATTCAAAATTCTTTCATGAAAAATCTTACTCATATCCGTTTGCATATCAAGGTCTGACAAGAGCTTGAATCCTGGCTCTTTTCTTGGTTGCCTCTTTTCTTTCTGCTTGTCTCCCATTGGTTGATCAGAACCTGTTTGAGTTGGAGAATTTGACATAGGTGGAGCTGTAACAGGTGGTGAAACAAAGTCACCCCCTCTAGTCTTTTTGGAGGAACTAGGACCCTCCTCATCTCTTCTTCTCTTTTCTTCAACCATGGCATCTAAACCCTGCATTTTAGCCATATAAGCAAAAATAGAATACCTGTCAACAGGAGAATCCCATCTTGTTTCTCCTCGGATGCTAGAGCCCACACAAGTCATAGTAGAAGTTTGAACTTTCCCTCTTCTCGCTATCTCCAAGGCAGAAGACCATAAAGCAGAGTCTCCATCAGATTTCTGCTCAAGCTGGACTCCAAAAGCTGAAGCATCTCCTCTAACACTCACATAAGCTGATCGCGCAGCCATATCATCAACAAGCTTCTTCATACCTCCCTTACCAAAGTTCGTGTCAAGAGGAGCGCCAGTCTCTGTCAGCCATATCTTCCCATCTTGTCCCCAGAACACTACATTCTTCTTACGTGCTTCTTGAAAAGCATCACAATCTCTGCAATGTTGGTGCTCTGTACTATCACACCAAATACATCGTCGCCCTTTTCTTTGACCAGCTGGAAAAGCAGTCACTGGAGCAGGTGCTACAACAGGTACTGACATAAGTTGTTCCTTTAACTTACCAACTTCAGCTTTGACTGCTTCAATCGTCAAATCCGCCAAGCCTTTAATAACATCATCTACAGATAAGGGCACTGGAGCAGCAGGAACTGGTGGATTTACAACAGGAGGAGTAGGCTTAGGCAAAGAAGTTGCAGCAGGGGTAGAAGAATAAGTCTCCAAGGATTTTTCAGGAACTGATCCTGTATTTCGATGCAATCTGACTCTCCTGCGCTGCTTCTTGACAAGAGCATTAACAGCATCAATGACATGTCTCCACTCAGTCTTTAAACCTGAATCAGTAGCTTGATCTTCCAAAAGATCATCCAACTTTTCCTGCAGATTAGCATCTGCAGCTTGCAAAAATAACTCCACTTTCTGCATCTCCAAAGCTTGCTGTTCAGTCCCATCCAACTGATCATAATGGCTTTCAAACTCTCGCAGAAGAGCGGTAATAGAAAGTCCCTTATTAGGCATAGAAACCCATGCTAAAAAATTCCTGCGATTCATAAGACCTGTATCCTCCAGGAAATATTCATCTTTTAATGCCTTTTTAAATTCAGCCCAACCTGCATGTGCCTCTTGAATTTCTGCAATTCGACCTTCAAGAGCGCGCACCACGATCCGCAAGAAGTAGCGGCTCCAAACATCTTGAGAAACCCCAAAAAACTTCATCTTTTCTTCATACAAATGCAGGTAAGTTGACACTTGCTGGCCATTAAACTGCTTCATCTCCTGTTGGACAGCTTTCAAGGCATCCATAGCATCACTGTCTCGTTTTGCATGAACTTGCTGCTGCATATACATGGTAAATGACTGAAACAGGTTCTTCATAACATTATCATCTGTCATCTCTTCTTGCGAGTCTCCCATCTTGCTGATGACGCAGCACTTTCACGTCGGGTTCACCAGAAATGTCAAAGAGATCGCACAAGGGCTGCAGAACACGGGGTTCAAGATACAGTAATGGAATAGACTAACAAGAAGAAAATTGAATTTTTGATGCCAAAGTTCACTATATTCCTTGTCAAGTGAGTTACATGAAGTTTATGTTCAGAAAAATTTGAACATATTCAATTTTACGTTCAGATGCTTGAGTTCAGTTTTTCCATTGGCACTTGATAAATTCAGCTGGATAACAATTCCTGTGAACAAATTTTCAGGATTCCATACAAAGTAGTTGTCTAGTAGGCATCAAAAGAAGTATGCTCAGTCAAGCACAAATGAGGAACAATCTGATTGTATCTCCAAAGCCAAAGCAGGGTATTAAATTGTCTTCATAAAAAGGTGGAGTATTCATTTCTGAGAGAATATAGGCAGGCACTTCACTTAAGCCACAAACATGTTGCTACTCTGCTGGTCTTTCAAGCCTTGTGCTGTGGCCATGCAGCCATCCACTCCCTGCTCCCACTGCTCATTATTCTGGCTGTCTATGACTCAACTGCATGTCTATCCAAACGATGCATATCACATGTACATATGCATCCATGTATGAATCTGCCCTGTAACCAGATGTGCTGTGTTAAGTCCCTCAAAACTCCACCAATTGTAGTTTTGTCCACTGTAACTTCACACATAGGAGTTGAAGAACAGTGAGAATGGGAATTGTAACTACTCATTAGGACATCATCTTAGCTTGCTGGGAAAGAGCCAAATACTCAAGGCACTGAGTAGGGTCTGGTACAGACGAGGCATTGTTCACAACTGCTTGCTGGCATAGCTGTCCACATATCACTCCACCAACTGAGCAGGCTGGCCCTGCATGCAAGCTGCTCTTCGTTGCAGCATCTGTCCGCATGGCCATACTACTTTTCAAGAAGACTCAGGTGCTTCCAAATACTTGTAGCAACAGCAATCTACTGAAAAGATTGGAACACTGCGAGGCTGCTCTTTTCTAAGAGGGAAATCTTCTTCAAGGCAGCTGTCCTGCGAGATGCTTGTGGCATATGCCTGTTGTTCTGCGTCAATACTTCTCTTCTTTTCTTGAAGGCTGCTGCGCTGGGAGATGCTTTTATCATATGCCTGTTGTTCTGCACCACAGGCGACACCGGATGCAATCGGCAATGCACTTCCGAGTAGATGTGATATTGTCTGCAGAATCACAGATTCAAACACGAGAGACCCGGTTGACTTCTGTCTGTGTCTCTTCAACATTTTGAGCAGTCTTGGCTGATGTCTCCATAAATATCAATCCATTCTCCTTTGCAAATTGTTCACCTTCTTCAGTGCTCACTACTCGCCTATGATCAAGATCACACTTGTTGCCAATCAGTATGATGGTCATGTTCGAATTAGCATGATTACGAGCATCCTCTAACCAACTTGACAAATGGTTGAATGTTTCCCGCCTTGTAATATCATACACCAGTAAAGAACCAGCAGCTCCACGATAATACGACCTTGTGATAGATCGGAACGATTCTTGCCCCGCTGTATCCCAAATTTGAAGCTTGGCAGGCTTGTTGTCTATGGTAATCATGCGAGCACCAAATTTGACACCGATGATAAGATCATGGACGGGCTGGAAACGCTTATCTGTGAACTGCAAAAGGAGGCAAGACTTGCCCACCCTGTGTCTCCGATGATAATGTATTTGAAGAGGTAAGCGTAAGACATGGTGGAAGGGGAGGATTGTAAGGGTGCCTCTGAGTACGTGTTGGGCCTCTCTCTCTCTCTCCCCCAGAAAGCGAAAAGGAAGGGCCCCCCCATTCCCATTCAGGCGCAGCCCGCCATTTTTGCCCTTTTCAAAAATATCCTCCTCCCTGAATAGACTAGCTTTATTTTCATTAGAACTTCTTGCCTTTTGGATCACTAGAGAACATGTGCTTCACATGTCTTTAGGTGTTAGTAAAGATTAGGGTGTTGACAATACATATCATCCCATTATTCCACATATCTCAGTCCAGAGAATTCTCATAGCTTAGACTTGCTTGGGGCTGTGCAGAGGGCAGTACCAGGAACACAACCTCCTAGAACAATAATAGAGATGCATCACCATGATAATTCACCAATACAACCCAGCCCTCTCTTACAGTGTCAATGAGCTTGCATACACCATGATCTTTGCCTCAGCTCTTGCCTCACGCACACAATAAAAATTAGCCCTGTTTACAAGAGGAGAAGATTTAGGAGTCCATTCCTAACGATTTCTTGGATCCAAAGTGCAGGAAATATATACATTGGCTGCAGATTACTAAAATGCATCACACAAACAATAAATCACACGCAGAAATTGACACAAATGCACAACAAAAATAGAGGTGTTCACGGCTCAGATGCGCAGCAACACGACAACGTTCTCAGGGAGTTGGAGTCTGTAAGCATTGGGCCCTAACACTTGAGGATTCTATAGGGTCTGCAATACCTTAGACTTAGTTTCTTGAACTCTCCCATTGATAAGGAACTCTTCTTGGGTTGTACACGAATAAAGACCATACCTCCTTCTATGAAGATTCGCTCTTGTCTATTTAGATCCACATAGGATTTTTGCCTATCCTTGGTGGCTCTAATATCTTGTTTGATGGCCTTAACCTGCTCATCCATCTCCTCAAGAATTTTTTTGGAAGCTTCTACCCTCAAGGCAGGATCTGAAAAATTCAATGGAGTATGGCAATCATGCCCATACAATTCTTGAAAAGGTGTCATTTGAATGCGGTTGGTAAGAAGCATTATAGGCGAACTCTACCAATGGTAGATATTGGATCCATTTCTTGGGTTTGAGACATCAATATGCCCTAAGAATGTCTTCAATGACTTGGTTGAGTCTCTCCGTTTGGCCATCAATCTGAGGGTGATAGGCTGTACTGAAACAGAGCTGAGTCCCAATGGCCTCAAATATCCCTCTCCAGAAATGAGATGTGAAGAGGGAATCACATCCTCCTAGGCAACCCATGGAGTTTGAATATCTCCTTGATGAATAATCTAGCAATATCTGAAGCTTTATAGTTTTTCTTGACTTGAATGAGGTGTGCAACCTTAATGATCATGCCTACTATGACCATAATTGAGTTGTATCCTCCTTGGACTGAAGGTAATCCAACAAAAAAGTCCATGCTGATAAATTCCCACTCCATCTCTTGGGGAATGTCAAGAGGTTGCAACTTCCCAGGCATCTTGACATGTTCTGCTTTAATGCATTGGCAGGACAAATATTCCGTGACATATTTGAGCACATCTCCCTTAAGCCTTTTCCAATGGTAGCTCTTCCTGACCATGTTAAGGGTCTTGACATATTCAGGATGGCCTAAAAAGGGGGAATCATGTGCTTCCCAAAGTATTCTCTGTTTGAACTTCCTGCTTGAGGGTATGCACAGCCTTGTCCTAAAGTAGATAAGTTCCTCATTGATAGAAAATTATTGATATTTGACCTTAATTTTGGGGTTTTGGTCCTTCCCTAAGATCTCCTTCATCGCCTTTAGATATTCTGGGTCATGGCTAGCTTCCTCGTTTGCTAATTTAAGGATAGGGTTGATGGGTATTGATACCATAATTGCCAATGATTTTTCCATCGAGGGTTCCTCCATAATAAGAGAGTTGAGGAACACTTTGCGACTTAAGGCATCAGCAACTACATTCTCCTTGCCAGGTCGATACCCGATCTCAAAATCATATTCCTGCAGAATCTCAATCCAACATTGTTCCCTCATATTGAGGTCAGTGTGGGTGAAGATCCATTTAAGGCTCTTATGGTCTATGACTAAAGAGAACTTGTTACCAAGCAAATAGTGTCGCAAAATATTGAAAGCATGAATACTTGCTAATAGCTCCAAGTCATGGGTAGCATAATTCCTTTCATGGTTCTTTAGCTTCCTCTAAGAATATGCTATAGGGTGACCTCCTTGCATTAGTACATAGCCCAGTGCAAGTAAATTGGCATTCGTGACAACTTCAAATTCCTTGCTCAAGTTAGGGAGCTTTAGAATCGGCGCTCTCACTAAGCTATGATTGAGTTGATCAAAACTTGATTTTTAAGTGGGTGTCCATGCTATGGCAACCTGCTTCTTCAACAAATTTATAAGGGGAGCTACAATTAAGGCGTAGCCCTTAATGAATATCCTGTACCAACCTGTTAATCCAAGAATGCTAGACACTCCTTTAACAGTAGTTGGTGGAGGCCACTCTGTGGTCCTCTCTAAGGTCCTCTGACTGGATTTGTCACAGTTTGAACTTCAAGAGCTTCTCTCTCTCAACTGGTCATCCACCCTAATTGCTTCATCAAAGACCCTAGCTAACACATCTCGCTGCAAGGCTAGAGTTACTCGCTAGAGCCTTGTGCAACTCCTTGCTCTGCGGATTCCATTTATGAACATGGTGGAGATAGCTCTTTCATTTGGTTGCTCATTCGTAGAGATTCTCTTGAAGAGACTACGCACATGTGTAATAATTTCGATTTCTAAAAACCACATTCTTCATATGAACCTCCTCTTAGGAGGGCAAAAGGATAAATTTTGGAAATAATGGCAGTTTTTTTAATTATTATTCCCCTATCCCCCAGTCGACTATCATGCTGGAGAAGAGGGGAATAGGAAGGGAAATTAAGCTCCTTGTTGGAGCTCACAGAAGGGTGAATCCCATGCATTGAGCCGCGTGGGGGCAGGAAGGTCCCCTCTCCTCAACTATAAATGCATGTGAGGGGAGTAGGAGGATAGGGCACGAGAAAAAAAAAATCGTGAATTACAGCCGCAATAGGCTGTCGAAATCGTGTGAGGGAAGAAGCTGAGAGCCGTGAGGTTGAGGGTCATGAGGGAGTGATCAGGCGTGGAGAAGGAGGAAGTCGTCGCATCTCTGCTGAAGGCCACCGTGGAGTGGAGCTGACAAAAACGCCGTCGCTGAAATCATTCAGCCACTTGCCGCTTGCAACGACATCAATTAGCTCTCCCTTTGTCCACGTGGAGCATACAAGCCTCCCACAAGCTTAGAAGCTTCTCAGAAGCTTCCAAGGGGGGGCTCTCTAAGCCCCCCTTCTTGTGGGTTTCTATAAGGCCCCTCTTCAAAGTGGGTTTAATAACCCCCGCTCCCCAAGATTTAAACCCCATTCCCATGGATTTCTCCCCTCCCCCACAAAAAATCCCTCTAGAAGGTCTTTTACACCCCTTGCCCCTTTGTTTTTCAATCCGCTAAAGTCCATTTAGTAACCCCTTTCCTGTGGAGTCCTATCCGAGGCCTTTAAAAAGGTTTATTAAGACCTTTTTCCTCCTTAGATTTCCCACAAGCTCCCAATAGCCGGAGTGCTAAACCCCTTCCCGTGGGCCTTCCCTATTGCTCTCTCAAGCGGGTTCTTGTTACCCGGGATCTTTGAAAATCCCCTTCTAATTGCCTTCACAAAGCAAATCTTTTACACCCCTTCTTCCTTGAAGTTTAAGAAGGAATCTTATAAAGCCTTCTAAAGCCGGTTCCAAAAGACGGAGAAATTAATTAAGGAGACTGAATCAGAAAGGAAGTTTTGTGTGCGAAGGAGACGGCCAAGATCATCAATTTGCGTCCAAGATGAAAAGTCCGAATTCGCAATGGCCCCTAAGAAGGCACAAGGCGCAACTGTAGGAGGATCATCTCCTAACATCCATGTGGATATTTCACCACAAGTCCGGGTTTTCTTCACAAATTTGATTTACATCGTGATAACTAAATTATGCATGGATCATTTATAGAGATAGGATGCATTTTTTTGATTAAAATACTTTGACTAATTTAAAAGAAATAGCCCACGATGGAAGAATTCGGTCATTAGTATTTTGCAATGAAACGAATAAAGAAAGAGCATAAGATCTCTATGTATTCCTAGCAAGTGGGTTTTATGCATTGCAAAGTAACGAACTTAGATTAACTAATGCCCATCTTTACCAGTAAAAAATAATGATAGTATACCTCGATTATGCATGGAAGGAATAAACCATATATCGCATTATTGAACATCTTTTCTTCGAAATGATTCTTTAAAGAAAGTTGATAGCAACCATAGGCAATTGCTAGGGCAACATGAAGAATATTTAACTCTAGGCAAGTGGCCTAGACACTCAAATCAACGAAAGGTTGTGTAAGTTCAGCATACGAATAATTCATTCAGAAATGAAAGTAGAAAAAGGCTGCATGTTTAAACATAAACTCCTAAAGCTTAGAAGCATGAATCTTGTTTGCATGTTATAGGAGGATCAATTGGAATCATGCTATAACTTAACCTATGCTTTGATCTTAACCCGAAAAGTTAGGGTTTGTAAATCAACTTATACATAGGCAATGATACATGTGGTTATGGAAATGGTAGCGTAATTCTCTTCAAGAATAGACAAGTAAAATTGGTTTAATCTAAACACCTAAACCGCGAGGGACTCATTTAGGAATGGTCAAATCAATGCAACATATCTCAAATGCTAATGTAACATTTCCAATTCTAAGTACGCATTCTTCGCATGAACCTCCTCTTAATAGGAGGTCATGAGGATAATTAAATGATTAATGGCAAAAAAAATTTAATAATCCCTCTCTCCTCCAGCCGACTGTCATGTTGGAGAAGAAGGGAATAGCAAGGGGTGAGCAAGCTCCTTGCTAGAGCTTGCTAAAGGAAGAAAGCATGCGAGATGCTACATGGGGAAGGGAGGATCCCCCTCCCCTCACCTATATAAGTAGGTAGGGGACATAGCTAGGGGGGGTGGTCACTGTCGTGGAGCAAGAGTAGGAAGCCGTCAGACTGTATACACGCTACCATAGAAGGAGAGGGTGGTCATGATAGGAGAGGAAGGCCGTCACTCTGTTGCATCATGTCGCCGTCGAGAGTGGAGGGAGGAACCACTAGCACTGCCAAATCAAGAAGTTGCCGCCGTCAAAATCCCCGCCTGTGTGTATTGGCCGTCGTCCTAGTCCGGCCATGTGCTGGGCCACCACTACAAGGATTTGAGCTAGTAGCAACGCCGATTAGCGACGGCGGATAGCGGTGTCGCTATTGGCGTCACTAATAGTGTTGCTATTTTGCGTTGCTATTTGCATCACATTTGCGACGCAAATAGCGACTCTCCACAGGGAAAAAAAGCGGCCGAAATCGAATGCGGTTTTCATTTCGCGTTTGTGGCTTGCGTGTTTTGAGAGCAAGAGCGAGGGAGAGAGCGACCATCGTGAGAGAAGGAGAGGAAGAAGACTTGCCGCCGCCGTTGTTCGTGAAGGAGAGGAGGAGCCTTCATTGAAAAGAGGAGCCGCCCCACACTCGCCATATCTCATCAATGAGTCTCCCTCTCTCTTTCTTTTGCTTATTTAAGGTTTAAATCACTTTCTCTTTTGCTTGTTTAGGAGAGGAAATGAGAGAGAAAGAAAGGGAGAGGGAGAGAGAGGGAGAGAAAGAGAGGGAGAGGGAGAGGGAGGGGGAGGAAATGAGAGAGGGAGAGAAAGAGAAAGAGAGGGAGAGGGAGAGGGAGAGGGGGAGGGAGGGAGAGTGCATTCTCTCACTCCCTCTCCCTTTTTCTTGTTTAATGTTTAAATCTCTTTAGTTTTTGCTTGTTTAGGAGAGGAAATGAAAAAGAAAGAGAGAAAGAGAGGGAGAGGGAGAGGGAGGGGAAGGAAATGAGAGAGGGAGAGGGAGAGGGAGAGGGAGGGAGAGTGCATTCTCTCTCTCACTCTCCCTTTTGCTTGTTTAGAGAGAGGGAGAGGGAGGGAAAGTGCATTCTCTTTCTCACTCTCCATTTTGCTTGTTTAATGTTTCAATCACTTTATTTTTTGCTTATTTAGGAGAGGAAATGAGAGAGAAAGAGAGAAAGAGAGGGAGAGGGAGAGGGAGGGAAAGGAAATGAGAGAGAGAGAGAGAGAAAGAGAAAGAGAGGGAGAGGGAGGGAGAGTGCATTCTCTCTCTCCCTCTCCCTTTTGCTTGTTTAATGTTTGAACCACTTTCTTTTTTGCTTGTTTAGGAGAGGAAATGAGAGAGAAAGAGAGAAAGAGAGGGAGAGGGAGAGAAAGAGAGGGAGAGGAAGGGGAAGGAAATGAGAGAGGGAGAGAAAGAGAAAGAGAGGGAGAGTGCATTCTCTCTCTCCCTCTCCCTTTTGCTTATTAAAGGTTTAAATCACTTTCTTTTTTGCTTGTTTAGGAGAGAAAATGAGAGAGAAGGAGAGAAAGAGAGGGAGAGGGAGAGGGAGAGGGAGAGGGAGAGAGAGGGAGAGAGAGAGAAAGAGAGGGAGAGGGAGGAAATGAGAGAGGGAGAGAAAGAGAGGGAGAGGGAGAGGGAGGGAGAGTGCATTCTCTCTCTCCCTCTCCCTTTTGCTTTTGGAGAGTGTTAAGATATATTGTGAGAGGGAGAGGAAATACGAGAGAAAGAGAAAGAGAGGGAGGGAGAGGGAGTGAAAGAGAAAGATAACATATATTGGAATGATAGCATATCCATGATTATGGTAATGGTATCCACTTTACTTTTTTTGTGGGTACCATTACATCGACTCCTTAAGAGGGCTAAAAATTAGTCATACCATTTATAAAGTCTAATTAGGAGATTTAAGATGCACGATAATAGACTTATCGATAATGGTATGCAATGTGCTTTGTCATGGGCCACGTACATTGGTGACTCTTTAAGATGGCTTAAAATTGGTCATGTCCTTCATAATGTCCAAGTAGGGGATCTAATTGTGATATGCATAATTCATTGTTTTTGTATTAACTTTATAGGCATAAAAAATTAGAAATCATGCCAACTAGTCAACGGAAGGACTAAAAGAAAATGATACCCTAGCTAATGGTCATTATGGTACTTCATCAAAATGAACCCAAAAGTATTGTTATAGAAGAAGAATCCCTTAAATTGAGTATATGATATTTTCTCTCAGGTCTTATGACTATGAGTAGAATTGATTGAAATAAATTTTATTACTATAATTAATAAATTTCATAGATGGCATTAA
The DNA here is from genome assembly GCF_053477565.2 of Lygodium microphyllum. Taxonomy (NCBI): domain Eukaryota; kingdom Viridiplantae; phylum Streptophyta; class Polypodiopsida; order Schizaeales; family Lygodiaceae; genus Lygodium; species Lygodium microphyllum. The sequence goes on from NC_141162.1 coordinate 60,881,027, forward strand.
TTTTAATACGCGATCCTAGGACAAAAAAACAACATTTCTAAGATGCTTTTTGTTGAGACAGATTTATTATTAGACTAAGAGATCCTCAATGATGCTCAATAAATGGATTACTTATACTCAAAGCCCTCTAGTGCAGTTTTTTACAATAACGAATAATTACCTACCGGGACAAACAAATCCTTGAACATGATACAGGGCTGAGATATAACATCAATAAATCTCTCAACTACTATGTACAATGCAAGATTTATGGTCAACTTGCAACTTGACGTACATCTCCATAAAGCTATCCATTTAAGGCTCGTTTGTTGTAATGTAGATAAGATGGAAAATGAAGAAGGTCTTATTGTTCAAGATCGCCAAACGTATCTTAATCAGTGTGTCCCATGTCCTTGCTCTCAATGCAAGTTGGCAATTAGACGAAAACGCCGATTGTCTATAGAACACATACGACGATTTGGCGAGTTTTAATCTGAGATCATTGATCAGGTGATTGCGGATTTTCAGGAAATGGTAATTTGAAGTTAATATTAATCATACATTATACTCGCAAGCTATTTGAAAACCATACACAATAAGATTGGGTCTTGTTGGCAAATTTTCTATCCAGGAGGATGGTGTCTCGACCCAAGGGGAAGTGCACCCTTTGCAGCCAATTAGAAGAGTTCATGTACGTGCGATGGATGGATTGCAGGAGCCAATCCACCACTTGCAAGGCCCATCTATACCGTCAATGCCAGAGGAGACAGACAACCTTCCCGACCTACCTATAATCTTGGAGCCTGAGATGGAGGCAATGATCGATGCATTGATTCCCATGGATGTCGAGACATCTGACCCGCTTAGAGAGGAAGCATCCATACCATTATATGATGGGTGCCGATTATCTCGGTTGAAGAAATTGCTTGCACTCTTAAGTGTATAAGCAAAATACGATTGGAGCGATATGAGTGTGACTGAGTTATTCAGGTACCTTGCACATAGGCTTCATTGATTTTTTTTTTAAACAGTATTATTGCAAACATTTGTGCCTTTTCAAGGTGTTTTATGATTTTTTTCAGGTTATTGAAATATCATATATTACCACCTGCAAATACCATGCCTGAGTCTCGTGATGATGCACGACATGTTTTATGGAAGCTTGGCATGGACTATAACAACATCCATGCATGTATCAACGACTGCATACTGTTTCAAGATGAATACAAGACTATGGAGACATGTCCAAAGTGTGGTGCTCACAGGTATCGATAGGATTTGCAAGGGCAAACCATCCCTCAAAAAGTTCTCAGACACTTTTCGCTCATCCCCCGCATAAACCACATGTTTCGCACGTCCGACATGGCAAGCTTGACAACGTGGCATGTGAGAATAGGTCCATGGATGGAGTTCAACGAATATCAGCGGATTCGCGCGCATGGAGCCACATTGACTCTACCTTCCCAGGCTTTGCGCGAGAGCCAAGGAATCTTCGGCTCAGTCTCGCTATGGATGGTGTGAACCCATTCGGCTCGACTTGTTACAGTAGCCTATAGTGCTTGTCAACTACAACATCCCTCCATGGCTTTCTACGAAGAAAGGACATCTCATCCTTAGCTTGCTCGTCCCGGGCCGCTACAAGTAAAAAATATGTACGTGTATCTTTGTCAATTAGTCGATGAGCTTAAGATTTTGTGGGAGGAGGGGGTCATTGTGCAAGATATGAGCTGACGCGATGGTCGGCGGTCAGCCAACATTCGATCCATTCTCATGTGGACGATGTATGACTTTCCGGGATTGGGAGAGTGATCAGGTGAGAAGACCTTCGTTCTCGCTGGTAATATCTATATTTTATCTCATTCAATCAAGTATTCACTAGGTCGTGGCTCGCCTTACAGGTCTGGTTACCTCAGGTTATCATGCATGTCCATTGTGTGGGCCACAGTTAGACTCCTGAAGGTCACAAACCATGAAGAAGATGGTATATCAAGGACACGCAGCTTTCTTGCCGGAGGATCATGAACTCAAGGAAGGTTTTCTTGGATGACCTCCAACACGTATGAACGCCGCAAGCTGGTACGAGCTGAAAATTGTAAACCTAGAATCACATCCAAATGGAATGCGACGATTCTCAGTTTTCTACGAGTTCCCATATTGGACCCACTTACAGGTTAACCACTTGTTGGATCCCATGCATATTTTCAAGAATGTGGGCAACTTGCTATGGGACCACATCACATTAAAGAGAGACACTATAGGGTCACGAATGGATTTGAAGGAGGTAGGTAAGATGGAGGCGCTTTGGCCATAGTCGAGTGCTGAAGGGGGAGTGCAGCTTCCTCATGCTCCTTGGGTTTTGTCCACCAAATAAGAGCGCATTGTGAAGCAAGTAATCAAGTCTATCCGCACTCCGATGGGTATGATGGGTTCTCTCAGGTCCGCATTTTCTAAAGATGACCAATTTTCGAGGCTAAAATCCCATGATTGGCATAAGATATGTCAGGTTTGTGAATAGAATGGATTGTAATTAGGGTGGGCATTTTGCAATTTGAAAAGTGGCCATTATTCATAATGCTTTCTCATTTGTGGCAGTTTGTCCTACCGATCACGATCGCAGGATGCCTTACTCCAGAAATTGGCGGGGCCATTTACAAGTTGTCAACTTTGGTGCAATGGATCTCACAGAAAGAGATTAAGACGTCCTCTATTGAATCCCTGAGGCAGGGAGCAGTGGAGACGGTCTGTCTCTTTGAGAAATATCTGCCCACTAGCATGCTCAGGATACAAGTCCACCTTCTTGTGCATCTTATGGACGAAGTGGAGATTGCTAGACCTATCCATACGCGATGGATGTTCTTCTTGGAGTGCTTCATGAAAACCCTAAAAGGCTTTGTGCGACAACGAGCTGGGCCAGAAGGTAGCATAGCAGAAGGTTGGTTGGTGTTGGAGGCGTTAGTGCATATCTCACAATGGCTACCAATGGTGGAACCAAACAATGAAATGCTATGGACGTTGAAGGACAATGATAGACTGACTGGAGATGTGGTGGTTAGAAATGTGGTAGAAAAAAGAATGGATGCCTCAATGGAAGAAAAGGTGAATCGCTTTTGTATGTTGCACCATGCCTCCATGGAGACGTGGCTCGCCAAGTACCAGATTGCAAGGCAACATCGAGAGGAAGCACGAGCTGAATTCCAACGTAGTACGTGTCATCGACCGATTCGATATCCCAAAGGCATGGAGGAGATGCCGTGGTTTATGTCAACATGATGGTTGCATGGAGCCTTGACCGCAGCATCTAGCAAAGGGATAGAGATCTCAATGGAGGAGTGGGAGTTCTCGAGGGGATGTAGTCCAAAGGTGATGAGGGGTTTAGAATATGTCATATCTAAATTTTATATGCGACATCTAATTTGATCTTCTTCTTGTTTGGAGTAGACTAAGGTATCATCGAAGAAGACGAGTACAAAGTCGTCAAGATATGGCCTAAAGATATCGTGCATTAACTTGTTGAAGGTGCAGGTGCATTTGTCAGCCCGAATGACATCACTAGGAACTCAAAGTGTCCATATCTTGTGTTAAATGCCATCTTTGGGATATCTTATTCCTTGAACCTTATCTAATAGTATCCAGACCTGAGATCAAATTTGGAAAAGATCTTCGAACCTTGAAGACGGTCAAGAAGTTCATCTATTCTTGGAATAGGGTACTTGTTCTTAATGGTTGATTGATTCAACCCTTTGTAATCAATATACAGCTGAAGCATTCCATCTTTCTTTTTCTGAAACAGCACTGGAGCTCCCCATGGTGCACTGCTCGGACAGATGTAGCCCTGATCTAATAGTTGCTTGAGTTGCCCCTTCAGCTCAATTGCTTCCGGGATGGACATTCTATAAGGCCTCTTTGCAATTGGTGCAACTCTTGGCACTAGCTTAATTTCATGATCAACTTCCCTTTGAGGTGGAAGTTCTGTCAGCTCTTCAAGAAATACATCCACGTACTCCTTCATCCATGAAGGTTCTTCACTAGACTCTTGCTTCTGATCTAGCTTATTAAGCTTAATCAAGTAGATAGGTAGTCCCTTTCTAACTCCCTTTATAATCCAAGATGCTTTGGCAAATTGAATTTTTGGTTGTCCAGCCTCTCCTTGAGTTGTGACCAATTCCCCTTTAGAATTTGGAAAGAAAACTTGCCCCTTTCCACAATGATAGTGGGCATCATTAGGTTTAATCCAATCCATTCTGAGCAAACACTCATTCAATGTACAATACAAAATATATAGTGCAGCGTGGTCGCGTGGACGGCATTTTTGCGTGGAGCATATTGACAAAATGCGGTCCACAATGGATTGTGGTGTCATGGCAAGGTTTGAGCAAGAGAGCCGGCGACGAGCAACGGATCCGAACACGGTTGTGGATGAGATGGAGTATTTTGGGAACTTGCAAAGTATTATTACGGTGGATTACTGTAGCTTCTCCATGTTACTATTCGATGTATAGTGGTTCAGAGTGGTACTTGGAGGAGCTGGAGCAACAGTTCGACGAGGTCCATCTGGATTTCTCGAAATAGATTCCGAAAAAAAATGGACGGATTTGCGCGACACCTTTGTGTTGCCGGCCCATTGTGAACAGGTGCATAGAGTCATTTGCTTGCTAATTGTGATATGACATGGTTTATGTCACAATGGTTTGAACTCACTTTGTACGTGTTTGTGAACAGGTAATCTTCTATCCAAACCTCGGACAACCTCGATGGTGGTATGGTATACCTTCAACTCCTCGAAGTGCGAGAGTATATGATCAAAGCGATGTTCCAGGCATAGATGAAGATAATATGCAAATAGAGGGGTTGATATTACAAGGGGTGGAGGCCGCCGCAAGCTTGGAGCCCGCATTGGCTAGCAATGATGGAAATACAGGAGTCCAAGAATTTTTGGAGAACGAGGCAAACTCATTCTTTTTTGGTGACATGTCTATCGACCTTCCAGTGTATGCAGAGTTGTGTCAGGAGATTAACATGGGACCATAGGATACTTCATTCTTGGAGAATTGTATTACTCAATTTGTTGTTTAGATCTTCCATAAAGGTACATAAGATATGAATTTTAAGAGGGATTTTTAAAAAATGATTTATATTACTATGCTTTGTATAGTTTAAATTGATTATTCTAACACCATTTTTTATCTGTGCAGGTGACATTTTCAGGATGAGTCGAGGGATGAGCGATGAGGAGTTTCAGGGCATGATGGCACGCATGTCTCCAGACCAGCTCACGAGATTCAGAGAGATGGTAGACCAGGAGCTGTCTATATCTTGTAGTGCACAAACCATCAGAAGCTTCTAAGGCTCTTAGAAGCTTCTAAGGGGGAGGGTCCTTAAGCCCCTTTTTCTCCCCACACAAAATTCCCTCCTAAGGGCTCTTTCATACCCTTTTCCCCCCACACAAAATCCCCTCTTAAGGGTCTTCTACACCCTTTTTTCCCCTTTCCTGAGGGTCTTTAGAAAGCCTTAGCTAACTGGGTTTGATACCCCTCCCCCTCGGGATTCAAGAAAAGCCCCCTTCCTGTGGCTTTAATAAGCCTTGCTCTCAATAGGTTTTCCTACCCTCGCCTCCCCGAGATTTAAAACCTTCCCATGGGTTTCTTTCCCGCCTCCACGGAAATATCCCTTTTTAAGGACTTTTATACCCTTTGCCTCTTTTTCAATCCGTTAAGTCTAGTTAGTACCCCCTTTCCCGTGGGTCCTATCCAAGGCCTTTAAAAAGGCTCATTAAGCTTTTTCCCTTGGATTTCCTTCAATCTCCCAATTAGCCCGAGTGTTAAACCCCTTTCCGTGTATACAATTTGCACTGGAGCTTCTACGAAAGGAATGAAAAACTTTCATAAAGGACGATGGAATTACAAAGGGAGTTTCGCAAAGCCACATCCAAGATGAAAAGGCCGCATTCGCGATGGCTCCTAAGAAAGCACAAGGCACAACCACAGGAGGATCATCTCCTAACATCCATGTGGACATTTCACCACAAGTCCAAGTTTTTTCTAATTTTTGATTTACGTTGTTATAATCCAATCGTGCATGGATCATTTTTAGAGATAGGATGCATCAAAATACTTTGACTAATTTTCCCATGCATTTCTAGCAAGTAGTTTTTATGCATTTCAATGAATTGAAATTAGATTAATGTCCATTTTTACAAAATGGAATTATGATAGTACATGTCGATTAAGCATGGAATAAATAAACCACATATTGCATTATTGAACATCTTTTTTGAAATGATTTCTAAAGAAAGTTGCTAGCAACCATAGGAAATTGCTAGGGTTGCATGAAGAAGATTTAACTCTAGGCAAGTGGCCTAAAAACTTAAATCAACAAAAGGGTGTGTAAGTTCAGCATACGACAAATTCATTCAGAAAAGAAAGTAGAAAAAGACTACATGTTTAAACATACAATCCTAAAGCTTAGTAGCACGAATCTTGTTTGCATATTATAGGATGATCAATTGGAATTATGCCTATGCTTTAATCTTAAACCGAAAGGTTAGGGTTTGTAAATCAACTTATACGTAGACAATGAATCATGTTCAAGATCAGACAAGTTAAACTAGTTTAAACCTAAACACCTAAAATCGTGAAGTACTCGTTTAGGAAGGGTTAACTCAATGCAACGTATCCCAAAGAACTAACTAGGATTTAACACGTTGAGAACATTACCTAGTTGCTCGTATTACCAAATTTGAAACTCCTATACCCTGAAAAAACATGCCTACATTCATGCAATGTAGGAACATTGGAACATATGTGCGAGAAGTGATCTAGGGTTTTCCCTAAGAATCTCCCACTAAAAAGATGAATTTCAAAACCCTAGGACCGACAATGTCGGCCTAATGCAATCAGGAACGGATTGTTATATCTAATCATGATACTCTAATTAGAATACACCGTTGATGGGTAGAATAGTCCCATAGTTTGATGCGATACTTGTGCAATAAGTTGCAGAGTCGCATGATCTTGTGATTTAATCACAAGGGAATGGCCAATTCCTAGGAATGAGATTGGCAGATTCTTACGTAAGTCTATCTTGCAAGAGGATGAATAATTATCCTGATATAATACCTATCTTGGGTAAAGATAGTTTCTTGGAAGCAAAAGACCAATCAATAAATTGGAATAACATATGAACTTTAGGTATTGATTAAGTTGGGTTAATAGGGTATGGCCCTAATCCAAGACATAGAGCTAACAAATAAACCCTTGGGGATCTTGCCAAGTCGCAATTGATCTCGGATCTAGTGTTGGATGCATTCGGAAAGAATGATTCACTTGTTAGTACTTGGCCAAAAATAATGACCAATGGAAATGATTGTGCTTGTAACAGTTTTAAGAGCACTATTTTGCTTTGTTTGCTCAAAGAATTAATGGATGAAAATATATCTAATGCTTCAAGTTGAAGGCCTGAAGGGAGAGGTAGCTTCAGTTAAACTCGACTGCCTGCCTGACCCTAACCAAGGGGGTTGTTAACTATGCTGGGAAGGTGGACCGAACCCGCCGCGAGAGGTCTCTCCATTGAGTGCTACTTGGAACAGGAGGATGCTTGGGTGCCAGGGGGCTCTGGCCGTAAATCCCTCGCCTTTCGGACCCTGCGCAAGAGGCCAATGTGACTTGGGATTGGATCTCGAGGCCCGCATACTAGTGTACGGGCGGAATCTTGGATTAGTAATCCCTGTGGATTGCTGGATAGCCTTCGGGCGGATTATGGATAAGCCTACGGACTGGACTTTATGTATTTCAAAGATAAATATGATAACCTGTTGAAAAGGAACTTGTTTGACATTGTTTTTCTATGTCCAGTGCCATTATTACATGAAGGAACCACTGCCTAATGGGCTAATCAAGGAAGCTATTTGTTGTATATCCAACTAAATGTGGTAGATAAATAGATAACTAAAACAACTTGAGGAAATTGCGGTGGATGTGGCCATGGGTCTATCCGACGGATAGGTGGTCCCGGTTGGCCGGGAACTTTTCTCAATCATGATGGACTACTTGAAGATTGTTCAAAGAACACGAATAGCAAGAGCATTGACCTAGAGTCTAAGTTATAAATGATTCCGATTTACATTGTTTTAGGGGAACAAAATTGAACTATGCCTTATGGCAGAGAGGTTGAGCTTTGCATCCCTCTCGTTTCCCATTCTCCTTGAACCAAGTGCAATGTGAATCCGCTTCAGACCTAGCGTTTCTGCGTAAAGTAGTTCGCTCGGGTTTGACGCTAGTTGGTCATTGCCGTTAGGAAATGACCAATAGGAAAAACCCTAATTTTGGTCATGGAATGGCCGGAATACTTCCTCTACATGGCAGACGCGGAAAGTCCTAGATCGCAAACCCCGTAACATTCCATGGGAGTGCTGGGGGGAGCTTTCTAGACATCCTTTTCGATAGACTGCTAAGACGTGTCCTGAAGATAACAGGTGGACACGTTACAGTTGGTATCAGAGTGAACCAAGGAAGGATTTGTTTTTATGAAATATTAATAAAGAGGAAGTAAAGCAAATGTTGTTGTTCCAAATATTTCCTTACTTTTAATGCTGTCTTGCAGAATCATGAAGCATGGAACAAGTTCTTAGTGTTCCGAGTCATGTTTATGACTGCGATGCATTCCCCGAATTATTGACAAAGGGTTGAGATGATGAACATCCTAGAGCGTATCTATAATCCATCACCTTTGTACATGTAATGAAGATGGACAAGTGCCTCAGGAATCTACTATATAGCTGCCCACCGGTTTGCATACCTTCAAACCAACCTAAAGAGGATCAAGTGGTTGGAAGACCTGAAAGTCGTGAAGCTGTTCATTTTTGTGGAGGCTCACGTGAATTGAACTTTACATATTCAAGGTCGGAGGGTTGAGCTAAACTCATATGTATATGAGGAAGTGACCCATGTAATCCCTGCTGATAGGATCAAAGTATTGGGGCGCCATGAGAAGAATGGGTTCCAAAGGAAAGGATACCCTAATCTTCCAATGACTTACCAATTCCTGAAGATCCATGACCCAAAACCATACTATTATCCAGTTTCTATAGATAAATGTAATACAACATTATTCTCCCCGAACTAAATGTAAACAGTTGCCCTATGATCCCAAGAAATATTGTATTCCGAAAGGGCTATGCCCATATAAATACAATAAGATTTCTTTTTATCAATGTCTATTTGTACATGAGAATTGATAAGAAGTTAAGTGTATAAATTGCTTGGTTGATAGCTAAATTGGAGATGAAATATAAATCGTAACGATTATCGAGTAATAACATTAAGAAACCTTTATCCAGGCACAACCCCAGGTACAGACTCCCAGTTCGCCTCCTACATCAAGTACTGTTGTAATCCAGGAGAAGAAGTTTCTTCTCAAGCAGAATAAGATGTCCGAATTTGATGGAAGAGGCAGATCCGTCCAAGCAGATGTGGAAATTTGGATTGAATCCATGGAGGATTATTTGAAGCAGCTGGTACTGCACCCGCCAAGCAAGCTATGCTTGCCAAGCTAAAGCTCACCGACGAAGCTAGGCTTTGGTGTAAGCAATGGTGCAGAGATCAAGGGATCGCGAAAGGATCCATTACCTGGGAGAAGTTGAAGAAAGCCATGCATAGAAGATACTTACCACCTGCATATCGCATGCAGAAAATGAATGAGTTCCATGAGCTAAAACAACTAGGACTCACTCTTGATGCATAGTATTCTAAATTCATCTCACTTCTTAAGTATGCGCCACAGATGGACATGACACAGTAGGTGTCAAAATTTTGTATAGGTTTAAATCCACCAGTGAATACCCGTCTCGAATCAATGCGCCCATCAGATCTTCATGATGCACTCATTTGAGCTGCCCCTATAATTCAAGAGGTGTAGGCTAGACCAAGAGGTAACAAAACTTGGTCTTATAATGACTTGAACATAGGAGCATTTAGGCCTCAAATGAAGAGAGTTCAAGGTCAGAATCAAGGACAAAGAAAGAAAGCAAGGACTAATAATGTCAACAACTTTGTTCCTACTCAAAGCAATGGCGGAAATCTCCATTGTTTCCACTATAACAAGCCTGGTCATTTCAAGAGGCAATGTCCCAAGCTTGGGGGAGGACATCGTCAAACACCTTTCCAAGGAACTAGCCGTGGTCAGGGAGCCACTACCCAAGGTAGAGGAAGAACCTCCTACATTGCCAATAAGCAAATGTGCAAAGAAGAAGAAGATCCGAGTGTTGAAGCAAGGCCCGAATTGCCAATTCTTGGTGATTCTGACACCATCAGACTATCAAGGTAAAGGTTTCAAGACCTTGATTGATTGTGGCAGTACACATTCCTTTATCTCACTAGCTTGTGCAAAAGATTAGGAAAAGCCATAGTAGAAGCACCTATCTTGCTTGTGGAATTGGAAAATGGTCGTGAGGTTACTTGTACCAGGCAAACTGCTAAGGTGGAATTCTTTCTGGGAGGAAAGATGACTTCGGTAAAATTCAGAGTCATGAGTCTAGGTATCCATGAGTGTCTACTTGGAATGGATTGGCTTAAACCTAATGACGCCCACATTCATTGTGGAAAGGGCCAATATTTCCTTTCGAAACTCTGAAAGGGAATTGGTTACAACTCAAGGAGAGACTGGAAATCCAAAAATCTAATTGACCAAGGCATCTCGGATTATAAAGGGAGTCAGAAAAGGACTACCTGTCTACTTGATTAAGCTCAACAAGTTAGATCAGAAGAAAGATTCTAGTGAAGGACCTTCTTGGCTAAAGGAATATGCAAACGTATTCCTTGAAGAGTTGACAGAACTTCCACTTCAAAGAGAAGTGGATCATGAGATCGAACTAGTATCAGGTGCTGTGCCAATTGCAAAGAGACCTTATAGAATGTCCATACCACAAGCAATTGAGCTGAAGGAACAACTCAAGCAACTGCTAGATTAGTCGTCCTAGCAGTTCACCATGGGGAGCTCCCATACTGTTCCAGAAAAAGAAAGATGGAATGCTTCGACTATGTATTGATTACCGAGGGTTGAATCAATCAACTGTCAAAAACAAGTACCATATTCCTAGAATAGACGAGCTTCTTGATCGTCTTCAGGATGCAAAGATCTTCTCCAAGATTGGCCTTAGGTTTGGTTACTATCAAATAAGAATCAAGGACGAAGATATTCCAAAGACGGCCTTCAACACAAGATATGGACACTTTGAGTTCTTAGTTATGTCATTAGGGCTTACGAATGCGCCTGCTACCTTCAACAGGTTAATGCAGGATATCTTTAGGCCATATCTTGACTACTTCGTGCTCATCTTCTTAGACGACACTCTAGTCTATTCTAAACAGGAAGAAGATCATGAACCCCAACTTTGGAATGTCCTTGAGACAATGAGGGCACATAAGCTGTATGCTAAGATGAAGAAATGTGCATTCTTCAAACGATAGATTGAATATCTGGGATTCATTGTATCAGTGAAAGGAATCTCAATGGACCCAACCAAGGTCAGGGATGTGCTAGAATGGCCAATACCAACAACTGTCAAAGAAATATGCAGTTTTCTTGGATTGACAGGATGGTATAGGATCTTCATCAAAAACTATGCTTTGATCGCAGCACCTCTGATGGACTTACTAAAAAAGCAAACATCCATTGCATGGTCAACTCCCAAACAAACCAGCCTTGATAGATTGAAGCAAAGTTTGGTATCAGCACCTATCCTAAAACTTTCAGACCTCAATAAGGAGTTCAAGGTAGTAACTGATGCTAGTGCAGTTGCCTTAGGATGTGTGCTCATGCAGGAGGGTCACTTGGTAGCCTACTCTTCAAGGAAACTGAAGAGTCATGAGAAAAATTATGGTACCCATGATCTAAAATTGTTAGCTATCATCCATGCTCTAAACATTTGGAGACACTACCTGTTGGGTAACAAGTTTACACTAGTAACTGATCATAAAAGTATTAAGTGGATCTTTACCCAAAACGAGCTCAACATGAGGCAACGTCGGTGGATTGAAGTTCTGGAGGAGTATGACTTTGAAATCAAGTACCGACCAGGAAAAGAGAATGTAGTTGCTGATGCACTTAGTCGCAAGGCATTCCTTAATTCTCTTATCTTGCAAAATCCATCAACAACTAGATCTCTAGCCACAAAGGTATCCATGCCAAACAACCCAATACTTGAGCTAGTGTTGAGTGTTGAAATGACTTGTTTTTTGGCTGATTTTTGTTGTTTTTGAGAGCTGAATGGTTGATTTTATGGGATGATTGATTGATTTGGAAGTGGATTGAGAGTGTTTTGGATGATATTGATTGTATTTTGGAAGTTCATGATGTTTGTTGATGGTTCTGTGATGTTCTGATAGGTTCTGATTGATTCTGTATACCTTTTGTTTTGCTCTATTTTGGTCTGTTTTGTTCTGATTGTCTTCTGTAAGGAGGGATGAAGTATTCATTGATGAAGAATGAGATATTGTGAAAGTTTATTGAATGGTTTGTGAGAGTTTGGAATGATTTGAGAATGAGTTATGAGGTTTTGGTGACCTTCTGTAACCTTCTGTAGGTCTTCTGTAGAGCTTCTGCTTCTGTTCTGTTTCTGTTCCGTTCTGTACTGTAGTTGTTCTGGTACTGTTCTGTAGACTATCATGTATGCTTTTGTAAGTGTTCTGTGGAATGTATGTGTGACTTTGGGAAAGTTTTCTAGCCTTGGAAAGAGGTGAATACAAGTGCAAAAGAGCTGAAAGAAGTGGAAGAAGTAGCTGCTGAAGACTCAAGAGAAGACTAGAGTGAAGTGACAGTAGTGAGCTGTGAAGAGACACTGTAGTGGCTCTGGTGACTCTTCATATCAGACATACCTCTTGGGAGGGGTATCCACGACCTAAGAGTGATTATTGAGAGTAATTTTGAGAGAGTGTAGTGAGGATATGATGTATTATTGATGGAGAGTGAGAGAGAGAGAGTCAGAGATAGCCAATTTTACTCAAACAGAGTGATTGTATATGAGAGATTGAGAGAGAAGACTATATGAAGATATTGAAGATGAATACTATGTGATGTTTTTCCATTCAAAGATGGTGTACTTCTTTGCTTTCTTTGTTCTATTGATGGATTTTGTGAAGATGTTGAAGAATATGGTTGGTTCTATTAAAAACCGTGGGAGATCTACATGATGCTGCATGAAGATTTGTTGTGCCTGGTATTCTTTTCTTCATGGTGATCATATGAAACATGATAAACAAGCTTGTTGATATTACAAGATAGATTTTCTTGCAAGAGAATTCCCTTTTCCTTGGTGTTCCTCTCGGGGCTCCATGTTTTTGGTGCGCAGCCGGGGAAACTTGCCATCAACAAGCACCAAAAGAGGCTGAAAATGAAGGAAATGGCATTGCCAAGAAGAGAAGAATTCAATGGATGTTTGTAAAGTTCCTTCTTCCACTGAAGAGTTGGAATTCCTCATAATCAAAGCCACTTTCCACAAGAAGTTCATCCCACAATGGCGGAAACACATCACCATCATGATGCATGCTTTATGTGGTGGACAGCTTCCTCTTCCTATTGAAGCAGCAGAAACTTGCATCTTGGTAGCAAACTGTTTGGGAAAAAACTGAAGAGCAGAAACAGAGAGAATGACCATCCATGGAATATTTGGCATTCATTGAGAAGTTTCCAGACAACATCAAGTGGGAGATTGTGAAGAAGCTTCAGGAGTCTTGGTCTGTAGAGGTTCACAGGGACAAGAAGGAAAAGAGTTGGAATTTGTTCGTGGATGCTCAACAGCAAGATACATGGGATGCTTGGTGTACTGATAATCTTCTGTTTGTTCAATTAGCAACCCACTGGAAGTTGGTAGACAGAGTGTTTTTCACAACATACACTATTGAAACCATCAGAAGTTGGCATTACTATGATGATGGCACCACCACAATGCTCAGACGTATGCATTTTGACACATTCAGAACCGAATACCTTCCTCTGTGCAGTGGCATGAAAGCAGAATTTAGGGACGTTGAAAAGAAAGAAGTAGAAGAAATGTTGGCCAGAGAGTCCTCCAGAGACTGAAGCCTTATGTTAACCCTCTGTGGAGCACTAACAACATAGTGGAGCCACACCTCTGATGAATGACGCAATAAAGAGGCAAGCATTGGAACGAGTCTAGAGGTACGTGAGAAGAGAGAAAGCAAGAATCAGAGCCGAGAGCGAGCTCGCAGTAGAAGTCACCTTTGACGCCCTTGCGGAACTCTTTACAGAAGTCCCAATGGCACATCAAGCCCTTCCTCCTCCTGTTGGAGGTCCACTTCCAAGCCAGATCCGTCCTGGAAATATTGATGACAGACCAGCGAATGTAGTCCCATTGCCAATTTTTAAGGGAGAGTACAATGAAGACCCCGATCTTCATGTAGCAGAGTTTATGGTAGCATGTGTGGCTAACAATGCCAGAACCCCTGAGCATTGGTTAGCAATATTCCCCGCCACTTTCAAGGGCGCAGCGTTTCAGTGGTATGAGAGACAAGCAGTAGGAACTTTTGGCACATGGGACGACCTGAAGTTGGCCTTCCTCACTAAATTCAGGCGTGAAGGTTTTGAAGAGCGGATGAGAGAGAAATTTATGAACCTAAGTCAAACCTCTGGAGAAAGAGTAGAAGCCTATGTCTCACGAATGGAATCCATCCTGAAGAGATGGACTAACCATAATCTAGATGATGGCATTCAGAAGGGAGTGTTTCTCAGAGGATTACAACCAGAAGTCCGTAAGTTTGTGGAGCTACAAAGACCAGCCACCCTGCAAGCTGCAACAGAAGGAGCAAGACTGTACGATGAAGTGGAAGCTAGATTGGCGATGAATACAGGAAGAGGAGTCCTACCTCCTCTGATGCCAGGAATGATGTATCCACCAAATGCAGTTCCAGGGACTGTTCCCTATCCCTACCAACAGATGCCCCCGGTATCACAGTACAGTGCACCAAATCCACAGTGGCCACAATCCATGCCTCAAATGATGGCTCAACCACAACAACAATGGTCCCAACCAATTTCCTCAATGCCAAATCAGCAGCAACAGTGGAATCCTACCAACTGGAGCCAACAGCCAACAGTTCAAACAGGAGCTCTGAATCAGAACCAGAACAGAGACCCCTCTGTACCATATTCCCAACCCGTTTATGCAATAATTACAGAGACTCCTCAAAACCCTCCTGCCAGTACATCCGGAGGAGAAAGCTTGAAGGATTATTTATCCAACTCAGTTGCAAACATTAAAAAGGAGTTGATGCATGTGATTACAGAACAACTACACACGTTGAAAGTGAATACCGCAAGCATATCCAATGTTGCGGGAGCAGGAAGAGATGTGATGCGGTCAAATACTTGGTGTGGTAAGTGTCATCAAGCAGGCCATTTAGCCACTGAATGTACACAAAAACCAACCATTCCTGGGGCCTTCTGTTCCTACTGTTTGTGGAAGAACCATACAGAGGACATTTGCTCTCTGAAGGAGATGCATGATAGGAGAAGGAAGGAAGAAGACGCAAGATTCAACTTGCTGGAATCCAAAATGACAACACAAGATATTGGACCCAAGCCTAGAGAGTTTGGTCCTAATTTCAGACCCAGAAGATTTCCTTCCCAAAGTTACAGAGGCAGACAGTCTGGCGGTGGTCAGAGATCAGAAGTGGAGTGTTACAGATGCGGAGAAAAGGGACACATCTCACCAAATTGTCCAAATCCTCGAAGGTCAGTGGATTACAAGCCCTTATGCAGTCGATGCAAAGGAGAATGCCACACTGCAAAAGACTGTCCAAGCCCAGCCCCAGTGAAAAACAGTGCTACTAATAGTCCGTCCAAGGCCCAAGAGCCTACCTCTAATTTGGTAGAATTGGAAGTTGCTGCCATCACGCGTGCAAAGCAGAAGGAACCACCTGTCCAAAAAGAGAATAACCCTCCTGCCAGAACAATGAAGTTCAATCTTCCACCAGAAGAACAGAACAGAACAGAGCCTAACAGTGCCGTACAGAGCCCTACAGTGCCACAGAGAGTTACAGAGACAGTTACAGAGACAGGACCAGAGGTCCAGGATACAGAAGAGGAGGAAGTGCCACAAGTGGCAGAAGAAGCTCCTGTAATTCCTCTGATGGAAGAAAGAGGGAAAATGAAAATGGGTGTTGCCCCATTCCCTAACCGATTAGAAAAGCCAGTGGATCCTATTAAGGAATACGATCTAGTTAGAGATCTAGATACCTTTAAACCAAACCTCACATTCTGACAATTATTGATGTTGTCTCCCAGTTGCCGGAAAAGATTCAAAAGTATACTGATAAAAAGACGTGGTTTAAGGATTGCTCCCTCAACAGTGACAAAGTCCAACAAGGCTCCAGAGCCTGTAAAAGAAGTGGACACGGCTAATACTTTTCTAGATCCGGGTACTCCAGAGACTGGTGTGTGGATAGAAGGCTGCTTCATTGCAAATGCACTGATTGATGGAGGTTCATCAGTGAACATTATGACGGATGTCACAATGAAGGATCTAGGCTTACAAGGTGTGCAACCCACCCAATGGCTCATCAGACTGGCGGATCAGAGTAGAATCAAGCCTTTGGGCATTCTCCCATATGTGAAGACTACAGTGGCTGGAAAAGATTATTGGCTAACCTATCTGGTGGTGAAGCCAAACTCTTATGGTACATCATATCCTCTGTTACTGGGCAGACCATGGCTTTTTGAAGCCCGAGCAAGGACGGATTGGTTCAAAGAACTTTGACCTTGGGTAGAGGACCCAATAAAGTGGTGCTGAAACTGTATGGTTCTCAAAAAGGACATGGATCCACCTCCTTGGAATTATCTTCTGATTCCCCTAACGAGGCTACAGATGGAACATCAGCAGACGAAGATGCTGTCAAACAGATCCTTCCCAAGAAAATAATGGTACATTCCTTAACAGTGGATACTGTAAGCCGACTTCCAAAAGATGCAAAGCCATTATCAATGGGTGAATACTTCCTGCCTGAATCAGAAATGACTTCGGAAATCACTTCTGACAGTGAGATAGAAGTATGGATGTACTGCTCTCCCTGTTACATGGTCACAGCAGAGACAGAAGCAGAGACAGAAGCAGAGACAGAGGCAGGAGAGGAAACAGAGAATCTGTTCTTCTGTTACAGAGCTCCTACAGAAGCAGAAGCAGAAGTAGAAGCAGAAGCAGAGACAGAAGCAGACGCAGAGATAGAGACAGAGACAAAAGAGGATGAATATGATATGGACGAAGAAGGTGATGAAAGTGAGCCAGAAGAGTCTATCCCATCTGAAGAGGATACATTTGAGGAAGAAGTTCCAAAAGCATCAGAAGCCGATGAGCTCATGCTATGGGACAGAATGGCGATGGTACCATTTGGTCTGGTAAATGGATCTTCTCATATGCAAAACCTTTATAAGAAATGGATTAAGAAGAGCAAGCCGTCTTTTAAGTGTGACTCCTGCCATCCTAACCCATCCTTGCCAAAGAAAGATGATGATGATGCACCGTGCCAACAAGCACCAGTCCCACCAACCCAACAGGCATCAGAGGGTCCCTGTTATGTGACGTTCCTGGATGTATCATCAAAAGATGAGTCTTCAAGCCAAGAGGTAATTAATTTTGAAACCAAACCCGAAATAGCTCTAATCCCATTCCAACGTCTTAAGGAGCAACCTAAGTCTCTACCAAAAGAAGAAGTGGGTTCTAGTGGGACATCAGAAGAGGACACCACTCCCTTGAAGGAGTCGGATCTCTACCCAGAAGCAGTCCGTAGGACCTTCATCCGGGAAGTAGAAGGTGAAAGGCAGTTAACCTTTGTGGATGCAGATGGCACTGAACGCCACTTGAAGGTGGGTAGCAGTCTCCCAGAAGAGGAGTTGTTAACCTTGTACAACTTGTTGAAAGAAAATTTGGACGTGTTTGCATGGTCTTACAAAGACCTAAAGGGGATTGATCCCACAATATGTCAACATCATATTGACTTGGAGCCTGATGCCAAGCCAGTACGGCAACGACAGAGGCGAATGAACCCGAATTATTCCACATTGGTGAAAGCGGAGCTGCTGAAGCTTCTAGAAGCCGAGTTCATTTATCCAGTGGCAAATAGTGAATGGGTTTCACCCATCGTGGTTGTACCCAAGAAGAATGGAAAATTGCGAATATGTGTGGATTTCCGAAAGCTTAATTCCAAGACAAAGAAGGATCACTTTCCAATCCCTTTCATAGACCAACTGTTGGACACAGTGGCAGGACATGAACTTTATTCTCTTCTGGATGGATTCAGCGGATACAACCAAGTCCAAATCGCAGAAGAAGACCAATCCAAAACAACCTTCACTACAGAATGGGGGACCTACGCTTACCGAGTGATGCCATTTGGGCTCTGCAATGCCCCTGCTACTTTCCAACGAGTCATGATGGCCGCATTTCAAAATCATCTGCACGACTTTATTGAGGTATATTTGGATGACTTCTGTGTCTATAGTTTGATCCGTGAACACTAGGAACACCTGGAACAATGCTTTGACCGATGCCGGGAGTATGGGATTTCCCTCAACCCCGAAAAATGCATCTTTGGGGTTTCTTCCGGAGTTATGTTGGGCCACATTGTCTCAGCACAAGGGATATCAACAGACCCTGCAAAGATCGAAAAGATCGCAGCTCTGGCAGCACCCACCAACCTCAAACAGTTGAGGGGATTCCTAGGCCATGTGGGTTACTACAGAAGGTTCATAGCTCATTTTGCAACAAAGGCAACTTCCTTGCACAAGCTTCTGAGGAAAGATGCAGAGTTTACTTGGACGGAAGAATGTGACAAAGCCTTCCACACTCTGAAGCAGTGTCTGATAGAGGCACCCATTCTGCAACCTCCTGATTGGACGAAAGAGTTCCATGTACACACTGATGCATCAATTGAAGGTTTAGGTGTTGTCCTCTGCCAAAAGGGCTCCTCGAAGTTGGATCAACCGATCTATTATGCAAGCCGGAAAGTCACTGATAGGGAACGGAACTATACAGTGACGGAGCTGGAGTGCTTGGCAATGGTGTTTGCCTTGGAAAAGTTTTGCCATTACCTCCTATCCACGCACTTTAAATTTTATGTGGATCATGAGGCCCTGTCCTTCTTGATGAACAAAGCAGATGTGAAAGGACGAATGATGAGATGGCTCCTTCTATTCCAGGAGTTCGACTTTGAAGTGATTACTAAGCCCGGTCGTTCCCATGTTCTGGCTGATCATCTGTCGCGTATCCCACAAACTGCAGACGAGGAGCAGGATGATCCAGACCTCCCTGATGCTTCCTTATTCTTGGTAGAAACTGTCACTCCCTGGTATGCGGACATTGCCAATCTGCTGGCAACCCAACAGTACCCTCCTGGTATCTCTAGTCGGGAAAGGAAGAAGCTCATGCTAGAATCAGCCCCCTGCACCCTGCTAGGCGGTGCATTGTACAAGAAAGGCAAAGATGAAGTGCTCAGAAGATGTGTTGCAGGGGATGAGATTGGGATTGTTCTGAAGGCTTGCCACGACGAGCCATGTGGAGGTCACTTCGCAGGAGAAGCTACGGCCAGGAAGGCTCTGCTAGCAGGTTATTGGTAGCCTACAATTCACAAAGATTCCTATGATTACTGTAAAAGATGTGATGCTTGTCAAAGAATGGGGAAACCCACGAAGACAAGTGCCATGCCATTGCAACCTATCCTTCCGTTGAAGCCGTTTGAGAAGTGGGGCATCGACTTCGTAGGTCCGATCGACCCTCCCACTAGAAGGAAACAGAACAGATACATCCTCGTATGTACGAATTATGTCACAAAGTGGTGTGAAGCTAAAGCCCTAAAGCGAGACGATGGTAACAGCGTGGCCCTGTTCATGTACGAGAATATCATCACCCGTTTTGGTAGTCCCTTAGAGCTGGTAAGTGATAGAGTCACTCATTTCCTCAACAAAGTCATGGAAGAGTTGACAGAGTTGTATAAGATCCGCCATCGCAAGTCCACTCCTTATTACCCCAGAGCCAACGGCCAAGTCGAAGTCACCAATCGCATCCTCTCCTCGATTCTGACAAGAACAATTGCCGCACATCGTCGTGATTGGGACGATCGACTTACAAAGGCCCTTTGGGTGTACAGAACCTCCCATAAAGCAGCAACAGGACAGACACTTTTCCAGTTGGTGTATGGTACAGAAGTTGTTTTTCCTGTTGAACTGGAACTACCCTCTTTGAGAGTGGCTATCAAAGAGCATTTGGGGGATGATGATTCACTGCAACGCCGTCTCCTGCATTTGGACTGTTTAGACGAAATTCGTCGGATGGCTCTACAGTTCATGGAAGCCACGCAAGCCCGACGTAAGGCTTACCATGACAGTTTCATCAAGCACAAAGAGTTCAAAGAAGGTGATTTGGTCCTAGCCTATGATTCACGCTTTGGCAAGTTTCCTGGCAAGCTTCAACTCCTGATGCCTCTGATGATCCTTTTCTGATCAATGGATATCGCCTGAAGAAGTACTTCCCTCCTTGGGGATCTTGACAATTACGGACACTTGATCCTTTCCCTCGTTGGCGCGGCATTGTACTTCTTATGATGTTACTTCTGATAGCCGTTCTTCAATCACTCCTGATGAAGAGGGCGCAACCCTTTGTCCCCTCAAAACCCCCTTCCAACCTTGATCTCTTATCCTCTATTTTCCACCAGCGACAGTGGCGAGGTGGGTTTTGACAAATGGTCTTTCTACCATTCCCTTGCTCATTTTGCAGAAAAAAAAAAGAGAGAAAAAAAAAACAAAACATATCGGTCATGGGAGAAAAGGACTTAGGTCCCTGTCATGCCGACCTCTTCTTCGAGAAAAGGTGGAAACACCCTCGAGAATAGGGGAAAATAAGAAAAAGAAAAAAAAACCAACGAAGAAAGAAAAAAAAACAAACAAACAAATCTGTTATGAGAGAAAAGGAAGCAATTCCCTGTCATAGCAGGCCTCGTTCCAAGAAAAGGTGATAAACACCCTTGGGCGAGAAGCTGGCTGTGGAAAAGGTGGTAACACCCAACAGTCCAGAAAGTGGATTCATTAATTGATATCCCTAGGATCCAATTCCGACGCTACCTCCCTTGGTACGCTGTGTCCTGGGTCTCTCTGCAAAGCGACTACCTGTCCTCTAGCAGACGCTATGTTCCTGTCCAATACAACGTTCGATTTGATGGCTACCTCCCTGGGTACGCCTCTTCAACAACTGATGACGCGATCTTCATCGACAAACAATCGAGTGATTTGAGCTTTCATCCTAACTGGATGGGGAAGTGAGTATGGGCTGCCCTCTTATATCTATCACCAGCGAGTGAGACAGAGGGTGGGGTGAGAGACCAGTCTTTTCCTTTTAAATCGAATGAGAGGTGAGAAGTGTGAATGAAGTGTTGCACGCACGGGATGGGCCTCTCAAAGCACAAAGCACAATTTGTTTCTGTGCACTGCACCATAAGGCTCCCTTGCCTTCTTGCACTGTATGCCGGCACAGGGCGGGATGCACTGTTGCACCATCAACTGCGCACAAGGCATACACCCTTTGCACAAGCGACTGTGAGGATTACATCAATGGGTTTCAGGAAAAGGCTGCCCTCCTGTATCTATCCACAGAGCGTGAAACAGCGGGTGGGCTGAGTGTGACTGGAGTTTCTTCAATCAATTACCGAGAGGTGAGATTGAGGGACGTTACGACACTTGGAGTCAGGTATGTTCCACTTTCCCTGTGCACCCACGGGATGGGTCTTTGGCGTCCTCACAAGACACATCACCCTGTTCTGTGCACTGCACTGTAAGGCTCCCTTGCCTTCCTCCTTGCACTTATGCCAGACGGGTTAGATGCACTAATGCACCATCAACCGTGCACCCTGGCATACTCCTTCTGCACCATTCCCCCTTGTCGATTTCTAAACCGGCTATGCGATATGGGTTTAATCATTCTTCCTCAAGTGATATTAGTCATGGGGCGAGTGACTGTTCTTTCATTTCAATTGAGTGATTGTGAGTTGAGTGTAGTATCCCTCATCATTATCGACGAATTTCCTGCGATTCCTTCCATCAGCTACCTCCCTGGGTGCTGCCACGTGGTCCCTGCCATGACGAACGTGTGTCGAGACGATGCCTTGGTCCCTCCAGCGCCGACAACCACACTGGACGTGCCATTGATACTCAACCTTGATTCTTGACGAAACGGGCCAAGTTTTTCTAACCCTACAACTTCTGTTTCTTAGTGATGTTCATGTTTTAAGTGTGGCGAAGTTAGTGGATGGTCTGTGGCGTGGTCCTAGGTCCCTGTTGCTTGGTTAACCCTATCCGTTAAAGTCTTAAGTGTGGGGACGCGTCCCTGCGCGTCTATGTTGCATACCCCTCTGCATATGCCTTATCTTATTCATGCATGTATACCATGACTTGCTTTTACCCTAATGGGGTCCCTTCCCACCCACCCGGTTATGTTCCGCCCACCCTTGGGGTTGTTTCCCTGCAGTTTTCCTTCATTCCTTGATTTTGAGATTTTTCCATGTGAATGCACCCTACGTTCACCAAAATCTAAATCCAACCTTATAGCCCTGTTCCTCCCATTGAACGGTCCATTTTTCCTTTTTACCTACCCCTGTTCCGGTGCACGGTTTTTGAGTTATTAATTTTTGAAGCATTTTACGCAATTTAGACGGTTTTCCATGTGAACGCACTTTTCTTGCTTCGGAACCGTGATCTGATGTCATAGCCCTAACCAGCGCTTTTCCCCTGACATTTTTCCTTTTTATTCCGCATCATTTCGATACATGGTTTGTCCGTTATTAATTTTCCGGTTTTTTAAGACTTTTTCGTGTGTATTTTTGACATTTTTCCATGTGAACCTGCCCTGTTTGCATCGGAATTCCAATTTGATTTGACAGCCGTGTCCACTGTGCCTTCCCCCACCTTTTTCCTTTTTCCTCTACCCTTTTTCGACTTCTGGATTTTTACTTATTAAATTTTAAATGAGTTTTCGGGAGTATTTTTGGAGTTTTTCACATGTGAAACCCTCCTATTTCCGTCGGAACTGCGGTTTAACGTGATAACCTTGTGCCACCCCTTCTTGCAGACATTTTTCCTTCTTACTGCATGTCATTCCGGTGAATGGGTTGTCCGCTATTAATTTTCGATCCCATTTTCGGGTTTGTTTTTTTTGGGTTTTTCCCATGTGAACGCGTCTTATCTCAGTCGGAGTTATGTTTTGATGTAATAGGATTGTCGGGCACATCTTTCTGCATAGTTTTCCTTTTTTCTGCACTTCATTCCGATGCACGGATCTTTCGATATTAATTTTTAAATTGCGTTTTTGGTTCGTTTTTTGTGTTTTTTGCACGTGACTGCCCTTTACCCCTCCCGGAACCCCCGTCCCGTATTTTCCTTGTTTTCCTCCTGTCGTCCTGCCCACTTTTCGTTTTTACACTATTTCGTTTTGACGTCCGGATTGGGAGTTATTAATTTTTCTTTCTTTTTACGTTTTTTCTCGCGCCTGTTTTGCGCATGAACGCACGTTTTCGATTTTACGAGTCTCCACGCGCCCCGGTCGTGTCCGCGTAACCCGTACCGTCTTCCCCGCGCCATTTCAATCCCGTCACGGCAAATTTTTTTACCCCGCCCCGCGCACACGCGCGGGACGGGGGTATGCGCCCTTGCCCCCCACCCCTTCCCCCCACCTGCCCACCCCATGGCCCCCCCCCCCCCATGTGCCCCCCACCCCTTCCCCCCACCTGCCCACCCATGGCCCCCCCCATGGGCCCCCCGCCCCTTCCCCCCAACTACCCACCCCTTCCCCCCAACCGCCCTTCTCCCTTTCTTTCTCTCTCTCCTCCTGCGTGCTGCTCCCCCCGCTGCCACTCCTGCTCCCCGCCATCTCTGCCCCAGCACCCCCCCGCATTTCGCCTCCTCGCCTTCTTCTTCCCTACCCCCCCCAGCGCAGCCTCCTCCTCCCTCGCCTCCTACCCCCCCCCCCCCCCCCAGCACCCCCCCGCATTTCGCCTCCTCGCCTTCTTCTTCCCTACCCCCCCCCAGCGTAGCCTCCTCCTCCCTCGCCTCCTGCTCCCCGCCATCTCTGCCCCAGCACCCCCCCGCATTTCGCCTCCTCGCCTTCTTCTTCCCTACCCCCCCCAGCGCAGCCTCCTCCTCCCTCGCCTCCTACCCCCCGCCCTTTTGCCTCCCTCCCCCCGCCGTCTGTCCTCCTCTCCCCCAGTCCGCCAGCCGCCGACCTCCCCCGCCGTTCTTTCCCCTCCCCCGCCGTTCTTCTTCCCCCCCTGCCGCAGGTTGCCGCGCCCGCGGACCCGCCGTGCCACGCAGGCCGTCATGCCTCTAGCCGCCAGTCGCAACGTCGAGCCGCCGGATCTGCCGCCGCCGCCGGAAGTCGCCGCCGCCAGCAGGGCCACCACCTCCTCCTCTCTAACCCCTCTCTAACCCTAGGTTAGTTCAACTAACTCTAATTTACTTACACTAACCCTAATGAAGTTAAACTAACTCTAATTTACTTACACTAACCCTAGTTAGGTTCCATTAACCCCCTAGGTTAACCTAACCCCCTAGTCACTCTAACCTAACCTACCCTCAACTAACCCTAGTTAGTTCCCTAAACTAACCCTAGTTAGTTTACTAACCCTCCTCTAGTTAGTTGACTAACCTAACTATAGTTAACCTAGACTAACCTAACTATAGTTAACCTAGACTCACCTAACTATAGTTAACCTAGACTAACCTAACTATAGTTAACCTAGACTAACCTAACCATAGTCAACTTACTTAACTAACCCCTACCTAATTAACCTAACTTAGTTGACTAACCTAGTCTAGTTGACTAACCTAAGCAACCTAGATTAACCTGACTTGACTTAGGTAGACTAACATGACTTACCCCACTAATCAGGCTTAACTGACTTATGCCTAACTGACTTATCTGATTAATGTGATTTAGGTGACTTAATTAATCACTACATTAATTTTTCCATAAAAAAATTTCAGAAATTTTTTTAAAATTCCTTTTGCCTTTTGCCAATTTTTGGGAATTTGTCTGCTGGAAATTGCCTACCCTATAATTTCTGAAAATTCCACATTTCCTAAATTTACCCCTAAATTGCCAATAAATGTAGAAAATTCATTAAAAAAATTGTAAAAAATTCTAAAAATTTCTAAAAAAATTCTAAAAAATTTCCCTCACCTCCCTTGCTCATTTTCCATTTATTCAACCATAAATAATCACAACTAAAAATAAAAAATAAATAAAAATAAAAAATCAACACAAACCAAATCAACACATCTGCTAAGGTGTTGTCATTGTTGTTTCATCAGTGCTCTTTACTTTTCCTTTACTAGAACTCTTCCGTGCGCATTCCTGCATTACATACACACCCCTTCCAGGTATTTATTTTATGTGCTTTATTTATTTTTCATTTCCCCCTTAATCACAAATTAATTGTTAAAATGAACCCTTTAATTCACCCACAGTTTCCACGCGCATTCGCGCTAAAACACACATCTTTTTTAATTAAAATCAACCAGCCGTTCACTTAGCACGCGCTACGTGCGCTAAAGAGGCACTTTAATTTTTTATTAAAATCAACCAGCCGTCACATGAGCACACGCTGGCAAAAAAGCGCTCCACATCACCTTAATTTGTAATCAATGAATTGCATTTAGAGACCTAGTCGGGAATCGAAGTCCGGGAATCGAATAACTGCACCGTTTTAACCTAATAATTGGTAATTTAATTTATAATAAGGAACCGCCGTTTTCTTATTAAGGCTTATCACCTAATAAAAATTCACCCATTTTTAATGATTGATTAAAATCCACCCTTCATTACATTAATTCCCCCCTCACTACACTTAATTCCCCTTTTTAATGAAGCGTTTCGTGGGATGGGTATGCACCGTCATTAGAGTTCTTTTCCATGGTCCAGTCTTGGTTTATCACAGATATAGTTTTGATATGTGTCGGATGTGGTCTTGTTTTGGTTTCCTGTCTTAGTTACGGTTACGGGTACGGTATGCAGTTTTTTTTTTCTTTTGTTGCCTGATATGGGGTTCAGGGTGTTTGTCTGATGCATCGCATGAAGCTTTCGGTCGCATTTGTCTCAAGGTCATGTCAAATTTTTTCTAGGATGTGGTTTGCTTGGGGTTAGTAGGTCGTGTCACGTTTGATTGGTAATTCTCTTATCCTTGGTTTTTGTCTGTTGCTTTGCAGGCATTCTCCTTGATTGTCTGTGTTTGTGGTGTGTGTGTAACCATCTGAATGGCGCCTTCTCATGCTCCTCCCCCTATCCAGTACGTCCCACTAGTTAGTAGGGATTACTCGTCCCTACTTACTTTTGAGCCCCTCACGAAGGCAGGACTTGCTGCTTTTGTGGCCACTCCTTTTCCATTGCTTCCAGAGGATCCGTCCTTATGTGATGAGTTCCTGGCCTCTTACAGCAAGAAGACAGGCGTAGTCCAAGGAATGTCTATGACTTTGACATCTTGCGGCTTAGGGAAGGCTCTATCTTTACCCTTCAAAGGAGAACCTTTTGTGACCACTCGTCAGCTCTTCTCTAATGAAGAGATTCTGAAGCTGTTGCAGAACCAGACAAGGGAAGTCCTTGATGTTAAGAAGGTGATAAACTCTTCAGGAGTTTCGTTTTCTATGATTACTAATCCCGTATGGAAGAGGATGTGTCAGTTCCTTCAGGACAGGTTCATGCCTGCCAAAACGCCATCCCACTATTTGTCCAAAGAGCTTTTCACAGCCTCCAGGATGGTGCTGAAAGGAGTTGCTATTGATTGGAGCACTTACCTCCTTACTAAAATGGATCAGCATTTTGTTAAAGTCACCAGGGGTAATGTTACCAATGTTACCTACGGATCATATTTGTCTGCCTTCTTGACCTATTCAGGTTTACAGAAGATTGTGCCTCCACCTCCTCCATCAGATCCCGTACCTCCTCCTCCACCTTCAGAAGAGTCAGCACCTATTGACATTGAGGATGATGATTCTCCGCCTCCCCTGGTCACTCAACGCAAACGCTTGAAGCGGGTAGCGGATAAAGCTCCTGCTGTACTTCCCTCAGTGCCTATCCCTGCTACTTTTGGCAGTGAACTCCTTGGGTATCTCACTTGTAATAACCTATTCAGAGCACATCGAGAAGGCTCCTTGGAGATCTCAGTTCCCTCCCTGAACAGTCTCATTTCAGGAGATGCCATTCCTTTCCTTTGCAAGGATATTCAAAGTTCCATTGAGTTGTCAGTGACAGCCTGTGTTCAACAGCTGTACGCGTCTTTTTATGAGGAGCTCATGCAGTCCAAAGACCAGTTGCATAAGGCAACATCTGAGTTAGCTTCTGCTAAGGATACCCTAGCAGATCTATTTAAGCAAATGGAACAGCAAACCCAACTGGTTGCCACTCAAAGCGATGAGATTTCTTCATTGAAGACCCAGTTATTCGAGGCTCAGTCACAGGTTACTAGCCTTTCAGCAGAGAAGGAGAGGATATCCAGCGAAGCGAAAGAATTCCAAGTTCTCTTAGATGACAAGCTTTCAGCTTTACAGATGGCTAATGACACAGTGGCCAACCAAGCCTCCCAAATCCAGCAGTTGCAAGATCAGCTTGCAAAGTCCCGCTCTATTCCTCCAAGCCTTCCTGTTTCATTAATTCCTTCTCTTTCCCAGCAGGACTTGGCTGCCCTACAGAGACAGGCTACTTTGTGCCCTCTATTCCAAGATAAAGTGGAAAGATTGCAGTCCAGAATAGACTTGTTATGGTCTACCTTTGAGCAGTTTCAGGAATATGTCTTACCTGACCATTCTTTCTTTGTCCACTACCACTTACAGAAGATGGTTTTCTATATGAAGCTTTCCACGATGGATTTACCTTTTCCAGAGGATGGCTGGAGTGGGGCTTGGTCTGCTGAGTTGTTGACAGAGGTAGTCAGAATGGTCTTTGAAGATTCTGTCACGCCAGATACCATGTTGATGTCATACATGTATCTCCGAGGAGATTTGTTAATCCCAGATGAGGTAGATATGGCATGGTATGTGGGGGATGTGGTCTTACAGGCTGTTTTATATGTCAATCATTTGGAGTTGCGCATAGCTGATATGTTCCAGAGTTATTCCTCCAAAGTGGCTGATTGTCATGATAATTCGTAGCATCCCATGATTGATTCGGTGGTCCTCAATCAAAGACAAAACACAGCTCCTACCTTTGCCCAAAGTACTAACCAACTGAGGATGGATCTCTTAACCTATCTTTCCAAACATAATCCATTTGATGCTACCTTCTTTGATGCCTATCATAGACGATCTCTCTTAGGACCTTCTATTCCTACTCTCCTCTATTACCAACAATTGGCTCACCGCTATGCTATATATATTTCCCTTTGTCAATCTAATTCCACAATAATTTTACCCCTTCTTTTCCAACCTTCAAATTTCCCTCAAATTCCTATTTTCACTTACTGTTCCTTTATTGAGGATAGGGTATTTTCCCCTTCTCCACCTTGTCCTTCACCCCTCATAAATGTTCCCTCCACATTTCCTATTTATCAGTTAACACCGTTCCTTAGTGATTCCTTACAAATTTCTGCCACTCCTTCTTTAACCTTTTCTTCCTTTTATGATTTTTCCTATCCTTCCCTACATCCACTTTCTCTTATTCCATTACCCTCTCCTAACACTTCCATGTCTCAACCACCTCAGTTGGTTAGTGACTGTGACGGTTTTGATACTCAGATTTCTAGAAGAAGGGGATGGAGTTCGGATGATTGCCTTACAGGACCGCAGATTAATTGGCCAGTAATTCCAGGAGAATGGACAGCTTCTAGTCAAGCTTATCAAAACTATGTTCATTTTGCCCAGCAATATTCACAGTCTGCAGATCCTTCAGTGAGATTAACTGCTCACTTTGCTTGGTACCTGGCGTATATGCATAGGCACTCTCATAATGATTCCAAGCCTATTCCAAAGTTGTGCATGAATGTCAATGCTAGCATTGATTCCCAACAGCTGGAGATACTGTATTTTCATGCCCTCTGTTTGCCGAGCAGATACTTGGTCCTGTTGGAAAGGATGTGCTGTCTTCAATTTTTTCAAAATCCTCCTAAAAACTTTGTAGATGAATCCTTATCTATGGATCGATTCCGACAACATCAATCTTTTAAGAGGAATCATCTTCATTGATGCCTTTTCAATGTATGGTGGAAGCTTTCTAATGAACACCTCTCTTTTTGAAGGAGTCATTCAGATGGTTGTGTTGTGTATTAGTGTTTGTGTTGTGAGTTCATGTATGTCAAACGAACGTGGTGGTTTCCTATTGGATTTTGTGTACGAGCTATGTTTTGGAGATTTGTAGAGATGGGGTCGTGGTTGGAGAGTTGAAGCTGATGCAGATGAAGAAGAAGCAAACTCTTATATCCTTTACAAATTTGTGGTGATTTTTAGTTTGATCAGAGGTGTTAATTTCAAAAGGGTTTTCCTTTCTTTGTATTTTTATATCAGAAACAGGTTATAAGATGGGGTCGTGGTGGATGGATTCTTTTTGAAAAGATATTGAAGATCAAAGTTGCGCTTTTCCATGAACTTGTATTCCCTTTTTCCTGGGTCGCGAGGACGCTTCCTTATTAAGTGTGGGGATATGTTGAGTGTTGAAATGACTTGTTTTTTGGCTGATTTTTGTTGTTTTTGAGAGCTGAATGGTTGATTTTATGGGATGATTGATTGATTTGGAAGTGGATTGAGAGTGTTTTGGATGATATTGATTGTATTTTGGAAGTTCATGATGTTTGTTGATGGTTCTGTGATGTTCTGATAGGTTCTGATTGGTTCTGTATACCTTCTGTTTTGCTCTGTTTTGGTCTGTTTTGTTCTGATTGTCTTCTGTAAGGAGGGATGAAGTATTCATTGATGAAGAATGAGATATTGTGAAAGTTTATTGAATGGTTTGTGAGAGTTTGGAATGATTTGAGAATGAGTTATGAGGTTTTGATGACCTTCTGTAACCTTCTGTAGGTCTTCTGTAGAGCTTCTGCTTCTGTTCTGTTTCTGTTCTGTTCTGTACTGTAGCTGTTCTGGTACTGTTCTGTAGACTATTCTGTATGCTTCTATAAGTGTTCTGTGGAATGTATGTGTGACTTTGGGAAAGTTTTCTAGCCTTGGAAAGAGGTGAATACAAGTGCAAAAGAGCTGAAAGAAGTGGAAGAAGTAGCTGCTGAAGACTCAAGAGAAGACTAGAGTGAAGTGACAGTAGTGAGCTGTGAAGAGACACTGTAGTGGCTCTGGTGACTCTTCATATCAGACATACCTCTTGGGAGGGGTATCCACGACCTAAGAGTGATTATTGAGAGTAATTTTGAGAGAGTGTAGTGAGGATATGATGTATTATTGATGGAGAGTGAGAGAGAGAGAGTCAGAGATAGCCAATTTTACTCAAACAGAGTGATTGTATATGAGAGATTGAGAGAGAAGACTATATGAAGATATTGAAGATGAATACTATGTGATGTTTTTCCATTCAAAGATGGTGTACTTCTTTGCTTTCTTTGTTCTATTGATGGATTTTGTGAAGATGTTGAAGAATATGGTTGGTTCTATTAAAAACCGTGGGAGATCTACATGATGCTGCATGAAGATTTGTTGTGCCTGGTATTCTTTTCTTCATGGTGATCATATGAAACATGATAAACAAGCTTCTTGATGTTACAAGATAGATTTTCTTGCAAGAGAATTCCCTTTTCCTTGGTGTTCCTCTCGGGGCTCCAGCTAGCTAGAGAGGAAGCATGCCATGATCCAGCCTATCAAAAGATGCTAAGGGAGATCTCTATCAAGGATCAGGACCAAAAGCTATAGGCTAAGTATCATGAATTCCCTAGCAATAGTGGACTTGTCTACTATAGGACGAGAGTATGTATATTGGCAAGCCATTCACTTAAGCAGAAGATATTGTGGAAAGCTCATGATTCCCCTTTCTCAAGACATCCTGGCTATGCCAAGACTCTCAATGCAGTTAGAAAGAGCTACTATTGGGAGAGGCTTAAAGGTGGTGTTCTCAAATATGTCACTGAATGTTTGTCTTGTCAACGTATCAAAGCCGAATATGTCAAAATTCCAAGGAAGTTACAACCACTCGACATTTCCCATATGAAATGGGAATTTATCAATATGGACTTTGTTATTGGTCTATCCCAAGTTCAGGGAGGATAGAACTCCATCATGGTTGTGGTTGACATGCTTACTAAGGTTGCACAGCTTATTCCAGTAAAGACAAACTAAAAAGCCTCAGACATTGCAAGGTTGTTTATCAAGGAGATATTCAAGCTACATAGGTTACCCAGAAGAATCATTAGTGATCATGATTCTCTCTTCACATCACACTTCTAGAGAGCTATCTTTGAAGCTATTGGGACTCAACTATGTTTTAGTACAGCTTACCATCCCCAAATCGATGGTCAAACAGAGCGAGTCAATCAATTCATTGAGGATATGCTTAGGGCACACTGTTGTCATGAGCCAAAAAGGTGGATTCAATACTTGTCTTTGGTTGAATTTGCCTACAATGCTTCTTACCAACAAAGCATTCAGATGACCCCTTTCCAAGCATTGTATGGTCATGACTATTGAAGTCTCCTAAACTTCTCAGATCCAACCTTGAGGGTTGAAGCTTTAAGGCAGATGTTGGAAGAGATGGATGACCAAATAAAGTCAATAAAACAAGACATCCAAGCCGCCAAGGATAGACAAAAGGCATACGTGGATTTGAAGCGTCAAGATAGAATCTTGGAGGAAGGAGACATGGTCTTTATTCACGTACGTCCAAAGAAGAGTTCTCTATCCTTAGGAGATTGCAAGAAGCTAAGTCCAAGGTATTGTGAACCATACAAGATTCTCAAGTGCCTAGGACCTAATGCTTATAGACTGCAACTCCATAAGAACCGAAAGGTGCATAATGTATTCCATATTAGCCTATTGAAGAAGTATGTATCTAATCCTAACCATGTACTTGATGACCAACAAGTTGTAATGCCTAGTCAAGGAGTCCTTGAACTAAGGCCCGACAGGATCTTAGATGTTAGGGAGAGACAACTAAGATCCAGATCCTTGAGAGAATGCCTCGTCCAGTGGAAAGATTATCCCAAGGAGGATGCCACTTGGATAGATGAAAGCACTCTCAACCACCAATATCCCCAATTTATCTCGAGATGAGGACATCTCGACTCCTCCAAGGGGGAGAGAATGTAACATTTTCGATTCTAAGTATGTGTTCTTTGTATGAACATCCTCTTAATAGGAGGTCATGAGGATAATTAAATGATTAATGGAAATTTTTAAAAAATAATCCCTCTCTCCTCCAGTCGACTGTCGTGCTGGAGAATAAGGGAATAGCAAGGGGTGAGCAAGCTCCTTTTGTTGGAGCTTTCTCAAGGAAGAAATCATGCGAGATGCTGCCTGGAGGAGGGAGGATCTCCCCCCCTCACCTATATAAGTAGGTAGGGGACATAGCTAGGGGGTAGTCGCTGCTGTGGAGCAAGAGTAGGAAGCCGTCAGACTGTCTACACGCTGCCGTAGAAGGAGAGGGTGGTTGTGAGAGGAGAGGAAGGCTGTCACTCTGCTGCGTCGTGTCGCCACTGAGAGTGGAAGGAGGAACCACTAGCGTTGCCGAATTGAGGAATTGCCGCCGTCAAATGCCCTGCCTATGTGTATTGGCCACCTCCGAGTCGAGCCACGTGCTGGGCCATAGACCATCACAAGCTTCTAAGGGGGAGGGTCCTTAAGCCCCTTTTCCCCCCCCACACAAAATTCCTTCCTAAGGGCTCTTCATTCACTCCTAAGGGCTCTTTCATACCCTTCTCCCCCCCCTTCCTCCACACACACAAAATCCCCTCTTAAGGGTCTTCTATACCCTTTTTTCCCCTTTCGTGAGGGTCTTTAGAAAGCCTTAGCTAAGTGGGTTTGGTACCCCTCCCCTCGGGATTCAAGAAAAGTCCCCTTCCCGTGGCTTTAATAAGCCTTGCTCTCAGAAGGTTTTCCTACCCCCCCACTCTCGGGATTTAAACCCTTCCCGTGGGTTTCTTTCCCCCCTCCATGGAAATATCCATTTTTCAGGACTTTTATACCCTTTGCCCCTTTTTCAATCCGTTAATTCCAGTTAGTACCCCCTTTCCCGTGGGTCCTATACAAGGCCTTTAAAAAGGATCATTAAGCTTTTTCCCTTGGATTTCCTTCAATCTCCCAATTAGCCCAAGTGCTAAACCCCTTTCTGTGTATACAATTTGCACCAGAGCTTCTACGAAAGGAAAAAATTTCATAAAGGACGGTGGAATTACAAAGGGAGTTTTGCAAAGCCGCATCCAAGATGGGAAGGCCACATTCGCGATGGCTCCTAAGAAAGCACAAGGTGCAACCGCAGGAGGATCGTCTCCTAACATCCATGTGGACATTTCACCACAAGTCAAGGTTTTTTCTAATTTTTGATTTACGTCGTTATAATCCAATCGTGCATGGATAATTTTTGGAGATAGGATACATCTTTCGTTTTAAATACTTTGACTAATTTAAAAGAAATAGCTCACAACAGAAGAATTCGGTCATTAGTATTTTCAATAAAACGAAAGAAATAAAGTGAGCATAAGATTCCTATACATTTCTAGCAAGTAGTTTTTATGCATTGCAATGAATTGAAATTAGATTAATGTCCATTTTTACAAAACGGAATTATGATAGTACACGTCGATTAATCATGGAAGAAATAAATCGCATATTGCATTATTGAACATATTTTTTGAAATGATTCCTAAAGAAAGTTCGTAGCAACCGTAGGAATTTTCTAGGGTTGCATGAAGAAGATTTAACTCTAGGCAAGTGGCCTAAAAACTTAAATCAACGAAAGGGTGTGTAAGTTCAGCATACGACAAATTCATTTGGAAAAGAAAGTAGAAAAAGGCTGCATGTTTAAACATAAAATACTAAAGCTTAGTAGCATGAATCTTGTTTGCATATTATAGGATGATCAATTGGAATTATGCCTATGCTTTGATCTTAACCTGAAAGGTTAAGGTTTGTAGATCAACTTATATGTAGACAATGAATCATGTTCAAGATCAGACAAGTTAAACTAGTTTAAACCTACACACCTAAAACTGCGAAGTACTCGTTTAGGAAGGGTTAATTCAATGCAACGTATCCCAAAGAGCTAACTAGGATTTAATACGTTGAGAACATTACCATGTCGCTCGTATTACCAAAGCTTAAACTCCTATACCCTAAAAAAACATGCCTACATTCACGCAATGTAGGGACATTGGAATATATGTGCGAGAAGTGATCTAGGGTTTCCCCTAAGAATATCTCGCTAAAAAGATGAATTTCGGAACCCTAGGACCGACAATGTCGGCCTAATGCAATCAGGAATGGATTCCCATAGTTTGATGCGATACTTGTGCAACAAGTTGCAGAATCACATGATCTTGTGATTTAATCACAAGGGAATGGCCAACTCCTCGGAATGAGATTGACAGATTTTTACGCAGGTTTATCTTACAAGAGGATGAATAATTGTCCTGATATAATACCTATCTTGGGTAAAGATAATTGCTTGGAAGCAAAAGACCAATCAATAAATTGGAATAACATATGAACTTAAGGTATTGATTAAGTCAAGTTAATAGGATACAGCCCTAATCCAGTATATAGGGTTAACAAATAAACCCTTGGGGATATTGCCAAGTCACAATTGATCCCGGATCGAGCGCTAGATGCATTCGAAAAGAAGGATTCACTCCTTAGTAGTTGGACAAAAATAACGACCAATGGAAGTGATTGTGCTTGTATTAGTTTTAAGAGCATTGTTTTGCTTTATTTTCTCAAAAAATTAAGGGATGAAAAGATATCTAATGCTTCAGGTTGAAGACCTGAAGGGAGAGGCAGCTTCAGTTACCCCCAACTGCCTGCCTGACCCTAACCAAGGGTGTTGTTAACCACGCCGGGAAGGTGGACCGAACCCGTTGCGAGAGGTCTCTCCGTTGAGCGCTACTTGGAGCAGGAGGACGCTTGGGTGCTAGGGGGGCTCTGGCCGTAAATCCCTTGTCTTTTGGGCCCTGCACAAGAGGCCAATGTCACTCGGGATTGGATCTCGAGGCCCGTATACTAAAACAACCTAAGGAAAGTGCGGTGGATGTGGCCATGGGTCCGTCCTGCGGATGGGTGGTCTCGGTTGGTTGGGAACTTTTCTCAGTCATGATGGATAGCAAGAAGATTGTTCGAAGAACACGGACAACAAGAGCGTTGGCCTAGAGTCTAAGTTATAAATGATCCCGATTTACGATGTTTCAGGGAAACGGAATGGGACTATGCTTTATGGTAGAGAGGTTGAGCTTCGCATCCCTCTCGTTTACCATTCTCCTTGAACCAAGTGCAGCATGAATCTGCTTCGGACCTGGCGTTTCTGCGTACAGTAGTTCGCTCGGGTTCAACGCTAGTTGCTGTTAGGAAATGACCAATAGGGAAAACCCTAATTCAAGTCGGTCCTAAGTGGGAATGGCCAGAATACTTCCGCTACGTGGCAGACATGGAAAGTCCTAGATCACAAACACTGTAACATTCCATGGAAGTGCCGGGTGGAGCTTTCTAGACATCCTTTTCGATGGACTGCTAAGACGTGTCCTCAAGATAACTGGTGGACACGTGATAGCTAACTAGGATTTTAGTACGTTGAGGACGTGACCTAGTCACTCTTATTGCCAAAGTTGAAACTCTTATACCCTAAAGACTTGCTCACATTCACGGAATGTAGGGACAATAGGACATACTTGCGAGAAATGATCTAGGGTTTTTACCCTAAGGTTCACTCGCTAAAAGGTTGAAATTCGATTTGAAATTGCAACCCTAGGTCCGACAATATCGACCTAGTGCAATCAAGAATGGATTGTTATGTATATACCCTAACCCTGTTCCTATCTAATCATGATTTCGTGATTAGAAGATGCCATTCAATGGGTAAAATAGTCCCATTAATTTTGATGCGATGCTTGTGCAACAAGTTTCAGAGTCGCATGATCTTGTGATTTGATTAGAAGGGAATAGCCAAATCCTCAGAATAGGATTGGTAGATTCTTGTGCAAGTTTTTTTGCAAGCGGATGAGTAGCCATCCTGACATAGCACCTTTCTTGGAAAAAGTGACCAAGATGAGGGGATTAGATAATTGCTTGGAAGCAAAAGACCAATCAGTAAATTGGAATAACATATTTACTGCTAATAGAACTTAAGGTATTGATTAAGTCGGGTTGATAGGGTACGGCCCTAACCCAAGGATATAGGGTTAACAAACAAACCCTTGGGGATCTTGCCAAGTCGCAATTGATCTCAGATCGAGTGCTGGATACATTCGGAAAGAAGAATTCACTCCTTAGCAGTTGGCCAAAGATAATGACCAATGGAAATGATTGTGCTTGTAACAGTTTTTTAAGAGCACTGTTTTGCTTTGTTTGCTCAAAGAAATAAAGGATGAAAAGATATCTAATGCTTCACGTTGAAGGCGTGAAGGGAGATGCATCTTTAGTTTCCCCCGATTGCCTGCTTGACCCTAATCAAGGGGGTTGTTAACTGTGCCAGGAAGGCGGACCGAACCCGCTGTGAGAGGTCTCTCTGTTGAGTGCTACTTGGAGCAGGAGGACGCTTGGGTGCCACAGGGGGCTCTGGCCGTAAATCCCTCGCCTTCTGGGCCTTGCACAAGAGGCCAACGTGACTCAGGATTGGATCTCGAGGCCCGCATACTAGTCTACGGGCAGAATCTTGGATTAGTAATCCATGTGGATTGCTGGATAGCCTTCGGGCAGATTATGGATAAGCCTACGGACTGGACTTTATAAATGTATTTCAAAGATAATATGATAAGCTATTGAAAATGAACTTGTTTGACAATGTTTTTCTATGTTAAGTGCTATGATTACGTGAAGGAACCAGTGCCTAACGGACTACTTAAGGAAGCTAATTGATGCATGTCCAACTAAATGTGGTAGGTAATTAAATAACTAAAACAACCTAAGGAAAGTGCGGTAGATGTGGCCATGGGTCCGTCCTACAGATGGGTGGTCCCGATTGGCCAAGAACTTCTCTCAATCATGATGGATAACAAGAAGATTATTTTCAAAGGACACGAACAACAAGGGCGTTGACCTAGAGTCTAAGTTATAATAATCCCAATTTACGATGTTTTAGGAGAATGGAATAGGACTATGCCTTATGGCAGAGAGGTCGAGCCTTGCATCCCTCTCGTTTTCCATTCTCCTTGAACCAAGTGCAGCATGAATCTGCTTCGACCCTAGCGTTTCTGCGTAAAGTAGTTTGCTTGGGTTTCAATGCTAGTTGCCATTTAGGAAATGAACATTAGGGAAAAACCATGATTCAAGTCAGTCCTAAGTGGGAATGGACAGAATACTTCTGCTACATGGCAGACACAAAAAGTTCTAGATGGCAAACCCTGTGACATTCCATGGGAGTGTCGAGATGAGCTTTGTAGATATCCTTTCCGATGGGCTGCTAAGACATGTCCTGAAGATTACAGGCGGACACGTTACACCATGAGTGATGTAGTCTCTTATGTCCTCCTTGTCCTTTTGATTGACACTCATCAGTCGAACTACGAGGTTCTCAAAGTGTCCCGCTTCCAAGAATCTCTTAATGAAGAGATCTTCTAGTCAGGCAAAGCTTACTCGCTCCACCACGTCTAAGCTAATGTACCACATCCTACCTTTATCACCTAAGCAGAGCCCAAATGAAAATCCTTGACCTTTGTAGGATCTACAGAGATTCCCTCATTTATCACAATAAATCCAAGGTATTCAATCTGCCTCTTGAGGAAGGCACACTTTTTCTTCTTAGTGTAGAGCTTATGAGTTCTCATGGTCTCCAGGACAATGCAAACTTGGGATTCATGATCCTTCTCTTCCTTGGAATAAATCAATGTATCATCAAAGAAGACAAGTACAAAATCATCAAGATATGGTCTAAAAATGTCCTACATTAGGCTGTTGAATGTGGCAGGGGCATTAGTCATTCCGAAAGACATTATTGTGAATTTGAAATGACCATATCTTGTGTTGAATATTGTCTTAGGAATATCTTATTCTTTGACGCGGATCTGATAGTATCATGACCTCAAATCAATCTTGGAAAATATTTTTGCTCCCTCTAATCAATCAAGTAACTTGTCTATCCTTGGGATAGGATATTTATTGTTTATAGTTACTTGGTTCATGCCTCTATAATCGATGCAAAGGTGAACTGTACCATCCTTCTTCTTTTGGAACAAGACCGGAGCTCCCCAAGGAGAACTGTTGGGTCGTATATACCCTCGGTCCATTGAGTTATTCCTTTAACTCAATAGCTTCTGGAATGGATATCTTGTAAGGCCTTTTTGCGACTGGTGCAGCTCCTGGTGTTAGCTTGATCTCATGATCCACTTCCCTAGGTGGTGGTAATTGAGTCAACTCTTCTGGGAACACATCCGCATACTCTTTTAGCCAAGATGGTTCTTCATTGATGTCCTCTACCTATTTGGGTATGTTTAGCTTGATCAAGTAGACGAGTAATCCTTTCCTTATCCCCTGAACTATTCGCATCACCTTAGCTAGTTGGATTTTTGATTTACCTGCTTCTCCCTTTGTTGTCACCTACTCACCTTTAGGATTATGAAAGGAGACTTGTCCTTCTCCACAATGAATGTGGCCATCATTGGGGATTAGCCAATCCATCCCAAGTAGAAACT
This sequence comes from Lygodium microphyllum, assembly GCF_053477565.2. Classification (NCBI taxonomy): domain Eukaryota; kingdom Viridiplantae; phylum Streptophyta; class Polypodiopsida; order Schizaeales; family Lygodiaceae; genus Lygodium; species Lygodium microphyllum. The sequence continues at coordinate 60,919,801 of NC_141162.1, forward strand.
CATAGACTCCTAGACCCATTACCATGAATTTAACATATGTGGGCTTGTCTTTGAGTAGGAATTCCACTTTAGCAGTTTGTCTAGTGCAAGTGATTTCTCACCCATTTCCTAATTGAACAAGTAAGGTAGGTGCAGTTACAATGGTTATTCCTAACCTTTTAGCACAAGCTGGTGAAATGAAGGAATGAGTGTTGCCAGAGTCAATCAAGGTTTTGAATTTCTTACCTTGGTAATCTGATGGTGTTTGGAATACTGAGAATTGGTGGTTTGGTCCCTTTTTGTGGAGAGTGGCATGAATGGATGCCCTCTCAATCTCAGCTTCCATGGACGGGTCTTCTTCTTCATTGATTCCCTTAGTGGAGATATTGGAAGTTTTTGCCCTTCCCATTGCTGCACAGTCGTGGCCACAAGTAGGTCTAGCTTGGCTATTGAATTTTCCTTGGCGATGCTCTCCACCAAGTTTGGGACATTCCCTTTTGAAGTGTCTAGGCTCATGATAGTGGAAACATCACATGCTTTGATCTCTTCTTTAAGTGGGGACAAAGTTACTGATTGCATTTTCCCTTGGCTTCTTCCATTGGCCTTGACTTTTTCCTTGAGCCCTCTTGAATTGAGCTTTCAACATTCCTAGATTCTAATCTTTGTAACACCATGGTCTATTATTCTTGGGCTTTGGTTGGACTTCTTGGGCAATAGATCCTGCTATTATCAATGCGTCTTGCAAATCCAAAGGACGCATTGATTCCAACTGAGTGTTCAATGGTGGGTTCAACCCATCACAGAACTTCGAAACTTGTTGGGAAATGCTCATGGTCGGAGTGTATTTCAACAAGGAGACAAATCTCAAGTAGTACCCCGGGGGGTCCACCTTACAAAATCATGGATATCACGTGCGTGCAAAGGCATATTTTAAAACCCCTCTGTAACCTTTTTTGCCCTATTTAATATATACCTCCTGTTATCTTTGTGGTATATTATAATAACCCTCCTGTAATTTTAAAATTTTAAGCTTATGCATTTCTCCCCCCCCTCCCTGTATAATTTACATTACAAGATCTTTGGTACTACGCAAGAGTGGATTGCCAGACCTGATGAAGAGAAGTCCCTAACTATGAAGAGAAGTGTTCAATGAGTTTCTAGATTGAGAAAGAAAAATGCCCAATGAATATGCAAAAAAATACACGTGTTAGATATGCAATTGAACTCTTGCTTGAAGAACCAACGACGAGTATCAAAATACAACTAGATGGTGGAGTTGGGAAGAATAAAGGGTTTAAAAAGTATTAATAGCCTCAATTGCACTAGCCTTTGTAAGACCTACAAAATTGAGAGATGTCTATGAGGATCCACCACTACCATATGCCCTTTTGAAGTGGGAAACAACTGAAAACAAAAAGAAAAGAGCATAGTTGTCAAAATTGGAACCACATGCAGAGGTATATTATAGCCATCCCATCTAATAGAATGGGACAAAGAATAGATGGACAATAGTAGCTGCACTTAAGGAGAGAATATTTCCTTGAGAATAGGTCTGCTAGACCCATCCGATCTTTTTATTTCTAGTATATTCTCCAATCCATAAAAGACAAAATTGGCATGACTTTGAGAGGATTACAAAAGAACACCCTAACTGCTTGAACCACCCAATCTTTCATGAACCATTGGGTGAGCCAAGCTTCAACCATAGGTACACCCCTTAGAAGTCACAAATAGGCTTACTTGAAGAGATAAATAAAGAATGACAGTATTGCATGCTTCACCATATTGATTTGGTGTGATAACCTTGTAAGAGTATCATTTTATGACTCTATTTCGCACATATTCGCATGGCTCATAGGCTTTCAAACCATGGCAACTATGGCTTATGACCATGTGTGCAACCACTCCTTCCACAATTAAATATTATGCTATTCGGCTACACAAATGTTTCTATCCACAAAACTGTCCATTAGTAGAAAGATGGAAGACGCCAAAAAAAAATTTGATAGCTTAGTAACAGAAAAACAGGTCTACTCTCAACATTTCTGCTACACAACTTCATAATGCCAGACTGCATAGGGCTTGCATGAGTCTAGACTTTGCTTTAATAAAGTCTTAAGATAGACGTATTCTAGGTGACAATCTGGCACACTTGGGCACTAAGACCTTGCTTTGATAAATTCTTAAAACAGAACTATGCTAGGTGTGACAATCTAGCACATTTGGGTACTAAGATAGACATTGTCAGAGCTGCAATAATCATTCAGGCCCACTTCTAGCACTTAGTTCCAAGCTAACACAGCCTTTAAATGCAACCCATCGAGACATTTTCTAGCAAAGGACCCTCCAACGACACTTAGCTAGGTATTCAGAGAAAGACCATTCTTGTCCATGGGACATGTGTCGAGGCTTTTGCTGAATCGTCCAGGCCCATTCACTTGAGGCACTGGATGGAGAAGACATTTTATGTGAAAAGTTTCCTTAACATCGTATGTGGCACTTGAAAGCACTCGGTTCAAAAGTAATCTAAAAAACTGGCTCGTCTGATTGCAGATCTTTGTCAAATGTATTTGATACTGCAACTAGAGAGTGGCTTTCCAACCTTGACTGAGAACCTTCATTAGGACAAAGAAAAACACCTATGCAGGTTGAAATCCATGCTATTAGGGCCAATACAACAATAAGAAGCAACTGTCCATCTTGTAAAACGTAGTGCGGTGAAACACATCAGCCCTTTGCATTGGGCATGCCATGGAGTAAAAAAATAATAATAAAGAAAGCGCAGCATTCCATATAGAGAAGAGAGGCAAGTGTGTCCTTGTGAGATCACTCCATAGTTCAACCCTTGATGCCAAGAGCTCGAAAAAGCAGGAGTCCCTACTCAGATTGCAAAAAGTTCTTCCTGTTCTTATGAGACACAAAGTAGAGGCCAACATTAAGAAAATGACGAGTGTATCAACACTGACATTTTGGTCACATCTCAACCACCCTCAGCATTTAGGGTATGAAGCTACAAAAATAATACGCTACTACATGGCAAAGACATGAAGACAATGAGGCTGCTAAATATAAATTTTTGACTTCAATATATTTCCTTGCATATGATTTGAGCACCAAAGAGAACTTTTTTATGCCACCAGCAGGCAAATGGGATAATCGGTACAAAGTTGACTTTGCATGCCAACGAACCTAATAAGGTATCACATGATACAACTCAAGGCAAATATGTTAGTTTTCTCACCATGCACCAGGAAGATTGTAGAGAGTATTACCTGCCTAAACATAGCGGTCACTAAAAAACTGCATTTCAGAAACCAAATTTGAAGTTGCCAACTTTGGCATCCATCACTGTGTCCCGAAATGAGCCAGCATTTCTTTGCTTAGCTTTTGCTGCAGCTTTACTCTCCAGTTCTTCAATAGAACGAGGAAACATCTGGACATACAAGCTCTTGAACTTGTCATGCAAATTTACACGGTCTCTTGTGCCTGATACCAGTTGACAGAATTTGGCCGCTTCAGAAAGTCTAATACATTGAGAAGATTGCTCCTGCTCAACAGTGTAAAAAATATCAAGTCTATGTTCATCATGAATCAGCCCAAGTTTACAGCAACGAAAAGTCGACAAAGAAAAGAATGATCATGGTGCTGTAACAGGTATAAAAAGAAATATGTTCAGCTACACAACTTTCGTCTAGTGGAAAGCTATCAATGCAAATCAACAGAAGAAGCTACCTTTGAGCTTTGTACTCCCATGAGCATGATCATGTTGAAGCTTAAAATTAGATGGAACAATGGAGCTTTGTACAGATAGGTCTGCATTTTAAAAAAATGAAAAAGATAAGATGGAATCTAAAATATAACTGCCACTGACCTCCTTCACTTAGGCTCCACTTATTCTTGTGAAACTTTTATACCAAAGAAATACATAATACAAACAGTAAAGTGAACAATAGAGCTTACCTGGTCCTGTGTCTGTGTTACTGGCATGACTACCACTACCATAATCTTTTATAAGCCTCTCTTGAAGCTTCAGTTTTTGGAGTATTATATTAGAGGAGTGCTTATTTGCTTCCTTGTTGACCTCTTTGAGTTCGTCGTCACCTTCTGAAGGGGCAGATGCAGATACACCATCCCTCACAATGATATCTGGTGTTTCACGACTTTTTCGACCGAACTTCAGCAAGTGCTTGAAACCTCTTGCAGGTTCTTTGGGTGGAACGATCACTACTATAGACTTTTGAGAGGAGCCCAACTTCTTTTGTGAGTGAGTGAGATCCGTATCAGAAGAATACTGAACTCCAGAAGAATCCCGAGAAGCAAGACTTCCAACTGGGGACTCCACAAGGGTAGCAGCAGAGGGACTGAAGTAGTCAGGAATGATAGCGCCTAGACGCTTCAAACTTGAGCTAGCCGGAGAGGCAGCTTTCATAGGAGAGACTCTGGGCGCATATTGCTCTCCACTTGCTAGATTAGCACGAAATGACGCAGAACCACTTGCTGAGGATGCAATATGCACCACCTGGCCAGTACTCTCAGAGAAAAGTTGAGACAAAGTAGCACTTGGCACTCCCTTTCCAGCTGCTTCATCCCAAGGTGTGTGAGGTACAGAGTCTGGCTCAGATGCAAACTTACTATCGTGACGTTCATTAGTGCCCAATTCCATGGGAAATGAAACAATGTGACAACCCCTCTCAACGTGTGGCAATTTATCATCCTTCAAAAGTTCAGTAGCCTTGGCATCTTCGCATACAGCAAAGAAGCCACCATCTGAGTTATGAGTTACATCAACATCTGACAGCTCTAGAGTCTGTGCTTTCCCTTTCTCCTCCTCCTTGTAAGAAGATAAGGAAGCATCTGCAACTGGGGCTTCCACAGGAATGCATTCCCCATCGCTGGTGTCCATGACGCTCCTTGCAGATGCATGAGTCTCTTCATCAGAAATTCTTGTAGGAGTTCCTGGGACATCTTCGTCAGAACTCTTCACTGCTTCGGCCTTCAGTTTTGCAATCCCTGGCCCAGCACCAGGTCCAATGCCAGACCCTTTGCGCAAAAAGGGCTTCATTTCCTGAATAGGAGCAACAGAACTTTGCCTTATCTTGCTCATGATAGGAGCCTCCACTTTTATGTCAGTTTCAGTGCTCAAGAGGGAGAGGGAGACCTCCCCTTCAGGCATAGGAGATGGATCTGTTAATTCACCTGTCACAAAACTCTGCCTGGTTTGCCTTGGTCGGGTCTTCTTCTCTACCCTTGAACTTCTTTTGGGTACACTGCCATTTGGTCCTGATTGTAAAGCCTTGCTTGCTCCTGGATGCTGAGCAGGAATCCCAGCAACCTTGGAAAGCACTATCGCAGAGCCCGACAACTTCCCTGGAGATGGTTTCATGTTTTCATTCTTCGGGTCTGAAAAGCAAGGAACCAAGGAGGAAAGAGAGTTCTCAGGGGCATTTGAGGAACTAGGGGTCCTCTGGACCAATGGCTTACCCCAGAGTTCCTCAAGGAGTGGTTTTAGGGGAGATGGAAACTATTCGTCTGGAGCTCCCAGGAGTGCTTGAGTTCTTTTGAGATGCATACACCGCCTTCTTTGCCCTATGAGCTTTTGGTGTCAATGCCTGCTCTTTCACCACTCGGGGTGTTAAGGGAGGAGAGGGAGGACTACTATCAGACCTCGAGTAATCCTTTGTCAACAATGGTTGAAGATTGCCATGCCCAACCATTCCATCCTCCTGCCAACAGATGTCAAATATTCATAACACATTAGAATCTATGGACAAAATCTCATGCCAAAACAAATTCAGCCAGATCTTTACCTGGAGTCTTTGCATATCCCTCAAGTTGGCCTAAAGGGCAAGCAGCTTGGCAGCACGAGCCTTGGCATGAGCTTTGTCATTGAGCTTGGCTGTTTGGGCATCCATCTCCGCTTTTCTACGCTCTAGAGTTTCCTCCATTAGTCTTAGTTTGGCTCATCTAGAGTATAGCTCTTAGCCTTTTCTTCACCATCGTTGCTGCTACTGGTGTCCATAACATGGTGTCTCTCTTTACTCTGGCGTTCAGAAAAGTAATTGATACTGTGAATCACGACCGACCCGGCCCGCCGGCTCCCAAATCGACCAACTTGAACCTTTTTTAAAGGAGAGGCAGACCACCTTCTAGGAGAAGCTCTTTGTGAAAGACCTTTGCTTGGGTACCCTTGTGGCGGTCTCATTGGGCTTACTGCTGCAAGCTCATCAGGCAGTGGCATTGGGCTTGTACATTGTGAAACTACAGCTTCATTTATAGCAGAACAACCCCCTCTTGTATCACAGTTATCATACACTTGTGAGGGACTCCAAGATACTCCTCCATCAGCCTCTTTGGTTGGATTTGGCAGCTTACTCTGTAACTTCGGCAAGCCATGCAGGACTGCCAATCTGTCAGACGCCCTCTCCTCTCGTGCGGTGAGCTCATAGAACCAATTGCAGGCTACACTGCAAGAAAAAATAGGAAAAAAGCAGTTGTAAACTTGGGCTAATTCAAATAGCTGCTCTCACTAGATACTCCTTGTTCCAGTTCATCAAGGCTGGCCACTTACATAATGCATCTGTTATGATTACTAGCTCATTCGGTTCTTCATAGTTTGTGATAAACTCCTGCACAGAAAGGTTGCTCCGCCTGTCAATGTTGTCCACTGAAAGCCACTCCTGTTTCATACTCAGGCTGCTGCACAGCCAGCCCAGCTCTGAAAAAAAACCAACCACCTGCTCTTGTGTTACAAAAGGAGACCTTGATAGTGATATAAAATTTCACAGTGACTTGCAAACAACTGCTAGATCACATAGGGGTCGAATCTGTTAGCCTGCTCTTATTTAGTCTCAGTCTGTCATCTCCTAGTTGTGAGCTCCTGTCAGAGTCTGACAGGAGACAGAGGAGCTCTGTCAGTGTGTTTTCAGTCTGCTTTAGTCAGCATGTAGCCCTGGGCATTTTACAGCCCAGATCTGGGCTGTTTTTGGGGTGACTGCCCATTATTTTGGGCAGTCGGACCAGTTCTGGCCAGTCGGACCAGAACTGGCCAGTCGGACCAGAACTGGCCAGTCGGACCAGATCTGGCCAGTCGGACCAGATCTGGCCAGGTCGGCTAGTTTAGTTGGTCGGCCAGTTTTCTGGCTGGGGGCTATTTATAGCTGCCCCCCCAGTCAGTCCAGCATTCATCTCATTCATGCTCTGCAGGTTCGGCACTGCTCCTTCCGTCTCCGTCTTCGGCATTGGTGCTGCCTCTGCTTCCAGTCTGTCTTGGTTCCCTCACTGATGCTCCGGGCTGCGTGCAGGGACTGTTCTGTCCATTCCAGTGTATTCAGCATTCATCTCAGTCAGTGCAGACTTTCTTCCTTCATTCTCTGCTTCCTCTCTCCTCTCCTCTGTGTTCGTGTTCTTCTTTCGCTGCGCACTCTCACATGGTATCATCGCCTGATTGAGAGCACGGAGGACGAGAGAAATACCTTACTGCTGCTGTCCACAGTCCCACAACAGCCAGGCGATTCCTTCAGGAGGTTGCCAATAGGTCTATTCCAGCCAGGTGACTGCATCAGAAGGCTGTACAGCCTGCGTTTGCTATACACAGGGGCTGCCACGTCATCCAGTGACGCAGCAACCCTGCGTTTGCTGCCAGGCGACCTCCTCTGCTGCAGGGCAACCCTCCTACAGCTGCGTTTTGCTGTTTTGCAGGTCGCTTCTACCCTGTCTGCTCCTATCCTACAGGCGACCTCTGTCTGGGCAAGTTCTCGGTGCTGGTGGTCTCGTTTCTGGTGTTCGCCATCAGATCTATTTGCGTTTTGCAGATCCAGGTGGCTGTAGGCACTTTTAGCCTGCATCTTGGTGGTTGGTGACCACACTGTTGGTCCTATTTCGTCAGCGGCACAACTTTCTTTGGTATTTTGCAGATTGGAAGATGTCTTACCAGTTTTCAGGCTTTGAAGACTCAGAGGATGAGCTTCTTTCTCATCATTCCTCTGAGCGGAGGCGGGACTATCGTGAAGTTCGACAACGGGATGAACCTCCTCGCACTCGTCCTTCTTCAGTCCATGCATCTCAGAGGGTTCCATCTACTGCGAAGGTTTCTTCAGTGAAGACTGCATCAACTGTGCGGATGCCTTCCTTGATTCCCTCTATCCAGGTGCCGATTCTCCCTTCCTTTCCGAAGGAAGACAAGTTGGATGGTTCCAACTATTCCCTATGGTCATGCAAGGTGGCTTGCATCCTTGATACCTTTGATCTGTGGGATCTTGTTTCTTCGCCCATCGACCGACCCCCTGTGGATTCGTCCGATGGCACCTCTATGGACCGTGCAGCCTTATGGGATAGGCTCAACTCTCGAGCCCGTTCCTTTCTTTTTATGAGTCTCCATGATTCTGTTCTTGTACATGTTCACAGGTTAAAGACCGCGGCGGAAGTATGGACAAAGCTTGCGTCTTTGTATCAGCACAAGACATTTGCCCACAAGATTTCCCTGGAGAAGAAGTTGCGGATGCTCAGTCTTGATGGTTCTTCTTCCATGAAGGAGCACATCACGAAGATGGAGGACATGCGAGGCGAGCTCGCCTCTCTTGGTCGTCTGATATCGTCTGAGGATATGGCGATGATTCTGTTGACTCAGCTGCCATCACCCCGCTATGATGTCTTCTACACCAGCCTCATCACTACGAGAACTCGTGAGACTCTCCTATGGTGGATGTGCCTTCGTCTACTACGAGCTCTTCTACCGCCTCTTCGGGATCTTCACGGGATATACAGCCTTCTTCAGATGCGGAGGATTTACCTTCACTCGGTGAGGGGGAGTCCCTCTCCGATTTGGGTGCTTTACAGGTTCCGGAGACCCCCTGGTCTCCCTCACAGAAGGAGTCTCTCAGGATTCCTTTATGGTATCGCCGGCTCATGCAGGATTCAGGTGTTACTCACTTTCCTGCTTCTTCTACAGGTCCTCGTCGATCAGCCCGTTTACAGGCCCAGCGGGACAGTTCACTATGTGTGAACTATGCTCTTATGTCACAGATTCTTCAGGATTCCGAGCCTTCCACTATGGAGGAGGCTCTTGCACAGGATATTTGGAGACAGGCTATGCAGGCCGAGCTCGACTCCATCGAGCGAAACCATACGTGGGAGCTTGTTCCGCGTCCCGCGAAACGGAAGGTGATTGGTGTGAAATGGGTTTTTAAGACCAAATATCTTGCAGATGGCTCCTTGGACAAGCATAAAGCTAGGCTTGTTGCCAAGGGTTTTGCCCAGCGTGCAGGGTTGGATTACTTTGAGACTTTTGCTCCTACAGCTAGGATGTCCACCATCCGAGTGCTTTTGGCTCTTGCTGCTCATCACCGTTGTCCTGTCTATCAGATGGACGTCAAGTCTACTTTTCTGAATGGCGTTCTTGAGGAGGAGATTTATGTTTCACAGCCTCCTGGTTTTCTTGTGCAGGGGAAGGAGGATCATGTCTACAGGCTGCGGAAAGCTCTTTATGGCCTAAAGCAGGCTCCTCGTGCTTGGTACCAGCGGATTGACCGCTTCTTTCTACAGAGTGGCTTTGCGCGCTCCGCTTATGATCCCAACCTCTACTTAAGGGTTGTGGATTATCTTTCGGTGTTCCTCATCTTGTATGCGGATGATCTTATTATTACAGGGAGCGACACTCAACAGGTGGAGCATACACGGTCCATTCTACAGCAGGAGTTTGACATGACGGATCTAGGGATCCTTCACTTCTTTCTAGGTCTGGAGATCTATCAGATGGCACAGGGCATTTTTATCTCGCAGCACAAGTACATCTCCGAGCTTCTTTCGGAGTTTGATATGGCTGAGTGTCGGCCTATCTCATGCCCTATGGACCCTGAGTCCAAGCTTTTGACTGCTGGAGTTCCTCTTACCGATCCCACCCGTTACAGGTGCCTTGTCGGCTCTCTTATCTGGCTGCTTCACACTCGGCCGAATATCTCCTTTGTGGTGGCTTTATTGTCTTCTTTTATGCAGACTCCTACCCAGGATCACTAGCAGGCGGCCTTGCGGGTTCTTTGCTATTTGCAGGGGACTCGATCCTTTGGGATCATGTATGGAGATGGGATTACCCTTTCTGGATGGAGTGATTCTGATTGGGCAGGTGATGTGGATTCGCGACGATCCACTACAGGTTATGCTTTCACCCTTGTCTCTGGTGCTGTCTCTTGGAGCAGCAAGAAGCAGCCTACTGGCACTTTCTTCTACAGAGGCTGAGTATCGGGCCCTATGTTCGATCGCTATGGAGGCAGTTTGGCTCCGTCGCTTACTCGCGGAGATTGGCTTTACCCAGACCGGACCTACGGAGCTGCGCGTGGATAACCAGAGTGCTCTTGCTCTGGCCACGAACCCGGTGTTTCATGCTCGTACGAAGCACATTGAGGTTCAGTATCACTATGTTCGAGAGCGGATCGTGGATTCGGAGCTGGTGGTGGTCTATTGTCCTACGGCGGCCAATGCAGCTGATCTCTTTACGAAGCCTTTGCCTCAGGCTTCTTTGCTTCATCACATGCGGTTCTTGGGTCTTCAGTCTCTCCCAGGAGTTGAGAGGGGGTGTTAGCCTGCTCTTATTTAGTCTCAGTCTGTCATCTCCTGGTTGTGAGCTCCTGTCAGAGTCTGACAGGAGACAGAGGAGCTCTGTCAGTGTGTTTTCAGTCTGCTTTAGTCAGCATGTAGCCCTGGGCATTTTACAGCCCAGATCTGGGCTGTTTTTGGGGTGACTGCCCATTATTTTGGGCAGTCGGACCAGTTCTGGTCAGTCGGACCAGAACTGGCCAGTCGGACCAGAACTGGCCAGTCGGACCAGATCTGGCCAGTCGGACCAGATCTGGCTAGGTCGGCCAGTTTAGCTGGTCGGCCAGTTTTTCGGCTGGGGGCTATTTATAGCTGCCCCCCCAGTCAGTCCAGCGTTCATCTCATTCATGCTCTGCAGGTTCAGCACTGCTCCCTTCGTCTCCGTCTCCGGCATTGGTGCTGCCTCTGCTTCCAGTCTATCCTAGTTCCCTCACTGACGCTCCGGGCTGCGTGCAGGGACTGTTCTGTCCATTCCAGTGTATTCAGCATTCATCTCAGTCAGTGCAGACTTTCTTCCTTCATTCTCTGCTTCCTCTCTCCTCTCCTCTGTGTTCGTGTTCTTCTTTCGCTGCGCACTCTCACAGAATCTTCCAGTGAATTCGCCAGATTTCTTGCTTCAACTAGCTGAATATAGAGATGGCCCATATAGCTTGCTTTCGGATCACTGTCAAAAATACTTTTTAGAGATGACTCAACAGAAAGATTAGTTACTGACATGCTAAATCAACAATTGAACAAAACAACTGATAGGAACCTTCACCATGTTGTCCTCTTAGATATTCTTGCATACTGGAGAGAAGCATTTGACAGATATTAGCCTATACAACTCACTTAAGAAGGAGGGTAATTCATTTATACCTGTAATCACCTGGAAAGACTGGTATAACTGCCCGACTTGGCCAAACCAAAAGGTCCTTGAGAGCTGCTAGCAAAATATTATGTACATGCCCATTAATTCAACCGTCGAAGGCCTTAATCGTTAAAGGCCTTAATACATGCTGCTACGAACCTGTACTGCAAATATCAATAACACAATCAATTGCTACGTGAAACTAATCTGAATTTGGGCTACTATAAAACTAGAGTACTATACGAGATAAACCCCATTCTTCCAAGAGACAATGGTTGGAATTTACCTGCTCTCCCAAAAAACATATAGTGGATGTCATTCAGCTCATGTCATTCCACAAAAAAACACTTCAATCCCACAAAAAACACTTGAGTCCCACAAAAATTCAGCTTATGTCATTCCAACTCCTTCCCAAAAAACACTTCAGTCCCACAAAAATCCAACTCATGTCATTCCAACTCCTCCCCACTTTGCAAGGTGGAGGATTCGTTGCCTGCAATCATATGAAAATGGAAAGAATAAGGTCACCTGTGTTATAACATGACTAAAACACAAATTACAACCAAATGGTTCCATACTTACATGATTTAAATAAACATCTAACCAGCAGACTTCAAGAAATCGTTAAAGATTCGATAATCATTTTGATCAAGAACATATCTATCAGTAGCCTCATTGTATGTTAAATGTGCCAATGCAATAATTGACTCAATATCAACCATGTTTAAGTCTGTCACATCATAAGAGTATGTATGGTGTCCTTTCACCTTCTGATACCAACCAAGCTGAACCTCCATCCCTTGTGGTCGATCTACCAAGTCAAGACCTCGCTTGTAATCTACATACCTGCCACCTACCTTCTTTCGCATCTTTTGGACTCTTCCAAGATACCATGTACTATGAAGAGTTTGCATCTTCTTCAATTTTGTGGCTTTTCCATTTCTCTTGAAATTTGTGTCTCTGTTTCCACATGTGTCATCGTAGAAATAAACAGCACAATCTGACCCTATTCCAAAGAAATTTCCATTGGTTGTTGATGCTAATTTTCCTTCATTGCTGAAATACACTCCTTGTCTTACCCTTGTCAACCTATCTTTTGATAGTGTTGAGTTTCCATTGAGTTGACTCACCAAAGTAGACTTGAAGATGAATTTCTTGTCAACCTCCACCACGGGCGAGATAGTCTTGTTTTCATCCTCAATGCTTGCCTCATCTAGAATCCCATCCACCTCATGTCGAATCTCACTCAGAGCAATGACCTCGTCATCTCCGTCGCTGCCTTCAATGGCCTATCTTCACCGCAAGGCTCCACAAAGTCATCGTGCTCATCGGCGTCACCCATTTCAGCATCTATCTTTGACCACATTGATTGTGTATCTATCCAAGGCTCTGTCCACCATTCAACTCCTTCGATTGTGCTAGGTTTGATCCCCAATGACTCACAAAGATCTTGTGCCCGCTTCAATCCCTCTTTCAATGCATCTATCAACTTTTCATCAGAGGAAACGCTCTCGTAATTCCCAAGATCTGCTTCCAAAATGCCTTCATGCTTGTTCAAATCCTTCCATATGTGTTCTTGTTTCTTATGTGCCCTTGAAAAAGTCACCCCATTTGATTTACATTCATGCACGGTAATCTTGTTCAAGCTTCCAACACAATGCAAAACATCTCCAAAATCAAATGCTCTTTCTTGCCCAACCATACCTCCAATCTTGCTGAAATAAATTTCTGCTGCATCCGATCCTGTGAGATGTAAAGGACACTTGAGATTTGGGAAGAAATCCCGAAACATCTTTATAAGTAGAACCACAAAATGACAAGAAAGCTGGGTATCTGTGTAAGCCTCTTTGCTAATGAAGTTTTTCTTAAGAGTGTATGTAGAATGATGATGAATCCATAATCTCCACAACTTGAAGAAGAAGACCACTTTACTAGCAAGCACCACACGCTCTCTCAGGTCTAAATGTGGAGACAAAAAAATGACTATATAATCAGCAACAACCTGCAAATATGCCCCAGTCCCTTGCATGCTCCTCTCTTTTTTTTGCATTTCTATCATACATTTTTGAACTTGTCTAGAGACAATCACTTGGGTTGCTCTCCAATTTTGCTGATCGTTTCATTGTATATCTTCTTCTCGTAACTTGTGTTGATCGATAGAGAAATGATTATAGACCAAAGCAACATGATTGAGTGTAATCTAAACTTGTCCAATCGCTAGTTGTCGAATAGGACTATCAAGAGGGTTCACAAGCTTCTTTCCACAATGCACAAAATCTTGATCATGTAGTCCATACACATTGTCTCCTATGATTCTGCCTTTGAGTTTCCATCCATCCCATTTGATACCAAACTTTCTATCACTTTTTCCTAAATAGTCTTCAAGCATAAGCTTGCGACGTCTACTATCACCATCTGAAGCATGTCCAATTATTGGCCCTAGGCAATCCTTCCATTTTGCATTCCACATTTGCTCCACAAGACTCCATTGAGCTTTGATGAAATCGCTATCAAAGCGATTACAAGTGCAATGCACAACAAGAGCTAACCGTGGAAGACTCTCATGAAGCGGGTTGACAATGAGCATTCTTGCATAATGTCCCACTACGTGATTTTGGAAGGCATCCACTATTGTCTCATATCCTTGTGCTCCATCTCCAACAATGATAACATCATTTGAGGAGCATTGATGATCCTCTCCCTTTCTTCCACAAAACCCAATTAGAGTGTCATCCTTCGCATTCCATCTGCAAAAACATGAAGCTCCACTTTAACATCTTTATTTCCATGGACTTGTTACATAAATAAATTTTAAAACTGAAGCGAAGAGAAATTCAACTAAGTTTTTACCTGATGCGACGCTTGATGGTTGTTTCATCTTCAACAATAATGAATGGCACCCGTGATGCTATTCCATGTTTGGACTTTACATCCTTGTATATCTTTCCAACCATATCAACGATATACTCATGCTCTCCGGATTGAAATTGAGTTGCCTTTCTTCCTTGCCTCCTTGTGGTTGACAAAGATGGCCCTCCAAGGTTTACACTTAGAAAATCATGCAAGCGCGGCCCACCCCATAGCTTTGCAACCTCAAAAATGGTCTTTGAGGATTCTGCATATCTTTGCCCCTTTTTCGATCTTAATGCATTATTTGCAATGTCTTGAAGAAAATCCCATAAAGCTAATTTGCCACCAAACTTTCCTTGCCTATGAGCCTCAATAATGTTATTGCAAAAACGTTGCACATCCTTCCTATTAATAGCCTCATAGTTTGCTTCTTTTAAAGACCTGATTCTCACTGAAAGCACCACAATCTTTGCCTTCAACCACCATAATTTTCTCTTGGCCTCTCGCAAGTTTTTCTTTGTCTCAACTACAACGCTTTTAAGCTCTGCACCAGAAAGGTAATCCAATCGCCTTCCTCGACCTGTTTGCCTCTCTCCTCTTTTCTCAATTGCACTACCCTCCCGATACATTCTGCCACGAAAATCAGCGCAAGATGGAATTTTCTTACAATACTCGCATGTGAAACTTTCAAACGGAATTCCAATTCTTGAGATCCGAAGACAGCACACATGCCTAAAGCATCCATCTATCCTGTATTCAACATCCTCATCATATAAAGTAGCTTTTGTATGTGGCTCACAAAACCACTCTTCACCCATCTTTAGGTCTTGGAGAAAAGGTTTTATATCAACCTCACTACCATTAACATCAAGTTTACACTGCCATAATCCCCAACACAGATTTAATAAATGAGAGCTTGAATCACCTGCATGGATGGAAGCCACCTCCGCATGCTCTTTGGTTGATACGAGGAATGCACCCAAAGTTTGTTGACATGGATCCTTTTCAAAATTCTTTTTAGGTCGCCCACTAGCTCCTGTGAAGAGAGAAGATGATTGCTTTATTGTGGTCTTCTTGCTCCATGCATTGATGTGAGATTTTGCATTGATATGTTGTGTTAGGATGGTCTGCAAATCTGAACCTCGAGGACATAGGTGCAGCCACTTCCCATCATATTTGCACACAACTTTGACACTATTTTTATCTTTGTAGTCATGTAAAGTTGCTTCAACCAACTGAAAATCAGCCCCTACATGAGGATACAAAATTTTGATAAGAGTTTAGAAACGTAGCTGACAATTGAATCTGATATGCACAAGCAAAAATCCTTAAAAAAGGAACCAAAATAAGGGACTAAGAATTGTCTTACATGATTCAACAAATATCTTTTACAAAAAAATATTACAATTTACAACATAAAACAAGAAGTTGATTCTTACCTTCATGAGTTCTATTGAAATTATTCATCTCCTCAATAGCTGCCAAGATTATTATTGCATCATCAGAATCATTCTCGTCTTTTGGAGTACTTCCATGAGAACCATGAGTAGAAAATGCATCAAACCTCAAACTTCAGTTAGATAAGTATCGTTTTTTATGTGCTTGACCATCTAGAATGTGAAATCTCATGAAGTTTGACAAGCATGAGTATGCGGATTGCTTGCCACTAGTCACTCCCGATCCATAAGCACTCCCACATTCATTGCACCACACTCGAATCAAAGGTTGGTCATTGACATCTTCCGTGATGAGCTGAAATTTATCATCTCTAGATGGCTTTCTCTCACTCAACTTCTTGCGGACCTTCTCACATTGGAGCTCCCAAATTTTGAGCGCTTCTTGTGTTACTAAAACACTCTTGAGCATGTTGACTCTCCGACCATGATCACCCGCTTCCCTTATTTGATCGCCCTCTTCCATCCCATCCATAGCAGTAGCTTCCATGGAAGTATTTAAGCTTCTACAAACACGCTTTGAGGACCCTCCATCATCCACCGTGGTTGATAACCTCTTTATGCCAACTCACTTGCTATTCTCAATTTTCCAACGCTCCTCTTGTAATGCATTCAATATGCATACTCCATCACAGTCTTCATCTTCAATAACAAACTCGAATGATTCACTTACAATGCCATCTTGGATGATCTCTTGACGTATATCACTATAAGTGCAATCTGCCATCACTCTGACGTAGCCCAACACCTTCTTCTCGTTACTCCCATGATCACACACCTTTATGTGAGTTTTTGATGCCATGAATGATCAGATCTCTAATCAAAATAACCATACAAGAGACATGAATGATCAGATCTCTAATCAAAACAACCATACAAGAGAGAATGAGGAAGGAAGAGTAAAAAAAAAGACAAAAAAGACATTGACACACAAACTATTCTCTCTTTTTCTCTCTCTCTCTCAATCTCTCTATTTCACACACACTAATGATGGGAATTGGAAAACTGGAACCTAAATAATATGTGCATGTTAGAATCAAAGATTACCAGTTTTTCAAGAGGTCATGAAGTAGATGCAGGGGATGCAGAGATCGTTGCCACCAGCCAAGATGGGAATCAAAGCTATGACGGGTGAATGGCAGGGTGAATGTAATCCAGCTCTACTCTTTCTTAGGAATTGGAAACTTCTTTACTAGATGTTGGGGACTACTGCAAACATGCACAGTTCAGCAGCATACCATCAAGAAGTAGAGGTCCAACATATCATGCAAGTGGTATAAAACCAGAGCATTAAAAAGCGAGAGAGCAATTCAGCATATCATCAAACACGAGCAGTACACCATATCATCAAGAATTAGAAATCCAACATACTAGTCACATTGCTGGCTGGACGCTTATTATCTTGCATCCATATGCACAGTACAGATCTGAACAAGAAATCCCTAAGAAACCAACAACTCTACAAAATAGGCTACTAAAAATTATTCTTTCAAGGAAAGTTTCAGAAAGTCCAAATCACTAGCCCCACCAAAAGTAGTACTGACACTTCAACCACAGTACTGCACTATTCTCTCGAGCGCGGTCCAGTCCCAAAACAATAAATCAACCAAACAAACTGGCACGCTTATTCATTTCTTCGTTTCAACTTCTGGGGCTCAGTTAGGGAAATTTCTGGTTTACGATCAATAAAAATTCTGTTTCGCTTGGTCAATGGATTAAATATACATATGCAAGTTTAAAGTCATATCTAAAATGCATGGGATATCCTGTATAACTTTGGCCCTGCATGTTAACTTTAGGGTATGTTAAACAGAAACGCAGCATAAAACAAGAGAGATATGCTCACAATGAGTTCCGTGGAGTTGCGAGACGATCCGGTAGGACGCAAATGGTTAAGCAAGACCTGTTGTCTCGCACACATTTTATCCATCTGGAAGGGAGGAGAAGGATTTCTGTGCGTTCAGGGTTTACAAATTACGAAGCGAAAGAATCAGGGGAAAAGAAATTTTCCTCACATACCTGTGTTGCTGCTGGATTGAAGGAGAGCGAGGAATATCGATGAAGATAGCTTTCGTCTTTCACTTCTTCTGAAACACTAAAGAGATAGGCCCTTCGCCGTCTTTTAACTTTGGGAGAGGAGCCTAGAGGAGAGAGACCATCGTCAGTAATGACGTGGCCTGCCCTTTCTCTCGCACCCACCCTCCGCCAAGTCAGCGTTTCTGAGTTTAGCACGGTGCCAAACACCATCAAACGGGGCCGCTGCGTAAACAGGGTCACTCATCGCCTCTTTTAACGCGAAATACTCTATACTATCAATACTCCTATTCTATCTACCCATCTATATTCTATACACCTATTCTATCTATCTATCTATATCTATAAATATATATATATATATATATATATATGACTACAATGCCCAGCACACCTGCTACGTGCTTCACATCATGCTACCACAAATGAAATGTAGCAAAACCTCAAAAAAAGGATGACAAATGTGTACAAATAAGATACCCAAAAAAAAACGCAAAATGACATTGTTAGTAAGCATAGGAGCATCTGTAACATTGTGTATTAGCGATGCTTGCACATTTATTTCACACGAATGGTTGCAAGCATTGATCTCTCGAAACCTCCTTGAAATGAACATGCAAATCAACTATTAGGAGAATATATATACTGACGCACATACCAAGACGTATAGAAAGACTTATACCGAGGCATATACCGATTTTTGCGTCGATAGGCCGTGTCGGTATATCCATAATACCTTGTAGTGTGTGTGTGTGTGTATATATACTAACAACCTAGTTCTGAAGATTTATGGATAAAAATACCCCTTATTTTAATTTCTCAGTATACAATATTTAACCCCCTTCTTTCATTTTAAATCTGTAGGTGAAACTGATATTAAACCCCCCTCCTGTTGAGTGCACGTGCTACACCTACGGGCCTATAAGGTGGACCCCCCGGGAGTAGTACGCTTCCAGTGATAGGCTCAATTTTTTCAATTTGAAGAACTCATTCATCTTCTGAGTTTTGTATGTAGGTGGCATGTATCTTCTGTGTATGGTTTCCTTTAGCTTATCCCAAGTTATTGTGTCTTAAGAGACTGCTTGGTCCTTACACCATTGCTTCCACCAGAGCCTAGCTTCTCCGGTAAGTTTGAGCTTGGCAATCATGGCCTGGTTCACAAGTGTTGTTCGTGCTGCACTGAAATAATCTTCCATGGATTCAATCCATACTTTGGCATCATCTTCAACAGTCTCTACCTTTTTGTCAAATTCTGGTGGTTTAATCTATTTTAGGAGAAACCTAGTTCTGCACTTAGGGTTATATCTAATTTTGCATTAAAACCTTCGTGTTAAGATAACATTTACATTTCTATACACTCTTAAATCAATGCGCAAAATTATTTTTCATCGATACTATACAACAATTCAAATAAACATAAAATTCTTATTTATTCATAAAGAAGCATAGGCCTCGAGTACAATTATTCAGGAATAGATAGAGATTGGCTGGGATGATTTTATTTCCAATAGATACATCAATGCCAAGTTAGTGATTCCCTATTGGATTTAGCTACAGGGACAAAATAGTAATATGGATTGGAAGAATGGATTCTCAGAAAAAGGTAATTCATGGGAAGCTCGGGAAGTCCCTGCTTTTGGTACCATACCATTCGTTTCACCCCATTACTTTAATTCTGTCAGCTGGCAAGAATTTGAACGACCTCATCATAGATATAGCGATTTTGTTCTATTTTCCGACATCTGATGTATAGGATCCAATTTACACTAGCCCCATGGAAGATGAATAACTTGATGATCTTCAAGTCCTCCAACCATTTTAGCCTCTTCAAATTATTTTGAAGATAGGCGAGTTGGTTGGCATCTATATAGTAGTATCATGCCCTCCAAGTCCAACACCTTTCCACATATAGCAGTGAAGGGTTGTAGAGTCGATCCAAGATCCCCATCATGTCCGATCATTGGCGATAACTTGAAGAATTCATTGTTGTCTTGAACATGATTTGAAATACGAGGAACCTGCTCCATGCCTCGTAAGTCTGGAAGCGGCAATAATCCACAAATGAGTAACATAAAAAAATATTTTTCCTAATGAAAACATTACTTCTCCCTTCCCAATTTATCCCTGCCTAGATTTTTTAATTCATTGGTTCGCTCTAATACCAACTATAACGTGCCCACCTAATGGCTATCCAAGCACGTTTTTAGTGGTCCATTAAGAAATGAATCCAAGCGTCGCTCACCCGCACCCCCTGGAATGTTTAGGCATTTGTCACCTAGGGTTTCCCAAGTCCGCTTTGCAATGGAACATTCGCGACGACCGACCCACTAGGATTGCCCTGAAATCTGGGTTCCTACAGGCTAAGGTCTCTTAACATCAATCTAACGTCGGAGCCTGGACATCCTACTTTACACAAAGATACCCAAGTCGAAGCACACCCATGCCGCACTTGATTCAAAGAGCATGGGAAACGAGAGGGAGCGTCACTCAATCTCTATGCCCATAGGGCACAGTCCCATTCGAGTCCCCTAAAATGACTTGAGTTCAGTTCCAACTTAACGAATCCTAAAGGTCGAATGCCGATTGAAACCTGTGAGAAGCCTCCCAATTCTCTGGGACCACCCTTCCATAGGACAGATCCGTCAAGGGTTCTGCCCACTCGCTTCCCTCTATGGTTGTTCTTTAGTTACCTAATTAGGTCCTATCACATTTATGTGGGACATTTAAAAATAGCTTCCTTAATTAAGACTTCTAGGAATAGGGTTCGTTTGCGTAACTTATGGCACTAATACAAAAAAAATCCATGTAAGTTCTTTGGAAGTAAACCTTATATTATCATCTTAAGTGAAAAGTCTTGTCCAAGAAGGACGGATTCTACAATCCGTGGGAATGCGTCTTATTTCCTCCAAGTTTTCACCCTTGCATTAGTAACAGGGCCTCGAGTATCTATCTCGAGTCACGTAGATCGTTTGAGTAGGATTCGGAGGCAGGGAATTTACAGGCAAAGTCCCCCCCTATCATCCAATCATTCTCCTACATTCAAACTGACCCACAGAGAGTCCCTCATGGTGGGTTCGGTCCACGTCCCATCATGATTATTTGGAACCCCCTTGGCTAGGGTTGGTGGCCAACTAGGGGTAGCTTGGCCCACCCTCCTTTAATTTAACCTGATTCATTATTCAATTTTCTGTTGTGAGCTTGGGTCATTCATTCCTTTCACAGACATTGAATCTAGATTTACAAGCACAAACAAACAATGAAGGCGAGGGCTCTTAGGACATTTGCTAAGGTGGAGTCCTCATCTTTGACGCTAACGTTGCCTTTCTTGATCATTCCTACACATGCATCATTTTCCATTATTTTTCGGGGGATAGAGAATACCCTCTTCTTGATCTCACTACTATGTATTAGGGTAGAGTAATTACAGTATAGTTTCAGATGATGGCTCCCCTGGGTTACTATCCTTTGGTCCCCCGCTAGGGTTTTGTTGGGTCAATTGGTAATCATCTTTTCCATCTTAGAACTCTATCGGGTCCTAATTTCACCCTAGGGTCTCCTCATGTTCAAGATAACGAAAACTTGTATTTACTCCTCTTGCAAGACAAATGTAAACCAAGTCTATTTACCATTCCAAAATACTTATGAGCATCGAATGTAGCTTGGCGAGTCGTCATTCTCCTTCTGGGTACTACATTCGAGCTTCCTTGTGTTAGCTTTGGGATGTTTCATATTGTGGAAATGATATACCTAAGCATGTTCTAGGTTCATCACAGTTGGCTATTGGGGTAGAGACCAAAGAGTTTGTTGACTCCAAGTCAAAATATGGTCGTAAGGACAAACTGATTTATTTTGCGATTAAGGTCCTAGGTGGGTCGAGCTAAGTCTTGGATTTGCTTATCAGCCAAGACCTCATTTACCAAACTATTCCTTTCAACTAAGCTCAAGATTTCACATGCACATCCTAATCTACCTTTTTAGATGCATATCCCATTACGTGGTACAATTGAAGCTATTCATGATGCCATACAAGTTTGAATGCAATTCTTCCCTGAGTTGTCGATGTGATGTGAGGTCCCTACTCATAAAAATCCCTTCTAGTACACTTAAACAACTTAGAAGGCATGACCTAATTACTCAAATGTGAGTGTACATGCATTTTTTGTAAATGCAAGCTAATTCTCCAGGATGGTCTACGGAGTACAATTGACCTATACGGAATATTTATGTACCTCGACAATCTATGATGCATCTGCGGAAGTTAGATCCTAATACTTGACTTGTCTCTGCTATAACCATAGATATTCAATCTATATCCAACAACCCATGATTATTGAATCCTTTTTGGCTATCTTTCAAAGTATGCAAATTACCCGATGCAAGGTATAACTTTTTTCCTGATGATGCCTATGCTTAAATATTCAATTTTAGCTTTTCTAGACATGGTAGCAGTACCTGGTTTTGGAGAGTTGAGTTAGCATTTTGGCTTGATACATATTTTGTGTTGATAGAGGCGTCTTTGCCCGATCCTTCTCCTGTAGTCACGGCTTTTCCAGTTACTTGGGAGAGCTTATGCTTTGGGGTCATTTTGGAGTTGGAAGCAACCTTCACTTTCCATGAAGGTCTCCTTCGTGCTAGGGTTCCTTGCACTCACCTTGACTCTTGCAGTCACTAGAGGCCATCGATGGTGTGACTACGGGACTTATAGCAAGGAAAAGCAGTTCTTGGGCCTTTTCCCAATAAGGGAGATATTTGTGAACCACTTCTCTCCGTCTCTTACTCTTCTTTACTCTAGATTTTCCTTCCCTCTCCTCTCTCTCATTTTCTCCTTCACTACCTCTCCCTCTCCTTCTATTTCTCAAAATTTTTGTGATAAAAGGGGGGAAAAAGAGGAATAACGGGCCTCTTGAAAGAAAAAGGGGAGGACAATGAGTTATAATGGAGGGAGGGGGGTGCTCGTTAAGGGGGACGAAAAAAGAAGACTACCCCGCTTGTCCAGGGGGGGGGGATTTTATAGGGAAGGGGAAGAAGGGTATTGCAAGGAGGGGGTGTGATAGGAGGCCCCCTTCCTCTTCCTCCATTTAGATGGCCAAAATCGCCTTTTCACCATGCAATCATCAATTTTGCATGTCTCCCTCCCTCATCTTGTAGTTTGACTTCTCCTCCATTCCGCAGTTCGAATCCTCATGCCCTCGTCAATGTGTGTAGTTGAAATCCCTCTCCCTCTGCCACCTAGATGGCATCGACAGGGAGAGGTGATGAAAGAATTTTTTTAAATTTTATTTATTTTTCTAATAAAAGCGGGGAATTTATGATGATGGCGAAAGGAGAGAAAAAAGGGGGTGTTGTCATTATGGTGGCGGGACAACGGCCTATTAAAACTCAAGACCTTGGAAGATCAAAGAGATGACAAGGAGAAAGAAATAAAGCA
This sequence comes from Lygodium microphyllum, assembly GCF_053477565.2. Taxonomy (NCBI): domain Eukaryota; kingdom Viridiplantae; phylum Streptophyta; class Polypodiopsida; order Schizaeales; family Lygodiaceae; genus Lygodium; species Lygodium microphyllum. The sequence continues at coordinate 60,942,983 of NC_141162.1, forward strand.
AGCAATGCTTGCACTAGAGAAGGAAAAGGAAGAAGAAGTCCATGTCATCCTTCAAAGGTAGTATACAAGAGACATATTTACCCGTAAGATGGAAATAGAAACCTTGGAAAGAAAAGAAGTAGAAAATGAAAAGTATGAGGATGTGCTATGCCAATATGAGTAGGAAAAGGATAATAGGGAAAGATATGAGGCACACCATAAGGAAGCTGCAACAGAGCCTAATTAGAAGGCAAGCTAAAACAACAAAGAAACTAAATTAGCCAGCTACAATGTGATGAAGAGGAAATGGTGTAGATGAAGGACATGTTGCTCAAATTGGTAGAGCAATGGGAAGAAGCAACTAAGAACCAAGAGTGCCTTGAAAAAAAGGTGCAAGAGTTAGTCAAGGAAAAGGAGGAGTTGCAATGCAACAAAAAGTAGCAAACTACTATATTGGAGGCATGAACCAATTGGTAAGACATGGAACTAGAGAAAACCACCATCTAAAGTAGAGAAGCATAGGACCAATACAAGATCTTGCTCACAGTCTTGAAAAGCAAGGCATGACAAGGAAATGGCCAAGGATGGGGCTAAAATGATAGAGAACATAATAAAGATTTAGTAGAGGATCTTCACAAAAGCTCTAATAGGAATCACCAAGCCAATTAAGGAGGACAAATTGGAAGAGCTAAAAAGAAAATTGCAGATGGCTAGAGATGCTTTTCAAAGCACCTAGGACCATTGCCCTAGCCACTTGGGTATGAGCCCACACGAGATGAAGTGGAACACCAACTTACACAAGAAGGGCTCATTGAGGAGTAGTTCTGATGAGACTAGGCTTCATGATCCAAAGGATCCTATATCATCACCACCCTAGATTGACATAAGAGATTGCGATGTAGTAGAGGATCCAAGATTCCATCTTGAGCAAACAAACATTGATAAAATAAATATACATCTAGAATTCCATCTTGAGTAAACAAACATTAAGAAATCTCTTGATCAATCTACTTCGTTAGACACACATAAGGATCCAAAACAACGGCAAAAAAGGAGCTAGATAAAGTTGCACTTAACTTCAAGGTAGCCCTCAACAAGTACTGGATGTATCATTCTTGAAAGAACCAAAGGTTGTAATCTTTTGATGGAAAGAGGAGATCAAAGAACTTGAGAGAAGAGAGCCACTATAGATGCACCAATGAGGTTCGCCTTCACCATGGCACAAAAGCTAAACCTAGTACTTCTAGTCACAACATTATGAGCCTAGTGATTGTAGTGGGTGGGGTGTTGAGGAAGCGATGAATTGAATGTAAAATCCAAAACCTTGAATCATGGTAGTAGGAGGAGGAAGGCTACTGGTAAAACAAGATTCTAGAAAATGCCTAGGAAGGTGCAAGGGTTTGGTGACACATAACCAACTTGAAGGAAGCCCATCCTTGAAGCTTAGCTATGAAGCTTGGATGGAATTCTACAAAGCTATTTCTATAGAGAGAGGAAAGCCCACCAACCTACCCTTCCTATGTAGATATGGAGTTGACTTCAACCCTAACCTTCAAGGCAAATATGACTATCCTCTCATCTTCAACATCAATGCCAAAAAAGAAACTATGAGGTTCCTAGAGCGGGACCTAGTCCCTTTCTTTTGTAAATTTGTGGACACATTTCAAAATTGTCCTGACCTAGCCTTTGTAACTACATCCAATTATCTTAAGTTACTGATGGTTCTATTGAATTAGAAAAGAGTTGCAAAGGAGGAAATAATACATCCCTTAATTATTAATATTAGTGTAGGAATTGATAGGTATGACATGGATAGATTGATCCTTTGGGCTACCATATTGCCAACTTTCTATCTCAAACTCTTGGAAGATATGAAAAAAAGTTGCTTTACCAATTGTGATCACCCCTCCTAGCATCTACCCTAGTGAGCACTCGCATCTCCATCAAGGGATACCTAATGAGTAAGGCTTACCTTGAGCATTCACTAAATCTTACCTTCACCACCTTAAGATAATGGAAAGGAGGAGTAGTGCTTATATCACACAAAAAAAAAATCACATATACATATATCTAAGGGTCCTCAAGTTGAGGTTATCCAATACTTCAGTCAGATGACTTTAGTTGGCTTTATTCTCAACCCCCTACACCCTTCCCCATGGATTGTTAGGGTCCTCAACGATAGGACAATCCAAGAAATTGATAGACATGTCTCCCTAATAACCACTTCATCGCACCTATAACTCTTCATTGATTGGATCCTCAAGTGAGTTGAATAGTCCTAAGGAGTCTTGGATCTCTTAGCACAGAACCATCTTCCAATCACACAAACCAACCACTCACTCTTCCCACACATCACATACTATTGCCTTGTAGGTACCTGAAGTGCTGAGAAGGAGAATTGACCACTACCCTTCCCTTGACATGGTATGATTGTGCAAGGGGGGGGGGGGGGGGGGTAAATGTTAAATTAGTTACGAGTTTGAAAAAGAAAAGAAAATAGCCAAGAAGCAAGAAAAGGTAGAGAAAAGATAAATGTAGATCAAAAGACGAGTATTAAGAAAATCCAGAAAAATCAAAAATTGAAAAAGCCTAAGCGGTAGAAAATAACAATGGCTTGTATGACATGAAAAATGAGAAATATTTTGATATTGAAATATCATAGGACCTAAACGGAAAAAGAAGGTCATAAAATTACATTTTTTTGAGTGCCAAGCTTACTTCTATGAAAATTGTAAATCAAAGTGCATTTAAGAGCACATGAGTGGAGTAAGTTAAAAATTTCAAGGAATTAGATAGTTCGATGGATCATAGGACCTTAAAGGCAACATTGAGTGAAAAAGGTTTCTTTGATATAGGTTTGAGCAACTATCTTTGGGAAGGTTGCGTAAGGATATACTAAATCTCTTGGATCTAAAATGTGAAAAGAGTAGACTATGTTTTGTTGATGTTCTTTAGGTGTTAAGATGGTGCATCCTAAAGCCAATCCTTGGGGTGTAGAAGAGCCATAAGGGCCATAGGATTTAGCTGAGGGATTCCCTCTATGTATGTGGACTGAGGTGAACTAGTCACAAAAGTATGGGAAACTCCATGTGCTTGGAGTCGGGATGGGAAAATCATTGGACTATAATTTAAAACTTATGTCCACAAATGCATTAGTCAGATAAACCATTTTATATCATCTAGATGCTCCTAGCCGCCGCAAGGTCATGAGGGTTGTTTAATGTGTAGGAGCCTAGCTAGAGCTAATAGAGCCAGCATCAGGCCCATTTTTTATCGCAACATTGCCATGAATAACTTCAACTCCAATTCAACCATATTAGATGTCTCCTTTCCTTTACTCTTCACAGTGCCATTCTTTTCATATGTCTTCTTGACATGACAATCTAAAATTGCATATCGTTTATTCTTGTAGTAGAAGCACTCCCCTTAATACATTCTCTTACCACCCTTCTTTTTTTTGTCACCATTGAGGATCCATCTTTGCCTTTCTCATTGGCAAAGAATGCAATAACTCCATTATTGTTGCCTTCTAAGGCTTCAAACCACAACGCCTCCATTACTAGTACCCAAAATTTCTCAAATGTCAAAGCCTGGGTCTCACTTGAGTGTTTAGGGTGGTCAAAATTTGGTGGAAAAATCCAAAGACACCTCCACCTAGTACCAACTACTTGATCACACAAATTCTTGATCCAAATGATAAGTGCTTCAACTGTCTCTCTTTTAGCAAGTTTATTTGCTATTAGTTGATTCTTCAAGTTTTGGATCCTTGTTTGATTTTGTGTTTCTAATGACTCCTTAGTATGTTCCAAGCTTTCATACCTTGGAAATTCCCACCTTGAAGCATGGGTTAATATTTAGCCAGATGGCCAAATTATTACCCCTTATTTAAAAGTGGGACTTTCCCAAATTCTTTAATATGGTGTTAGCTTATAATAATCAATGATAGTTGTAATTTTAAACTTTCACAAAGTGTAGTTTGTACCATCTAACTTGCACTTGTTGAAGGTTGTTGGATGAATCTTTAGTGTTTGAAATAGCAGCACTACCACTTGATGCGTTGATATTGCTAGCTAATGTAGCAATAAATATTTATCTTCTTCACTGTTGAAGCCCTTGCCTTTTGCATACTCTTAACTCCATAGAGCCCCCTAAGCTCTAATGCCATTTAGATATCGCATGATGTAGTGGATAGAAATTGTCTATTTGACCATATTTGACCATATTATAACAAATCTTTCCTAGTCAACCAAGGAATATTTTAGGAAATTTTGTTTTTACTATCAAGTAGAGGGTGTTATCCCTGGATCCCAATCAAGGGGGACATTGGCCCTTGCAAGACCCCTTGACTAAGGGTTGCAAAAGTGGTCCCTAGATCCCAAGATAGAGGTCCCTAATAACTCCTATAGTCTCCAACTTGATGCATTGTGCTTTGAGTTGCTACCAACACAAATACTCTATCTAACCCAAAGGCTAGATAAAAAAAGGCCACCTTTTTCCATCTAGTCATATAGACCTCATCTCATATCTAACTTGGGATCCAACTAATATCTAGGCTCACACATGGATTCCTCATCTAATATACAACTCAAGACCCAACCTGGGCTTACACATGGCTTCTCCTCATAATGGGGCCTTACAATTTAGAGCACCATGGATCATTGCTGGCACCTTGTGAGGGTGGGGTATTGAGCATATCTAACATAATCTCTCTCTTTTCTTTTCATTCTTCTTTCTCTCTCTCTTCCTATCTCTTTTCTTTCTCTTTTTCTCTTTATCTTATTTCTATCCTCTCTCTGTCTCTATCTCTAGACTCTCTCTCTCTCTCTCTATATATATTTCTCTCTCACTAGCATCCTAGCATAAATTCAATCCATGCCAAAGCCTTAATTGTTTAGGATTTTTAAAGCCTTGGTAGTAGGAGGATTCTCTACCTCTCTCTCCTTAGCATTATGAATGAATACTCAATTCTCTCTTCCATCTTCTCTGAAAGGGTAGTTGCATGGAGGGATGAATTCTTAGTGAGCTATGTGGTATTCATTGTTAGGGTGAAGTATATGAGGGAGAAGAAATGGTGTGGTGTGAGATGTATGGTGGCTAATAGTGGTGGTTGGTGGTGATGATTAGGTAAGTCTTTCCTTTTCTTTTTCTTTACATAAATTAATGTATAAAAACCTTAGCTAATTCCCCCTCCCAAAACCCCCATCCACATGGAGGGGCAAGGATATTATGTCATGTACCCTTTAGGTACCTAATAATCAAGGTCATATCATTTAGGATCTTTCTTTAGGATAACTATAACTCTTTGACTTTTGAACTTACAAGTCAAAATGTCAAGGCAACAATACAAGGATTATTACTAAATTTATTCATTATTGTCTTGCTTTGATATCATGTGCAACATGTCCAACTAAGAAGCCCTCGGTGATAGGATTTTAGTGGTCTGTAAATATATTTTCTTGATGCTACCTAATACTCCTTAGAATAACATGAGATTTTCATCTAGGTTCTCTTGAGTTCACTTTGTAGCAATGTAAGGTTTTGAGCATAACCCAAAAGTTTTGACTTGAATACAAGTTTCTAGAGTAGAATATGGTCACCTATTAGTTCATCTAGCATTGTTGTTCAAGCATCCGCTTTGTTCAAAGGGAATGAGAAATGAAGGGGAGTGCAGCACGTCAACCCCTTTGTTAGTGAGACATAGTCTCATTATGGTCCTCTTAAACCCTAGAAGTCAAGGTTCTATTTAATCTTCTAATTGGTTCAATGTGTAATTTCTACTACTTGTATTTAGAAGAAACTTTGCTAACCCAAACCACCCATTTGTAGGACAAACGTATCGGGGGTTTTGCTCTCTCACTTTCCTCATTGTTGAGTTTGATTTATTTAATTACCTACCACTTTTATATTTCAACATGTAAATGCAGATTCCTTGATTAAACTTTCAAGACATTGTGTTTTTCCACGTAAATTAATCCACAATAGAAGGACATCATTCAACACTCTTTTGAAAAATTTACAAAATAAGATTGTTTATATGCACCCTCTCTAAGGTGCAAAGCTAACCTAGGATTCCTCCAGAGCTCTATCCAAATTTCATGGCACATGATCCACCAATCTATCTTTATCTCACATCACATCCTTCCAAGAAGTCCATTTTAGGCTTGTAGGAATTAGATCAGTCCTCGATAGATCTAGGGGAGTTATACCTAGAGCCCCTCTAGCACCCTTGTCATTCCCTAGCCAAAAATCCTCCCTAGAGAGAGACCTCTCACATTTGGGGCCAATCCTAGCCTTTGACATGGTCAAATGAGCCTCTTGGTGAGAGGCTCTCACCACTAACCTTGGGAGAGGTTTAATGAGTAACTAGAAATCCACCCATGGGGCATAAGAAATTTTCTCCAGAGGGGGGGGGGGGTCACTCATGAATATATGTATATATAACGTGAGTTCAAAATAAGGGGTTTTTAAAACACCAATTGTATAATTTTACATAAAGAAGGGTGTTATATAAAGGGGTTACTTATAGATTAAATAGAAAAGGGTTGTTTTTTATTCAAGAAAAATTCACAGATTAGGATATTTAAAAATAGGCCATGAATGCACGTTATATAGAGAATATATATATAGTGAGCCCCCCGAGAGAACTTTTGTACAAATACAACACTAAGGCAATCGGCCTATCATCATTAACTAGAAAAACATTCCTTTTCCATAACATCAAGTCAAATGACCACTTTGAATATTCCATATAAATAAATAAACCTATCTTGGCTAGAGAAACCATATCCTTTCCTAAATAATCCCCTCTTCTTGAAAAGATAAATCCAACAAGCCAAAACAATGTCCATTGGATACTTCACAAAGGAAGATGCAATCCACAACAACTTATTCTTCCTTAGACTGCAATCACATAAAGTGAATATGTCAGTCACACATTAAAATAACACATCTCTAGTCTTTCCTTTACATCACAAGCCTTTCCCCATAAATAATCAAACACTTTATTGAGAAAAATCCATATATGACATTCTTTATTCTACTCCCATGAATAACCTTTAATTTCAACAACAAACACTTATCCCATCATTTCTAGGCAAGAATATATTAACTTAGGTGGTAAGATGAACTTGAGATAAGACTCATGAGACAAAATGTTCTTGAGAGACAATCATACGTTGTTCATAGCCTCAACCCAATGAAACAAAGATATTTTATAACTAGCCCAAGAGAAATAAAAGAAAAAGCATAGGGAAGATCTTGGAGCCCTTTGCAAATCCTAGACTTTACATGCTCTTATGCTTGTAGAAATAGTGGGGTCAAGTGTGATTGTAGGACTACCCTCTAGCTTGGTACTATCTAACTTTAGTGATACTATTACTTGCCAAGACTTGGTAGTTGAACCAATTGAAGTGTGGACTCTAAAGCTTGTATTGATGGCTTACCTTCTTGTTCCTCTTTCTTGTAATGATGGGCATCAACAGAGGGACCACAAAATATTGAAGCTTGCTAAAATGATCTAAAGGGAGGTGAGCTTAGAAGTTGAAGCACAAGTAAGAGTAAGAGAGATGGTGACTCCAAATCTGGGAACTCCAACAATCACAATGTGTGATCAGCCTTCCCTTTATTCAAATGTCACTGAAAGAATAAAGAATGAAGTGACAATGATGGGCATCTTCCACTTACAGTGTGTAGGTGGCGCGAGTACTATTAATGTAGTAATACATTGGCAGCTAGGTAGAGGTGCCTTTACCCCCAAAAACATTCAACTTAAGGGTGAATCTATCTTAGTGAGGAGGGAAAAAGGAAAAAAGTACAAGTGTACATAGGTACAATAAGATGAGGAAAGTTTTTATCTCATCCTATGCCCATTATCTTCCTAAGGAAGGCAAAACGCTCCACTAAGAGACTTTTCATGAGCAAGTCTATAGGATTCTAGTTAGTCAAGATCTTGACAAGAAAAATAGTCTGGTCCTCAATGACCTCATGAATGAAGTGATACCTCACCTCAATGTGTTTCATCTTTGCATGGAAGATCGGATTCTTGGCTAACTCGATAGCACTTAGAGATTTCGAATGTACTGCAGGGATAACATCTGTCATACTACCAAGGTCAGCAAACCAAGTGGCCTAACTAGATGGCCTCCTTTCAAGCCTCAATCACTACAATATATTTTGCCTCTATAGTGGAGAGAGCCATGCATTTTTTCACCCTAGACATCCATGAAACAATACCTCCATCAAAAGTGAACACATAGCTTGAATTGGACTTTCTATTGTCTACATGCCTTGCATATCCAGAGTCATAGTGTACCCCATGACTCATGTATTCTGGCTAATATAACAAATGCACACATTAGCAATTCCCTTCAAGTATTTCATGATACCTTTCATAGCATCCCAATGCCTCTTGCTAGCTGTAGCCATATAACATGCCACAATAGCAATTGCAAAAGAAATATTTGGATGGGTGGCTATCATGACATACATAAGACTATCCACTGAAGATGCATAAGGGAATCTTGACCATCTTGACCTTCTACTTACCTGTTCATTGAAAATCGACCTGTGATACCTTCACATTAGAAGGCAATGGACAACTAATAGGCTTTACATCCTGCATATGGAAGAACTCATGGACTTTATGGATATACTCCTTCTATGACAGATAGAGTAGTTATTGAGACCTGTAGGCTGTCAGACGTAATGCACATACCAAGTATATGAGAGGCTTGTCCCAGATATTTCATCTCAAATCTCTTTTTGAGCTAAGGCTTAAGAGCATCTAGCTCATCATGAGCTTTCAATACCAAAAGCATGTCATCCACATAGAGTACCAAAGTCAATAATGGACCATCATCATGGGCTTTCTTCTTGTACAAGCACGGATCCACATCACTATGAATGTAGCCTTGTGACTGCATAAAAGCATTGAACTTGTAGTACCATTCCCTAGGTGCCAACTTTAGACCATAAAGACTCTTCCTCAATCTGCACACTAGGTGTTCCCTACCAAGTTCTGCAAAAACCTTAGGTTGCTCCATGTATATCTCATCATTCAAGTCCCCATGTAAGAAAGCCATCTTCACATCCAATTGATAAACATGCAAGTCAATCTAGGCAACCAAATTAGGACTAAGTGTAGGGTAGTCATCTTGACCATCGGAGAAAATACTTCATCAAAGTCAACACCATGTTTCTACTTAAAACCCTTAGCAACGAATTTGGCCTTGCATGCCATCTTGGGGTGGCCCGGAGTACTTTTTAACTTGTACACCCACTTGCAAGGAAAACCCTTCTTGCCACTAGGCAAGGAAACAAGGTCCTACATATGATTCTTATACAATGAGTCAATCTCAGACTGGATAGCCCTCTCCAGGAGTGATAGTCACCCCTATGCATAACCTCATCATAGGCGAGATGCTCTCCTGCATCTGTAATAGAGATATAATCCATGGAGGGCGTATAATGGTTAGGAGGTTGTCTATCTCTAGTAGAACACCTCAAGGCAAGCTGTGCTGCATGTCCAACATCCTGGCCATGAACATCAGTTGCTAGTGTAGGCTGTCTACTAACTGTGTAGGAGCAAGGGGCTCCTCCTGAAAGATAACCCTCTATATCTCAACCACTTTCTCAAGATGCTTATGCATATTGTCTTCATGGAAGTCTACATCATGGACTGTGGATGACTTTTTGCGCGCATGCGGATCCCAAAGATGGTCACCCATCTCACTTGCATCTCCATAGCCAAGGAAAATGCATTTCACACTTTTCAGATCTAGCTTATTGCATTGGTCCTTTGCCGCATGGCAGAAGGCCTCACATCCAAATACACGAAAATGAGCATATGAGAGGGAGGCTTTCCTATCCATACCTCCTCTACAACCTGGAAGTCAATACCAATGCAAGGTGACTTGTTAATGAGATGCATGGTCGTAGAGACTGCCACAACCCAAAAATACCCCACCTTACTTACCCCTCTCATCACAAAACTACTTAAAGGCACATGAGACATACTCACCCCCATTATCTTTCCTTAGGTATTTTAGCCTATGTCCTGACTGATTCTCTGCAAGAGCAAGCCAATGCTAAAACGGTTGCCATAATATCATATTTCTACTTTATGGGATAAGCCCAAACCTTACATGAATAATCATTAATAAATGTGACAAATTACTTCACACCTTCTATTGACTGATATACATTTGAATGCACAAGAGCTAAAGGCTCATGCATGAGCGGAATACTAGACTTTTTATGAAAATTCCTAGTATGTCTGCCATATAAACAATGATTACATGACTCAAAATGTGAGTAATCAAAACGAAAAAGATATTGCAAAGCACTAAGCATTTTCATTCCCTTAATAAGCGACATATGCCCAAGACGAGCATGCTAGAGAGATACATGTGGGATAGAACCCACTGACAAAACATGGTCAATAGTACCAGATACAACCAAGGGGTAGAGGCTGCCAGACTTAGCACCTTTTGCAAGAACAAGCTTGCCACGAGTTATCTTCCATGCAGAATCACCAAAGAATATATAATAGCATGCATTATCAAGCTACCCAATAAACATAAGGATTTTAGTTAGTGTGGGTACATGACATACATTAGGCATAAAAAAAGTGCTACGAGAGAAAAATTGTAGAGTGACATCACCAATGCTAACAATAGCAAGAGACCAATCATCACCTAAGCACTTTCTATTTTCCCTTTTCTTTGCACTTGTCATCGTGCATCTTATGGCATTGCAGCCGTATGTGTCCTGCTTTCCCACAATAATGGCATGTAAGATTAGACTTATGTCCATGCGACTTACTGCATCCAATTGACTTAGAAAAAAACTTCTGAGAGTCCTTCCCATGAGGATAATTATCTTTCTTGCCACTTTTTCCACCTCTAACGATAAAGCATGTGAATGGAAGAATCATTTTTTTTCCTATTAATATCTTCAGTCAAAAGAGCACTCTCTACATCTTTCAATTTTAGCCCATCAAGTTTGTTGGTATGTGAAATACATCCTAAGACTTAGGTAAAGTGCCAAGCAAAAACAAAAGATACAGATTATCCAAAAACCCAATACCTTGTTGAAGCAAATTCTTCATGATAGAATAAAACTAGCTAAAGTGAGTAGACAATGGGGTCCGCTCCTTCATGCAGAGATCCATCAACTATTTAAGCCAATACATCTGCAAAGCACGGCTCTGCTTTGCATAAAGTTCTGTTAAGATAAAGTTGTGGATAAGGATAAAAGTTTGAATAAGATAAGGACAGTGGACAAAATGATCTCATAGATATTCACTTTGTAAATATCTAGGATATTTAGAGATGAAGTACACCTACCTCATTTAATGTACTGTGTATGTATACAACTACTAGCAATGAAATGTTTAATTGCAGTTCATTCCATTTCTATATCGCCTCAATCTCTTTACCTTATTGTGCACAATATTCTCTTATCTACAAGTTCCTAGTTTTCACTACATGGTATTAGAGCCCCAGGTCCTATCTTTCTAGCTTATCATATTCTCCTCAAATTCACAAATTACTCCTCCTCCTTTACTCTCATTCTTCCAATGGATCTCATCAATGCCACTACTGTCAAGATTGTGGGAGAGAAGGAAGGAGTCTCACTTGAAGCTTTCTTGCTTGCACAATGGGGGAATACACACAAGGGTGGAGGCTTAAAATAGTTTTCCTCTTCTTAGTTGTGTAAGCCAAAAAAACTCTAGTACAAAGAAATAGAAGAACCCTATATATGGGTCTCAAACCAAACTCAACTAACTAAGGTGGCATACTAACTGAGCCACAAACTAGAGTAGATAAGGATAGCTATCATGTAGCTATTATTCATGGGCGATGTACCAACCGCGTCTGCAACTGACAAGTCGGTGACATAAATACACAACGGTCACCCTGGCGTATCACGAGTGGAGCTCGATATCTCAACACTCCCCCTCGAGCTCAATCCCAATTCCTGCACACCAAGCAGGTCTCTGAACTTGCGCAGATTCTCTACGCCCAATGCCTTCGTGAATATGTCAGCTACCTGATCCTCTGTGCTGACATAAACTAGATCAATAAGACCTAGTAAAACCCTCTCTCGCACATAGTGATAATGCACCTCAATGTGCTTTGTTCTAGCATGATAGACTGGGTTATTTTCCAAGTGTATACTACTCATGTTGTCACAATAAATGACAACTGGCCCATCTGTAGACTGATGCATATCATAAAGTAGCTTATGCAACCAAGCTACCTCACATGCAGCCATTGCTACACCCCTGTACTCAGCCTCTGTGCTTGACAAGGCAACTGTAGGCTGTTTCTTGCTGCTCCAAGTGATTGCAGCACTCCCAAAAGAGAACACATATCCACTGGTAGATCGTCTATCAGAAATACTACCAGCCCAATCAGCATCAGTGTATCCATGCAACTGTATCTGAACCCTAGTCTCATAAAATAGTCCATACTGCAATGTGGACTTCACATACCTGAGTATGCGTCTAGCCGCATCCAAATGTGGTTTCCTTGGAGCCTGCATAAACTGACTTACCAATCCAACAGCATAGCTCAAATCTGACCTGGTAATAGTCATATAAATCAAACTTCCTACTATGCGTCTGTACATAGTAGGGTCTTCTAGAAGCTCACCTGCATCTGTGCTCAGCTTCACATTCTGCTCCAAAGGAACTGAAATAGGCTTACAGCCTGTCATTCCATATTTGGAAAGCATGTCCAATCGATACTGCCTTTGCAAGAGCTGTATCCCACTTGGTGATCTAATCACCTCAATGCCCAAGAAATAACGCAGCTCTCCCAAATCCTTCGTCTCAAACTTCTGCTTCAATAGCATTTTCACATGAAGGATATCTTCATCACTGTCACCTGTCATAATCAAATCATCAACATAAATGACAAGTAGCATAATACCTTTCTCTGTTTTTCTCACATAAAGTGAGAAATCTGCCTTGGAAATCTAAAAGCCAATAGTGACAAGATACTGTCCTATCTTGTCAGACCATGCTCTAGGTGCTTGCTTCAAGCCATACAAGGCTTTCTTCAACTTGCAAACAAACTCAGGATGAACAGCATGCACATAACCTGGTGGCTGCTCCATATAGACCTCTTCTTGCAAATCACCATGCAAGAAAGCATTCTTTACATCCATCTGATGTAAAGACCATCCCTTTGATGTAGCCATAGCAATGACTGCTCTTACGGTTGCCATCCTTGCAACCGGACTGAATGTTTCTTCATAGTCAATGCCATATGTTTGTGCATACCCCTTGACTACTAATCTTGCCTTGTATCTGTTCACAGAACCATCTGCATTGTGCTTCACCTTATAAACCCACTTACAGCCAATTGCATTTTTACCTTTAGGCAAAGGTACCAATTCCCATGTAGCATTTGCTTCCAAGGCATCCATTTCTTCATCCATGGCTTTCTCCCATTTTTCTTTTCCCATGGCTTACTCAAAAGAAGTGGGTTCTGGTTCCTGTATCACTTTGACCATATATGCATAGTGAATGGCTGTAAATCCATCATATTTCAGCCTATCCACAGGATACCTAGCTCTCGTAGACCTATGCAAAGTAGGTTCACTCTCAGGTGCTCTCAAAACATCCCTGGTCTTCCTTACTCTAGGTGTAACAATAGAAGGAATACCCAACTCATCATCAATGCTCTGTTCTGAGCCACTGGATTCACCATCCACATAAGAGTGACCTGCATTCACATCAAACATGGGCTGATCAACCTTCTCTTTTCCTTTTCGTGATACCTGCATACCACTATCTGCATTACTTTTAGAAGATTCTCCTAATCTCAATCTACCTGTCCATGGCGAAGAATGTGAACCACTGCTAGAGGACACTCCAGGTCCACTAATATTTTGTGACTGCTGCTGTGAATTCTGTGCAGCATTACCATTTTGTGCATCTACATCATCAATCACATTTATTGGTTTATACCAGCTACTCATCTCATCAAAAACAACATCTCTACTCACTGTAAACTTATGAGTAGAAGGGTTATAGCATCTATACCCTTTTTGCTACAGAGAGTAACCAATAAAGATGCACTTCTCAGCTTTTGGATCCAACTTGGATCTCAACTCATCTGGCACATGTACATAGGCAATGCAACCAAAAATTTTCAAATGAGAAATATCTGGTTTCCTACCAGTATACCTCTCCTCTGGAGTCATTCCATGTATTGCTGCAGTGGGAGTCCTGTTCATTATGTAGACTGTTGTAGCAACTGCTTCAGCCCAATAAAAATCTGGCAAGTCTTTTTCATTGAGCATGGCACGAGATACCTCTCCAATATGCCTGTTTTTCCTTTCTGAAATTCCATTTTGTTGTGGGGTATGACTGCATGAATATTGCTGCTTTATGCCATGCTCCTGTAGGAACCTTGCAAACTCATTTGAGAGGTATTCTCCCCCTCCATCTGACCTTAGGCATTTTATTTGCAGGCCTGTTTCTTTTTCAACCATAGCTTTAAGGGTTTTGAAATGCCCAAAAACTTCACTTTTCTTTTTCATAAAATACACCCAAACTTTTCTGCTATAGTCATCAATAAAAGTGACAAAATAATGATAGCCTCCAAGAGATGCAGTTTTAGTAGTCCACACATCAGAGTGGATTAATTCCAATGGCTTCTCACTCTCTTGAACATGTCTAGGAAATGGTTTCCTTGCCTGTTTTCCAAACTGACAGGCTTCACATGTTGAGATATCGAGCTCCACTCATGATATGCCAGGGTGACTGTTGTGCATTTATGTCACCGACGTGTTAGTTGCAGATGTGGTTGGTATACCGCCCATGAATAATAGCTACATGATAGTTATCCTTATCTACTCTAGTTCGTGGCTCAGTTAGTATGCCACCTTAGTTAGTTGAGTTTGGTTTGAGACCCATATTTAGGGTTCTTCTATTTCTTTGTAAGTGAGTTCTTTTTGGCTTACACAACTAAGAAGAGGAAAACTGTTTTCAGCCTCCACCCTTGTGTGTCTTCCCCCATTGTGCAAGCAAGAAAGCTACAAGTGAGACTCCTTCCTTCTCTCCCACAATCTTGACATGGTATCAGAGCCTTGTTCGTGGTAAGGAGCTCAAGAAAGCAAGCCAAGCTCGCGGTGTTCTGGTAAGAGGAGCAGTGTTGCTTTCATTTTCTATTTTGGGAGCAGATCTCTGCAGGTAGCACAGCCGGAAATTGCAGGAGTGCATTGTCTCAGGTTGAGACGCCCTTCGCGGTGAAGCAAGAGGGCAATATATGCTGCGGGACAAGGGCTTTAGCCCTTGGCGACCTTGTTTTTTTAATTTGAGGCCATTTCGGGGCCTGTTTTGGAGGCGAAAGTTTTCTGCACACACTCAGGAAAAAGCCCTCTTTTATGCAGTGCGACCACTGTTCTACAGGTCGGTGAACAGTTACCACAGAAATTGCATCGTATGCTTGTGCGCAGAGACATTGGGAGTTACAGAATCATCCCTATTGCCTGTTGATGCAATATCGTCACTAGGAAGTGACTGTGTGGTCAAATACCACTTTCGCCAGTTTTGCAGATTTGCCCTTGTGAGGGTGAAGCTGTGTTTTTTTGCAGTGACAGAATTTCTTGCAGTATTCTGTAATGGCGTCTGATTCTCTTTCACAGATTGTCACTAAAAAGCTTGACAAGAACAACTTCCAGGCATGGAAGTTTAGAATGACGAATTTCCTTATGGGAAAAGGATATTGGGAATTTGTTGTAGGAAATGAAGAAGAACCAGTTCTTCCTGATGTCCCCAATCAACAGCAAATGCAGGCATTCAAAGCATGGCATGAGAGAGCCAGGAAAGTTATGTACTGGCTGTCTATCAGCATTTCAGACTCTATGATTGTGCATATTCAGGATGCAAGTACGCCAAAGGAGGCATGGGATACTCTGTCAAAGATGTATAGCACAAATACGCAAGCTAGGAAAATGCAGCTCAAGCAAGAGTTGCACAATGTGCAAAGAGAAAATATGAGCATCAATGACTACCACATGAAGGTGAAGAAGATTGCAGATGCACTTGCTTCCATTGGGTCGCCGGTGGAAGATGATGATTTAGTTTCTGTGACCTTGAATGGTCTAGGAAAGGATTATGCACAGTTTCGGACATCCATTTCAGTTCGTGAAAGATTTCCTGATTTTGAGGAGTTGATTGCTCTTCTAATTTCTGAGGAGCAGAGAAATGGTGGTGCATCTTCTTCAGGAGGAACTTCAAAAGAAGCTGTCTTCTACTCAAATGCTGGAAGAGGTAGAGGCAGAGGTAGAGGAGGCCGATTTGGAGGCCATGGTAGAAATCAGAATATGCAGCAAACTCAAGAAAACCAGTCCTATGGAGGAGGACGTGGTAACTCTAGAGGCAGGGGGAGCCAAAGAGGTCGTGGTGGATGGCAAAGAGGCCAAAATGCAAACAGTAATGTTGAATGCTACTACTGTGGTAAAATGGGTCATATGGCTAAAGACTGCTATAAAAAGCAGAATGACATCATGAATGGAAAACTGCAACAAGGGAATTATGCATCTTTTAGCAGACAGGGTGATGACAGAAATGAGCATTTGTTCATGGTGCAGCACATGAACAATTCTGTGACAAGTGCAGAAGAAAGCAATGATGTATGGTATGTTGACTCAGGTGCATCAAACCACATGACAGGTCATGCAGAATGGATGGAGGATGCAAGGAAAATGGAAAAACCAGGATTTGTGGAGACTGGTGATGATACTGCACATCCTATTGTGCAGATTGGAAAAATTCCCTTGTCTATGCAGGATGGGTAAAAGAAATACCTGTCCGATGTATTTCATGTCCCGAATATCACCAAGAATCTGGTTTCTGTTGGTCAAATGGTTGAGCAGGGCTTGCAGGTTAGATTTAATCCTCATGGATGCTTTGTTGAGGATATGAAAAATAAAGGTTGCTTGATAGCAAAAGGAAAGAAGAAGGGCAGAATGTTTACATTGGATGCAGACATGTCTGAATTGAGTGCAGCAATGTTTGCACATGGGACCGGTGTAGTTGCAGATATTGATATCTGGCATAAATGCATTGGTCATGTTAATGTACAGTGACTTAAATCAATGCAGGCCCAAAATATTGTTGCAGGTTTGCCGAAATTCAAGATTGCAGAAATGCATAAGGTATGTGAAGCCTGTCAGTTTGGAAAACAGGCAAGGAAACCATTTCCTAGACATGTTCAAGAGAGTGAGAAGCCATTGGAATTAATCCACTCTGATGTGTGGACTACTAAAGCTGCATCTCTTGGAGGCTGTCATTATTTTGTCACTTTTATTGATGACTATAGCAGAAAAGTTTGGGTGTATTTTATGAAAAAGAAAAGTGAAGTTTTTGGGCATTTCAAAACCCTTAAAGCTATGGCTGAAAAAGAAACAGGTCTGCAAATAAAATGCCTAAGGTCAGATGGAGGGGGAGAGTACCTCTCAAATGAGTTTGCAAAGTTCCTACAGGAGCATGGCATAAAGCAGCAATATTCATGCAGTCATACCCCACAACAAAATGGAATTGCAGAAAGGAAAAACAGGCATATTGGAGAGGTATCTCGTGCCATGCTCAATGAAAAAGACTTGCCAGATTTTTATTGGGCTGAAGCAGTTGCTACAGCAGTCTACATAATGAACAGGACTCCCACTGCAGCAATACATGGAATGACTCCAGAGGAGAGGTATACTGGTAGGAAACTAGATATTTCTCATTTGAAAATTTTTGGTTGCATTGCCTATGTACATGTGCCAGATGAGCTGAGATCCAAGTTGGATCCAAAAGCTGAGAAGTGCATCTTTATTGGTTGTTCTCTGCAGCAAAAAGGGTATAGATGCTATAACCCTTCTACTCGTAAGTTTACAGTGAGCAGAGATGTTATTTTTGATGAGATGAGTAGCTGGTATAAACCAGTAAATGTGATTGATGATGTAGATGCACAAAATGGTAATGCTACACAAAATCCACAGCAGCAGTCACAAAATATTAGTGGACCTGGAGCGTCCTCTAGCAGTGGTTCACATTCTTCGCCATGGACAGGCAGATTGAGATCAGGAGAATCTTCTCAAAGTAATGCAAATAGTAGTATGCAGGTATCACGAAAAGGAAAAGAGAAGGTTGATCAGCCCATGTTTGATGTGAATGCAGGTCACTCTTATGTGGATGGTAAATCCAGTGGCTCAGAACAGAGCATTGATGATGAGTTGGGTATTCCTTCTATTGTTACACCTGGAGTAAGGAAGACCAGGGATGTTTTGAGAGCACCTAGGAGTGAACCTACTTTGCATAGGTCTACGAGAGCTAGGTATCCTGTGGATAGGCTGAAATATGATGGATTTACAGCCATTCACTATGCATATATGGTCAAAGTGATACAGGAACCAGAACCCACTTCTTTTGAGCAAGCCATGGGAAAAGAAAAATGGGAGAAAGCCATGGATGAAGAAATGGATGCCTTGGAAGCAAATGCTACATGGGAATTGGTACCTTTGCCTAAAGGTAAAAATGCAATTGGCTGTAAGTGGGTTTATAAGGTAAGCACAGATGCAGGTGAGCTTCTAGAAGACCCTACTATGTATAGACGCATAGTAGGAAGTTTGATTTATATGACTATTACCAGGCCAGATTTGAGCTATGCTGTTGGATTGGTAAGTCAGTTTATGCAGGCTCCAAGGAAACCACATTTGGATGCGGCTAGATGCATACTCAGGTATGTGAAGTCCACATTGCAGTATGGACTATTTTATGAGACTGGGGTTCAGATACAGTTGCATGGATACACTGATGCTGATTGGGCTGGTAGTATTTCTGATAGACGATCTACCAGTGGATATGTGTTCTCTTTTGGGAGTGCTGCAGTCACTTGGAGCAGCAAGAAACAGCCTACAGTTGCCTTGTCAAGCACAGAGGCTGAGTACAGGGGTGCAGCAATGGCTGCATGTGAGGTAGCTTGGTTGCATAAGCTACTTTATGATATGCATCAGCCTACAGATGGGCTAGTTGTCATTTATTATGACAACATGAGTAGTATACACTTGGCAAATAACCAAGTCTATCATGCTAGAACAAAGCACATTGAGGTGCACTATCACTATGTGCGAGAGAGGGTTTTACTAGGTCTTATTGATCTAGTTTATGTCAGCACAGAGGATCAGGTAGCTGACATATTCACGAAGGCATTGGGCGCAGAGAAGCTGCGCAAGTTTAGAGACCTGCTTGGTGTGCAAGAATTGGGATTGAGCTCGAGGGGGAGTGTTGAGATATCGAGCTCCACTCATGATATGCCAGGGTGACCGTTGTGCATTTATGTCACCGACGTGTTAGTTGCAGATGCGGTTGGTATACCGCCCATGAATAATAGCTACATGATAGCTATCCTTATCTACTCTAGTTCGTGGCTCAGTTAGTATGCCACCTTAGTTAGTTGAGTTTGGTTTGAGACCCATATTTAGGGTTCTTCTATTTCTTTGTAAGTGAGTTCTTTTTGGCTTACACAACTAAGAAGAGGAAAACTGTTTTCAGCCTCCACCCTTGTGTGTCTTCCCCCATTGTGCAAGCAAGAAAGCTACAAGTGAGACTCCTTCCTTCTCTCCCACAATCTTGACATCACATACCTTATGTATTTTTGCAACCTTGAATTTAGGCAAACCTGCAACAATATTTTGGGCCTGCATTGATTTAAGTCGCTATACACTAACATGACCAATGCGTTTATGCCAGATATCAATATCTGCAACTACACCGGTCCCACGTGCAAACATTGCTGTACTCAATTCAGACATGTCTGCATCCAATGTAAACATTCTGCCCTTCTTCTTTCCTTTTGCTATCAAGCGACCTTTATTTTTCATATCCTCAACAAAGCATCCATGAGGATTAAATCTGACCTGGAAGCCCTGCTCAACCATTTGACCAACACAAACCAAATTCTTGGTGATATTCGGGACATGAAATACATCGGACAGGTATTTCTTTTTCCCATCCTGCATAGACAAAGGAATTTTTCCAATCTGCACAATAGGATGTCCAGTATCATCACTAGTCTCCACAAATCCTGGTTTTTCCATTTTTCTTGCATCCTCCATCCATTCTGCATGACCTGTCATGTGGTTTGATGCACCTGAGTTAACATACCATACATCATTGCTTTCTTCTGCACTTGTCACAGAATTGTTCATGTGCTGCACCATAAACAAATGCTCATTTCTGTCATCACCCTGTCTACTAGAAGATGCATAATTCCCTTGTTGCAGTTTTCCATTCATGATGTCATTCTGCTTTTTATAGCAGTCTTTAGCCATATGACCCATTTTACCACAGTAGTAGCATTCAACATTACTGTTTGCATTTTGGCCTCTTTGCCATCCACCACGATCTCTTTGGCTCCCCCTGCCTCTAGAGTTACCACGTCCTCCTCCATAGGACTGGTTTTCTTGAGTTTGCTGCATATTCTGATTTCTACCACGGCCTCGAAAACGGCCTCCTCTACCTCTACCTCTACCTCTTCCAGCATTTGAGTAGAAGACAGCTTCTTTTGAAGTTCCTCCTGAAGAAGATGCACCACCATTTCTTTGCTCCTCAGAAATTAGAAGAGCAATCAGCTCCTCAAAATCAGGAAATCTTTCACGAACTGAAATGGATGTCCGAAACTGTGCATATCCTTTCCTAGACCATTCAAGGTCATAGAAACTAGATCATCATCTTCCACTAGCGACCCAATGGAAGCAAGTGCATCTGCAATCTTCTTCACCTTCATGTGGTAGTCATTGATGCTCATATTTTCTCTTTGCAAATTATGCAACTCTTGCTTGAGCTGCATTTTCCTGGCTTGCGTATTTGTGCTATACAGTTTTGACAAAGTATCCCATGCCTCCTTTGGCGTACTTGCATCCTGAATATGCACAATCATAGAGTTTGAAATGCTGATAGACAGCCAATACATAACTTTCCTGGCTCTCTCATGCCATGCTTTAAATGCCTACATTTACTGTTGATTGGGAACATCAGGAAGAACTGGTTCTTCTTCATTTCCTGCAACAAATTCCCAATATCCTTTTCCCATAATGAAATTTGTCATTCTAAACTTCCATGCTTGGAAGTTGTTCTTGTCAAGCTTTTCAGTGACAATCTGTGAAAGAGAATCAGATGCCATTACAGAACACTGCAAAAAATTCTGTCACTGCAAAAACACAGTTTCACCCTCACAAGGGAAAATCTGCAAAATTGGCGAAAGTGGTATTTGACCACACAGTCACTTCCTAGTGACGATATTGCATCAACAGGCAATAGGGATGATTCTGTAACTCCCAATGTCTCTGCGCACAAGCATACGATGCAATTTCTGTGGTAACTATTCACCGACCTGTAGAACAGTGGTCGCACTGCATAAAAGAGGGCTTTTTCTTGAGTGTGTGCAGAAAACTTTCGCCTCCAAAACAGGCCCCGAAATGGCCTCAAATAAGAAAAACAAGGTCGCCAAGGGCTAAAGCCCTTGTCCCGCAGCATATACTGCCCTCTTGCTTCACCGTGAAGGGCGTCTTAACCTGAGACAATGCACTCTTGCAATTTTTGGCTGTGCTACCTACAGAGATCTGCTCCCAAAACAGAAAATGAAAGCAACACTGCTCCTCTTACCAGAACACCGCGAGCTTGGCTTGCTTTCTTGAGCTCCTTACCACGAACAAGGCTTTGATACCATGTCAAGATTGTGGGAGAGAAGGAAGGAGTCTCACTTGAAGCTTTCTTGCTTGCACAATGGGGGAATACACACAAGGGTGGAGGCTGAAAACAATTTTCCTCTTCTTAATTGTGTAAGCCAAAAAAACTCTAGTACAAAGAAATAGAAGAACCCTATATATGGGTCTCAAACCAAACTCAACTAACTAAGGTGGCATACTAACTGAGCCACGAACTAGAGTAGATAAGGATAGCTATCATGTAGCTATTATTCATGGGCGGTGTACCAACCGCGTCTGCAACTGACAAGTCGGTGACATAAATACACAACGGTCACCCTGGCGTATCACGAGTGGAGCTCGATATCTCAACAACTACCTCCTACACTTGACACATCAAGATCAAAAAACTCAATGGAAGCAACTATCAAGTGTGGAAGGTAAGGATGGAACTTTACCTATCTCAAGCAAACCTATGGAATATTATCAATGGTAAGGAAGACTGCCCTAAACAAGAAGGAGTAGATAAGGAAGATACTTATCCATTGTTGAGATCGACAAGTACAGCTAGTAAGAACAATACCCACTACAAAAGGTATTTGGAAATTCTTCAACAATATATATAAACACACAGATATTGTTTATCAAATGACCATGTTTAGAAAACTATCTATTGCCTTTATGCATGAAGATAAGTCTGTCACTAAGTTCTTAGAACAATGGCAATCTTTGCTAGATGAAACCATAATATTTGGTTTACTCATCTCAGAATAATTACAAGCCATGTTTCTCCTCTCTTCCTTGCCTCTATCTTGGAGAGCCTTTATTACTACTCAAACCTGCACTGATAAACTCAAGCTTCAGCCCCATTGATTAATAGAATCAAGTAAGAGCAAGTCATGAGAGATACTCTTTCTACTTCTTCAAATCAAGAATCCAAGGCTCTAGCTATAAGTTCTTGCAACCCAAAACATCTTCACAAAAGACCTCAACACTTTCAAAAAAAGCCCAAGTTTTCTTCTCGGTCTAAATTCAAAGAGATTCTTGGTAATCCTCAACATAAGCTCAAATATTTTCAACTCCTATCCTTAAGAAGAAACCCTCATTATCATCTCATATACAATGCTTGCAAAAAACAAGGTCATATTAAAAATGATTGTCATAAAAAAAATAGATTCAAGAAACATCAATCAAAAGGTCAAGCTCACTTTGTTAGCATCGGCAATTATGACATAGAAGAGCAACCAGAAACTATCATCAGCCTAGCCACAAGTGTTTGGGCACCTTCCTCAAACTCCAAAGAAGAATATACATGGTTTCTAGATTCTTGAGCTACTCATCATATGACTTTTCACAAGGAATGGTTAGTGGACTTCAAAGAGATCTCCACTCCACTTAGTGTTGCCATGGGGGAAAACCTCATTCAACAAGCTCAAGGCTACGGCACCATTCAAGTGGAGCTTCCCTCCAATCACATAATCAAGGTACATAAAGTCTATTATGTTCTCAATCTCCAAAAAAAATCTATTAAGTATCAGTGAGCTCACTTCTCAATCTTCTCTTACTGCTCACTTCTACAAAGACCACTGCATCTTACAACTACTCTCACATTCTCTCAAACTTACCTGTGCCCCAAACTAGGTCGGCTTTATACACTTGGGTATTCACTTCTACAACCTTCTTCAAATGCTTCAACTAACTCCACTTCACTCACAAGTACACCACAGAACACACTCCTATGGCACTCTAGGCTTGGTCATGCCTCTCAAAATACTCTCCAACAACTTATTCACAAGAAACTTGTCCATGTCATTCCACCTTCCCTATCTTAACTTCCATTTTGTCAAGCTTGTGCTCTTCGTAAAGCTTCAAAACTTCCTTATCCCAAATCTTACTCCATTATGACTCAACCACTTCAATTAGTACACTCTAACATTTGTGGTCCAATAAATCTTGTATCTTTCACTGGCACAAAATACTTTATGGTTCTAATGGATGATTATTCAAGATACACTGTCGTATGTTTTCTCACAAGGAAGTCGCAAGTCTTCTCCAAGTTCCAAGAATATAAGGAAGCAGTTGAAAATAAGCATGAATTACGACTCAAAGCTCTTTGTACAGACAATGGAGGAGAATATACTTTGAATGAGTTTGAAGATCATTGAAAAGCTTTTGGCATTCAACATGATCTTACCATGTCACGTCATCCACAACAAAATGGAGTTGTTGAATGCAAGAATCATACACTTCTCAATGCTGCAAGAGCCATGCTATCACTAGCTCATCTGGGAAAAGAATATTGGAAGGAAGCAATTGGTACAGCAACATATCTTCAAAACACGTTGTACTTAAACTCTCTAAACAATAATACTCCTTACAGATTGCGGTTTTGGTCACCCTCTCAACTTATCACATCTAAAAGTTTTTGGATGCACTGCCTTTCTTGTCAACCCGGATCACAAATCCAAATTCTCTCCTAGTGCGACACAATTAATTTTTACAAGATATGGTGAGCCACATGGTCACAAAGCCTATCGATTTTATGATCCCAACAACAAGGTTTTTATTTATGGGCAAAGTGTCATCTTTCATGAAGTTAATCTTCTTCTAGCAAACACCACACAATCTCAATCTCTCATGCTTTATCCCGCTATTCCTTGTGATATCACATTTTTGACATTCGACATGACTCAACTAGGGCCCACCATATCTTCTACAAAATCCACTCTTTCTAGTTCTCTCCATTCCAGCTCTTTAGCATTATCATTATCCTTATCTCATTCTAGAGGTCCAAGGTTAGTTGGTTCATATGAACAACCCTCACCTCCAAACGATTCTATCCTTAATGTATCAAATAACACCTTAACCCAAAATCCAAAAGGAATTAATAAGACAACTCATCACGTAGTGTAAATCACACCAACTGACGTGGTTAGATTAGTCCAATTGACACCTACACCTCTCATGCCACATAGTAGTAGCAGCTGGTGCCTCCACTTCTTCACGCCCTCGGGGGGTTCACTATATATATATATTCTCTATATAACATGCGTTCATGGCCTATTTATAAATATCCTAACCTGTGAATTTTCCTTGAATAAAACACAACCCTTTTCCATTCAATCTGTAAGTAACCCCTTTATATGACACCCTTCTGTATGTAAAAAATATATAAAAGTGGTATTTTAAAAACCCCTTATTTTGAACTCAGTTATATATACATATATTCATGAGTGAACCCCCCGAGTTCATGCCATGCAATAGTAGCTCGTGCCTCCACTTAATGCCATGTAGCAGCAGCAGAGCTAGCACCTTCATTTAGTCACAGGCTACAACAATCAGCGTAGTCTAACAGCTCGTTTAATCCCTCTCCAAGCCAACAACCTACTCCCATTAATAGTAACCATTTTCACACTCCAACTTAGCTCCATACTCTCACTTATCCACAGCATACAAGCTCACTATCCAATGCAAAAACTCTATATAAATAACAAGCCTCTTATCCTTCAATCCCACAAGCTCCATATCATCAAGAGGATTCTAATCCTCTCCATGCCTCCACTCAACAATTACCTATATCCTCTTCCATTGCAGGACACAAAATTTGAAGGTGTGCTCGCATAGTAGCAATGTCTTCAACATCAAGCAATAATTCCCCTATTGCTCTCATTGTTACCACTCTATGGCCTCCATCTCCAACTTCTCCATCAATGCCCATTACTCTATTCGATACTTCCAACTCCAACACTAAAGACAATCACAATTAACTCCTTACTTCAAAAACTTACATGACCTTCATCTTCAAGCTAACATTGCCCTTGGACAAGCTCGAGATTTCCCTCCAATCACAAGTCCTGAACCCCCAATTTGCCCTTCTTTGACTCAAGCACTTCAAAGTCCTAAAGCCTCTCAATGGCTACAATGCTCGATGAATACAAAGCTCTTCTTCACAATAACACCTGGAAATTGGTATCTCTTCCTCTTAGAGAATCTCAATAAGCTGCAAATGGGTACTTCGCAAAAAGCTCAAACCAGATGACTCCATCGAAAGTACAAAGCTTGACTTGTAGCTCGTGGCTTCAAAGAAATTGAAGTCCTACATTACGGAAATGCATTCTCTTCCATACTATCTTTATCCTCCTTACATGTATTACTCTCCATAGTAGCTCATTTCAAATTAATTCTTCACCATATTGATGTCAAAACTACCTTCTTATATGGTCACTTAGAAGAAAAAATCTATATGTCTCAACCACCAAACTTTTTTGATCCAAAATTTCCTACACATGTTTTTCTACAGCATAAAGCTCTTTATGGCCTAAAACAGGCACCAAGGTAGTGGTACACTCATATTTATTCTCACTTACTACACCAAGGCTTTCAGCAAGAAATAGATCACAACATTTATACTCTTCTTCAAGGAAACACCATCATTATCTTAGGTCTCTATGTTGATGACATTCCTACTCTTGTCAACTCTCCTCACGCAATGTCCAAAGCCAAATCTATCATCTCTTCATAGTTTGCTATAATGGTCCTATGAATTACTGTCTTGGCATTGAAATTAAACAGTCACCCACATCCATCAAAATGTATCAACATACCTACATTATATCTACTCTCTCCCATTATTCCATGCTAAAATGTAATCCCATGGTCACTCCACTTGCTCGAAATCTCCAATTGAATCCATCCTCATCCCATTCTCTTTCAACTGATCATGCTTGTGAAATGGAGACTATTCCTTATATGGAAGCACTTGGATATCTTTGATATCTAATTATTTGTACTTGTCCAGATTTATCTTATGCAGGACACGTTCTCTCCAAAGCCATGCATCAACCCACTTATGAACATTGGAAGCAGCTCAAACAGGTCTTATGATATCTAAAGGTAACATCAAATGTGGGGATTTGTTTTACAAAAGAGAGCAATGATTTTCTTTTATGAGCATATTCCGATCTAGATTGGGGTGGTGACCTTGCTATCGGAAGATCTCTCACTAGTTTTATCATTACTCTAGTAGGAGGTCCCATCTCTTGGAGCACCAAACAACAACACTCTGTAGCAGTTTCTACTACTAAAGCTGAATATGTGGCATGTCGCATGGCTGCCCATGAAATAATTTATCTGAAGAAACTCTTGGAAGACATCAGTTTTGGGTATCAGCCTCAAACAATTCCAATCTTTACCGACAATAAAGCATCAATGTCTATCATTCAAGGCCCAAAATTAAGTATTAAACTCGGCCATATTGATACGAGATATCATTTTGTACATGAATTAGTTGAAAATTTCCAAATCATCCTTCAATAAGTACCATCATGTGATAATGCTGCTGATTTCCTCACCAAATCAGTTCCTCACTTGAAGTACAAAATTTCCATGCAAATCCTTTGCATGATCTACTAGGGAGGGAAAAACATTCTAGCTGATTTGGTGAATTGAATGTAATCTTTTATTTCTCTATAGATACATATGGAAACCTTTTCAGGGGGGATGTTAAGATAAAGTTGTGGATAACGATAAAAGTTTGGATAAGATAAGGACAAGTCTATATGTGGAAAAAAGGATCTCATAGATATCCACTTTGTAAATATCTAAGATATTTAGAGATGAAACTCACCTACCTCATTTAATGTATGATGTATATATACAACTACTAGAAATGAAATGTTTAACTACAGTTCATTCCATTTCTATATTGCCTCTATCTCTTTCCCTTATTGTGCACAGTATTCTCTTATCTACAAGTTCTTGGTTTTCACTACAAGTTCATGAATCTTTTCGCATAGATTCCATGCACTCTGATCTTCATCTTCAATAACATTATTGTGGACCTCTTCAAAGAGTGATATAATGATAGTGGACTTGCATAGTGCATCTAAATCAGCATAGTCATCATCATCCATGTTCTCAGGTTTAATACCCTTGTTTCTTAGTGGCTTATATCTGCAATTTTTGTACCAAAACCTACCATTTTTGAGACTTCCAGTATCCATAATTGGTTCCATTCAGCTTGGCAATGTAAAACAAAGCCATATATTTGAGATGACCATCCATAATGAGATAAATAGAGGTAGACTATGTAGAAAATAGGCGATTGTAATTAGTAATAAATAGACCAAAAATACACTAAAACAAGTTACAAATAAGAGGAACTGCTAAAATGATCAGCTGTCTACTAAATATGACCCAAAGGGTGTCAAACAATAATGATTGCCCTCAGTAAATGCTCAGATTCTTTAATTTACAGCTTGTTGCAATAAATCATAGTAGTAGGTAAAAGAAGCCAAAAGTGGAGCTATCACTAATACATAATCAACAACAACTACTAGGAAGCAAGTACTTCTAGGAGTGAGTGAAAGAATAGCAATGGGCACCAAGAATTGTCAATCCTGCTCAGACAAGATACATCTCATAGACATAAAAGTCATGTATGTAACAAGACTTAGGGTAATGAAAGAGATCAAGCACAGGCACAACTCATAGAGTAGTGTAAGTAAAGTTCAATACAAAGCCATTCAAGTTGCATACATAACTACCAACACCATGACAAAGATAGGTGCTTGCCCAAGAGTAGTGTGAGATCAACCCACTAAGCATGAACTACATACATGAAGGACAGAGAGAGTAGATACATGTAAATGTCCCATAATCTCAAGCTCAACTACAAAGTCAAAGCTCTATGTACATCCAAATAGGCCAAAATCTCCCACTCGAAGGAGATTCAGATGTAGATAGAGCAAGCACTACTCAAATACATCAAGTACATATAATGAGACATTTGACATCGAAATAGGCCAAAATCTCCCACTGGAAGGAGATTTAGATGTAGATGAAGCAAACACTACTCAAATACATCAAGTACATATAATGAGACATTCGACATCCAAGTAGGATGCATCCAAAGCATAAATCCCAAAGTAGCTCAAGTCCATTGTGATATCCCAACTTTGATTTAAAATCTTTCTAACTTCTCACAAATGGACTTGAAGAACTCTAAAATCATTAAATAGAGAAGATCTTGAGGAAAATAAAAAAACCTGAGGATTGTAACCCAATATTTTTTTTGGATTGACAAGGACTATAGCCACCCGTCATGGAAGTTACCACATGAACGAGAGTTATGAGCCATATTAGTCATTAGTGTCAGTCTCTATAGTATGGATGGTCCAAAAATACTAGAGTTTTGGACAAAAACTAGCATATTTTTTATATATTGGATATTATTTATTGTAAATATCCTAAAAAGCAATGGAAACTTTTAGAACAAGATGTCATGTAAAAAAACAAGTGGCATTTTCAACTAGTTTTGGAGATTTAATGCAAAAAATAAGTATTGGCGAAATCGTGCAAGTCGTAATCGTAGTTTACAGGCAGCAAACACTTAGCAAATAGCACTTCGAATGGGGAGAAGGAGTGATTTGGAAGATTTTTGAGTAGATGTCTTGGGGTATTACCCCCCTTTCGGAGCCAACAAAACCATTGCATATGTAATTTGAGCATCAAATTGCATCTTGAAGCTTCAGATTGCTAATTTTGCCAAGATCCCCTCCATAAAGAGCTTTTCTTCTTAGCCACAACCCTTCTTCTCTAATGTCTCTATAAATAATAGGCACAAGGAGTAGTTGAGAGAGGTTGGAGCAAGAGGGGAGAGGCCCTTCCCAGGAGTATAGAGAAAGAGGGAGGAAAAGAGAGGGAGGTAGAAGGATACCCATCCCTCCCTCCCCCCTCGAGAGGCTGTGAGAGGAAGCTAGAGAGGGGGAGAATGAGAAAGAGAGGGAAGAAGATCCCAAGAGGGTAAGAGAGAAGGAATTAGAGAGGGGGTGAAGAGGAAACAAATTAACTCAACCTATCTTGGTCTTCAACTTGGCAAGTTGCTCTCATGCTCTCCCATCCTGAATTTATTTCACCTTCTCTATCTCTCAAACCCACTCGCAAATTATGGCTCCAAAGCAACAAGGAAAAAAGACCACAAAATACACCGCAACCGATCAAAGAATGAGTATTGCTAGAGATACGGGAGTGCCCGAGGTTGCTGGAATTGCCACTACCAAAAACGGAACATTGGGTGTAGCGAATGCAAGCACAAACAAAGACGAATTTTCCAATGACGTCATGCCAAACCAGGTTATTCACAACTCAAAAGTAGGCTATTATTTCATATTGCCACATAAAATAATAAGGTTTTTTTCAAAATCGAGTAGATAAAATGTTAACTTTTGTATTTACACTTAAATGAGATGTCAATTTCATCTAGAGAACATATTAATACACACACAAATGGTTAACTGCTACTTATGACTTGTAGATAGATTAACCAAGATTATAATTCGTAGAATTATAATGGAAATAGGTGCAGGAGATTATTGTACGAGATGAGTAAAAGACATTATGCACACTTGAGATTAGTAAAATAACTTGATATATTTATAACCAAACAACAATGGTTAGGAGTTAATTAACACTTAAAAAGTCAAAGTCTATTTAAAGAATATTGTGAGTCATCTCATTAAATTATTATCACAATATTTATTTAAGTACCAACTAAAGGAAATTCGCTTATGTTGGGTAAGTTAGTCCTAAATAGAAAATTAATGTCTTGCTTAATAACTCTGAAAGATTTGTACTCATCACTTCTTTATGGGAAGAAGAATCCTTGTTAGAATGTAAGGTAACCTTGGGTTAAGGATCTACCTTGGCTACGTGAAGCTATGAACTACACGATGGTGTGATTGTTATTATTTGAAAGGATTTTTTGTGTTTGCTAGAATCTAGATCTCTAATTAAAAAAAGTAACAAACAAGATAAAAGGAAAGATCATGCTAGGCTGCCTCCAAGCTAGCTACGAGACCCTACTCCAAGAGGGTCATGATTATCGCTTCGAGAGGCTTAGACTAGCTCTGTAGCAAAAAGATTTGTCCATAGGGATAGTCTCGAGTGGATGTAGTAGGAAATGTGGATGCTAGGGGGGGACTCTGGACATAAATTCCGCATTACTCCTACAATCTGACAAGCTCGACCAAGGATGGGATCTTGAAACCCTAATACTAGTTACAAGGAAGGAATCTTGGTGGACAAAATATCCTCTTAGAATTCTATATATCTTCTTCATGATTGAAAACCTGGAAATTGTAACAAATTACTTTGAATATAATAAAGGAATTTATTTTTTATTCAAGGGTTGTTTGAATTGTATGCATGTGTGTGAAATAAATTACGTAAAGGAACAAGTGATTTAACAAACTAATTAAGAAAATTGATTGTATATGTTTCAATAAATGTGTTGTAGGTAATTAAAAAACTAAAGATGATACTGTCATCAAAGGAAAGTGGGTGGACATGACCCCCGATGGGTCCATCCAATGGTAGGGTGGTCCCGCTTAGCTAGGAGATTTTCTAAATCAACGATGAAAATATGAAGATAATAAATTGACCAACCAATCGTTAGGTAGAACCAACTTGCATTGTTTTAGGGGGCTAGAATGGGATTTCGCCTTATGGGCAAGAGAGTTGATGTACCACACTCCCCTCCATCTCCCATTCTCTTTGAACCAAGTGCAATGATAAGGTTGCTTCAGTTTAAGTAATCTTGTAGAAAGTGGAAACTCAAAATTGTTGACACCATCTAATTAAAGAGCAACTCAAACAATTACTAGAAAAAGGGTATATTTGACCAAGTAATTCACCATGGAGAGCCCCACTATTATTCCAAAAGAAGAAATATGAAACTCTTCATCTTTGTATGGACTACCGAGGGCTAAACCAACTAATAGTGAAGAATAAGTACTCGATAAGGATCTTTTCTAAGATTGATCTTCGATCTAGATATTATCATATCAAAATCAAGGATGAAGATATTCCTAAAACTGCCTTCAACACAAGATATGGTTATTTTGAATTCATTGTGATATCATTTGGGTTGACAAATGCCCCAGCTACCTTCAACATGTTAATGCAAGACATTTTCAGGCCTCATCTCGATGATTTTGTTCCTGTATTCTTTGATGACATTCTAACTTATTCTAAGAAAGAAAAAGAACATGAACCACATCTTCGCATTTTCTTAGAGACGATGAGAATACACAAATTTTATGCCAAGACAAAGAATTGTGTCTTCTTCAAAAGGAAGATTGAGTACTTGGGATTCATAGTGTCTATTGAAGGTATATCAGTAGATCATGCCAAGGTCAAAGATGTTCAAGATTGGTCACCCCCAACTACTATCAAGGAAGTGAGAAGTTTTCTAGGTCTAAGAGGATGATATAAAATACTCATCAGAAACTATGCCCAAATTGTAACACCTCTTACAGACTTACTCAAAAAGCAAGTAACCATAATTTGGATACCGATTGAAAAATCTAGCTTTGAGCAACGAAAGCATAGTTTGATAACTGCTCCTATCTTAAGGCTACCTAACTTAAGCAAGATATTTGAAGTTGTTAGAGATGCCAGCTTTCTTGCATTGGGATGGGTACTAATGTAGGAAGGTCATCCTACAGCTTACTCTTCAAGAAAATTGAAAGTCCATGAAAAGAGATATGCTACTCATGACTTGGAGTTGTTAGTTGTGATTTATGCTCTCAAATTATGGAGACATTACTTGCTCGGAAATAAGTTTCCTTTAGTCATAGATCATAAAATTCTTAAGTGGATTTTTACTTAGAATGATCTTAATATGAGGCAAGGACGATGGATCGAAATAATGCAGGAGTATGACATTGAAATTAAGTTTAGACCTAGTAAAGAAAATGTAGTAGTAGATGCTCTTAGTCATAAAGCCTTTGTTAATGCTCTTATCAATGAAGAACCATTTAGGGAAGAAACTCTGGCTAGAATGGGATCGATGCCAACTAATCCTATCATCGAGTTGACTAAGGATGAAGCAAATAAAGACCCAAACTATCAACAATTATTTGGGGAAGTTCAGAATAAGGAACAATATTTAAAATGCAAGACTTATAAGTATCAAGAATTCTCTATATATGAAGATGAAGGACTTGTTTATTTCAAATTCAGACTATGCATTCCTTCAAGTTAGACTCTCAAGAGAAGGATAGTTTAGGAAGCACATGACTCTCCTTTTTCAAGGCACTCGGGGTATGCAAAAACTCTTAATGTTATTAGGAAAATCTATTGTTGGCGAAGGCTCAAGGGTGATGTACTTAGGTATGTCACTGAATGTCTAAATTACCAAAGGGTAAAATCTAAACATATCAAGTTACCAGGAAACCTTCAGCCACTTGGCATTCCCCAGATGAAATGGGAGTTTATTAGCATAGACTTTGTAGTTGGGTTACCTTTTGTGCAAGGAGAATATAACTCAATAATGGTAATAGTAGACATGCTAACAAAGGTCCCTCATCTTATTGCAACAAAAACCAATTACAAAGCTTAAGATATTGCAATAATTTTTGTAAAAGAGATTTTTAGGTTACATGGGTTACATAAAAGGATCATCAATGATCTTGATTCCCTTTAACATCACATTTTTGGAAGAGTTTATTTGAAGCATTGGAACCTAGCTTTGTTTTAGCAGCATTGCTTATCATCCACGAAAAAATTGATGGGCAGACAGAACAAGTTAATCAAGTGATTGAGGATATTTTGCGTACATATTGCAGCAAGGAACCTAAAAGGTGAATTCAGTATCTACCTTATTCGAATTTTCTTGTAATGCCTTCTATCATCGAAGTATTCATATGACTTCATTTTGGGCACTATATGGTCAAGATTGTCATATGCCACTTAATTTTTCCAATCCTACTCTAAGGGTAGAAGATTTGAGAAAATGTTGGAAGAAATGAATGATCAAATCAAGATTATCAAACAAGATATTTAAGCTGCCAAGGACTAACAAAAGGCATATGCTGATCTAAAAAGGCAAGAACAAATCTTCAAAGAATGAGACATGGTCTTCGTCCGTGTTCATCCAAAGAAGACTTCTTTATCTTTAGGAGAATGTAAAAAGCTAAGTCCAAGATATTGTGGACCCTATAAGGTTCTTAAGTGCTTAAGACCAAGCGCTTACAAGATACAACTCCCTGAGAATATAAAAATCCACAATGAGTTTCATGTTAGCTTATTGAAAGCATACGTAGCTAAGCCTAACCATATCCTTGATAATCAACAAGTTGTAATACCTAACCAAGGAGTCCTTGAGCTAAAACCTGATAGAGTAATTGATATAAGGGAGAGAAAATTGAGGAGTAAAACCCTTAGAGAATATCTTGTCCTGTGGAAAGACTACCGTGAAGAGGATTCCACTTGGATTCACCATGAGTCACCATGTAGCCAATATCCCCAGTTTCATTCGAGATGAGGACATCTCAATTCCTCTAAGGGGGAGAGGATGTGATATCCCAACTTTGATTTAAAATCTTCTTGACTTCTCACAAAAATGACTTGAAGAACTCTAAATTCATTAAATAGAGAAGATCTCGAGCAAAAAAAAAACCCGAGGATCATAACCCAAGGATGTGACAAATCTCGGAGGTGACATAACTCTAGCAGAATGATGAGATGGAGACACCGCATTCGTGCCTCCACAACAACCACTTGAGCCACGCTCTTTGGAACCGCCATGAGAGCGAGGAGTAGAACCTGTATCCCAAGCCAACCACGAGCTCGCTGCATCTGGATCTTTGCAGCATCCCCTTGAACCACTCCCTCCGTCTGGCCCAAGTATGGAGCATCGATCTCATTTGCTCGAAAGTGAAGCATCAAATCATGCCAAAGTAGATCTAATAGAGTGGCTTGACTGTGTCTGTGGTCCACCATGTCTCTGAAACTCGCAATTTGATTTGGAGACATGGCATGAAGATCTCATGTAACTCCTCATCGCTCATCCCTCAACTCATCTTGATGATCTAAATATCCATAAATGTCACCCGCACAGACAAAAAATGATGTTAGCATAATCAATTTAAATCATACAAAGGATGGTAATGTAAATCTTAAAAAAATAATCTTACTTAAAATGCATATCTTGTGTACCCTTATAAGCAATTCGTCAACGAATTGAGTAGGTGGATGCTCCAAGTATGAAGTATCCTATGGTCCCATGTTAATCTCCTAACACAACTTGGCATACATTAGAAGGTCCATAGACATGTCACCACAAAAGGATGAGTCCACCTCGTTCTAAAAGAATTCTTGGACTCTTGTATTTCCATCATTGTTACCTGATGCTGGCTCCTCTACATGCTCCAAGCTTTCGGTGGCCTCCACCCCTTGCAATATACCCCTCTATTTGCATATTGTCCTCATCTATGCTCGAAACATCGCTTTGATCATATACTCTCACACTTCGGGGAGTTGAAGGTATTACATACCACTATCAAGGTTGTCGGGGGTTTGGATAGAAGATTACCTGTTCACAATCACATACAAGAGAGATTTGACTATTGTGACATGTACCATGCCATAATACAATTAAAAATAAATGAGTTCATGTACCTGTTCACAATGGGCCGGCAACACAAAGGTGTCGCACAAATCTGTCCATTTTTTTTCGGAATCTATTTTGAGAAATCTAGATGGACCTCGTTGAACCGTTGCTCCATCTCCTTTAAGTACCACTTTGAACCATTGCACATCGAATAGTATCATGGAGAAGCTACGGTAATCCACCGTAATAATACTTTGCAAGTTCTCAAAATACTCCATCTCATCTATAACCCTGTTTGGATCTATTGCTCATCGTCGGCTCTCTTGCTCAAGCGTTGCCATGATACCACAATC
Organism: Lygodium microphyllum; assembly: GCF_053477565.2. NCBI lineage: Eukaryota > Viridiplantae > Streptophyta > Polypodiopsida > Schizaeales > Lygodiaceae > Lygodium > Lygodium microphyllum. The sequence goes on from NC_141162.1 coordinate 60,978,416, forward strand.
CATTGTGGAGCACATTTTGTCAATATGCTCCATGCGAAAATGCCATCCGTGCGACCACAATGCACTATATATTTTGTATTTTACATTGAAACACTAAATTAGTTGTTGCATATAAAATATAGACACAACAAACCCTAAACACGTCATCACCTTTGGACTACATCCCCTCGAGAATTCCCACTCCTTGGTTGAGACCTCCGCCCCTTCATAAGAATACTCAAGAAAAAAATGTGCAAGAGACATAAGAATCCAAATTTTGATAAGTAATTCCACATTTATTCTTTAGAATATGTCACACTTTTATGTCTTCTTCTAAAGAGAATATGACTGATCATAGGAAAGTGATACCTCTAGTGCATTTCTTTTCGTAACTCATTCTCAGTAAGGAGTCAAAGTGAAGCCACAACTTCTAAAATGTTTTGGTAATATTGATTGGTCATACTTTAGCCCTACAATAATATGATTTGTGGATGATGGAATAAAGAAGATACATTGTAGCCTACCTAACTCCTTTATATATCCATTTACATTTTAAGAAAATCCCATGGATACATCCTCATCAAACAAATGCTTCCCTACTCGACTGAGGTAAATCCTTTCAATAGTATTGTCTTGGAATATATGCTTTCATGTTTGATTGAGGTAGCAAGTTGTCGTAACGCATAGGGTTGAAAGTCACCACAAGGATTTGGCAAGAAAACTGGACAAGATAGATGGAGATGTGACTTCAAGAGATAAGTAGATTACAATGAATGTTTAAAGGTTCAAGAGGTACTTCACGGTCAATCACAAAGGTTTGAGAGAGAAGAATGTACATAGGTTCAAGATCTTAGACTTCAGAGATGGTAGAGATAAGAGAAGGGTTGAAGGTTTCAAGCCAAGTCCTTCAAGATGTTAATAGAGCTTCAAATTACATGTTCTTAGCAAAGATCACAAGAGTATTATCTAATAAGTTCTAACTCAAATCAAGCATGTTTTCTTGACTAAAAGAGCAATCACAAATTATAAAATCAAGTACAATATGCTATCATGTATCATAAACAACTATGCATCCCATCATTCATACATGATGCCATAGCATGAATCAACTTTGCATGATTACATTCAATGTAGATTTTTAGGGACAAAAGCTTATGACTCAATTACAAGGCTTGTAGGGCAAAGTGACTTGCTTCAAGAGAGCTTCAAATTGAGTTCATGATAATGATAAGTTACCACAACCAAGAAATAAGAGAAAAACATCCTCTTAATTCAACTCAAAGTATCTATGATTGATCTACAAACATTGCCCTGCCATAGGGGCACATAATACTTGCATATTTTAACAAGATGTCTTTTGTAGAGTAAGAAATGAATTAAAAGAACATTGTTGTAGCTAATTCTCTAAATATGGCTGAAGATATTAGCCTCAAAACAACCCAAATATCTTCTAGAATTCACCTCTGATGATAGCATAAACTTCCCCTAACACGGTGTCAGTGCATTTGGTATCAAAAGTCTTCCACGGGGGTAAGAGACAACAGGGTAAAGGGAGATTGAGAGAGGGGAGTACACAGAAGAGAAGGGGTTCAAAGAAATAGAAGACGTAGAAGAGTACTCACAAAAGGAAATAGAAAATGTAGAAGAGTACTAAGAGAGATGAAGCCTCTCAGTTTATTTTTGCATTATGAGAAGATAAAAATCTAGTAGACAAAAACATGTATAAAATAATGCCTTTCTCTATGCTACTGAGATAGCCAATCTGATGCTTCGATAGGCTCCGAAAGGGGGGTGAAATGTAGGACAACTGCCCAGAATTCAGCCAGATTACTCCTTCTTCATCTCCCACTTCGGAGTGCTGTTCATTGCCTAAAAATAGTAATCGCGTGTCGTGCAATTTTGCCAATCTCTCTTTTTACATAAAATCAACTAAAAGCTACATGCTATCTTTTATATGTCATCCTAATCTAGAAGTTGTCTACAGTCTTATGGATTTTTACAAGAGATAATATCTAAATTATCAAAAATAGGCTAAAACTTGTCCAAAAATCTAATATTTTTGAACCATGGATACTAATACTAAAAACTAAAGTGGCATTGGCTCTCTAGATATATAAGGAAGCCATACTCTAGAGTTTTTCACACATGTGCGTAGCGACACTACATCCACCCCCTCCTAACCTGCACATCCTCTAGTATGTGCCAAAGTCTTACGAATCTGTAGTGTCAAAAGAAGTATCTTCTGCCATGTCACTGTCTTCATCTTCTGCCTCTTCTTCTTCCTCTATGTCTTCATGCTCTTGAACTATATCCAAATCTTCTAACTCATATATTGAAATTTCTCTTCGTTTGAAGAGCTGGATTCTTTTTCTAGCTACAGGTATCTTCATGCTTGTCCCATCCAATTCAGTCAATGAATATGTGGCATTGTCATGAATGACCTTTACTACATATGGGCCAAACCAATGCTTTATTGTCTTCCTAGAAGCACTATATTGATTATCTAGACTGCTTTCATAAACAAGCACCCAGTCATTTTCTTGGATAGCTTTTGGCCGAAGTCGATGTTGCCTACCAAATCTTCTTTTGTTTTTTAGTCTTGCTATTTTTAACTTCTCAATAGCTGCTTCAACATCTTCAGGTCTTCTTTTTAGTTGCTATATACGCAAAGTCAGCAACTCTTCTCTACTTATGCCTTCCTCCCAAGGCAGAAGACTCCATGTAAGAATAGGTTCTTCAATTGTCATAGTTGGTATTTTTCCATGCATAAGTTCAGCTAGCATATAGCTAGTCATTGTACTGTGAGTAGTCTGGTCAGCCCATAATGCAAAAGGTAGCATTTTAGGCCATTCTTTGATCTTTCCTCTATAAGACTTTGCTAGAGCTTTGAGAATAGGTTGATGTCCTCTCTCACTCTTTCCATTGCCTTCACGATTGTAGGTTGATTTCAAAGCCAACTTGATACCCAATTGAGCAAAGAATTTGCGTGCCTCATTGGCATCCAATTATCCTCTATCTATGCTTACCTTGCCAACATAGCCATATTTGCAAAATACTTCTTCAAGAAAAAAGCGATAAATGGCTTGAGTGATCTTGGTTGTTAAAGCTTCACCTTCAACTTGATTGGTTAGATCTTCTCTTGCAAGCACTAAATTCCGCATATTCCATATCCATGTAGGCATGGTTACAAGATTAATAACCCATCTATAATGTATAGACAAGGGATAAGTCGGTTGTAACCCATCTCGATGCTTGACCATATAATACATCTGACACACATAACAGGTTTCAACAAAATGCTCTATATCTCAATACATGTTCTGTCCACCAGTATTTTTCTTTGACTTTAATAAAGGTTCCCCATATACCTCTATGGCCATACCACAAGCTTTCGTGAAATTCCTTCATTACTTGAAGTTGCAACCTTTTATTACCTAAAACTCGGATAGGCGCTCCTTTCTTCTTCTTTGCATACTTCCATAGATGCCCATTTTTAAGAAAGAAGCCATAAGCTTTCCTCTTAATATGCTTGAACTCTTTATCAGTGTCCAAGTCTATTTCTTCTTCATTGTGCTCAAATATTGGCCGATCTTCACTTCTTCATAATATTCTTCAAGGAAATGAACTAGAACTTGAGCAATGCAACGAGCATGCTGGCTTCTAGTTGAACACCTTTCTTCCATAGATAAATCTTTGATCTTTGTTGTTGTATGCTGATTTACAACAGTACATTTTCATGTTCTTATTATACTTAATACTATACCATTAAAAAGATCAGCTTCACCTGCAAGATTCATCTTTGGATTTGTATATGCAGCAACTGAAAAGGTACTTTTAGTAGCCATGGAATGAAATTCAACAAGCATAGATTCTTCAACTTCATCTTTTTCCATCATCTCTTCTTCATTGTCATATCTTGCACGTGATAGCATGTCAGCAATTGGATTCGCCTTTTCCGCAATATGCTTTAATTCGGGTTTGAGAGATTTAATATATGCAATCCATCTTAGCATAGTAATGTCTGGTGTATAACAATTGGAAATCATGCCCAAGAGTGGAAGACAATCAGTTTCTACCACTACAGAAGTACCTATAAAGTATTCATGATTGCACTTTAATGTTGTTACAACTCCCCACAATTCCCTTTTTACTTGCATACCTTCTTTGACATTCATTGAGAACCTTTGCTCCAAAACAAATTGCATACCTGTTACCTTCAAGGTCTTCTTGGGCAACAACCCCCATCCTATCCCAATGGGACTTGTATCCAAAATAAGGATGTGGGTTGACCATTTGAATAATCAGCCCTTTTGAGAGTGGGGGTTGAAATTAACAACTTCTTTAGTTTGCGTATAGTGAGAGTATGCTCTTTACCCCAAGAGAATCTTTGGCCTTTTCTTAATAATTGATAGAGATTTTTGAGCAAAATGTGGTATCCATATGAGATAGAATACACATGCGCTAAGAAATATTCTCACCTCTGAAATATTTGTGCATTTTTTTTGCATTCTGCTGATGGCATCTATCTTGATTGGTGAAGGTTTACGTCTGTAGGGGCCAAATAGATGTCCGACCACTAGGACTTCTTCTACTCCAAAAAGTGACTTAGCTCTAGAAAGGGTAAGATGTAACTCTTCTAGCCTTGTCCAAATCCTGTCACAATCATGAATATGGTTAACTACAAATGTTCTACAGCCATCCTTGTCAAGCTCCACATTCTTTTCATTGACCTCACATCCCTTGATAGATACATCATTAAGAAATGGAAGAGTAAGTTGTGGAATAAAGTCCCTTAAGACTTTGTGCATGGCATTCATTATATGGGCTACGGAGTTTGTTGCACCTTGTGGTAGAGTGCACATGCCGACCAATCCAAGAGGTGTCTTCATTGTGGTAATGTCTCACCTTTCTAATGAAGGCTGAAATTGGTCATATCCTAAATATAGGTTGCCAATAGAATCAATTTCTCTATCTTCAAAAGCTTCAACAAACTCATCAACAATTGGACCCAAACTAACATTTCAGATTGTGACACAATTAACAAGCTGTAGATCTTGAATGAATCATAAAGATCATTTTTTCTTGGGCACGGTAAACCATTGATTTAAGTAAGGTGCTGAAGAAGGTTCTAAAATCTTCATTCTGATCTTCTTATTTAGAAGTTCTAGTAATTTGGGAAAAATGGGCCCTTGGAACAGGAATAGGCTTGAGGTTCCAAGGCACATGTGGGACCGTAAAAATGACCATAGGAGCCACAATATTTAGATCCACACACCCTATTTTACTTGGTTGAAATGCAAAAGCTTTTCCATGTTCCATTAGCATTTGCATAAAAAAGTGTTTTTCAGCCAGCCAAAGGAAAGAATTATCACATTTTTTTAGCTCTTTTATACTTTCAGATGTGAACTTGTGACCAATGTTGGAAGGATAATGAATACTTGGCTAATTTGCTGCCCTATCAGCCAGCCCTTCACTTTCAAGAGAGGTAGTGGAACTGCCACAAGCTTGACTTTCTTATCCACTGTCTTGTATTTTGTCTCCACTTGCACTTCAACCTTGTGAGTAAACCAATGTCTTCCTGCTCAACAAATTCTTGAATTATTTGATAAAAATCTAATGTACATACTTTTATGGACTGATATTTAGCCTGATTTTTTGTATGAGCAACTGCATATATTTCAGCCAATATGTCAATAGTAATCAGTCCAAAAAAAAAGCCCAAAATATCTTCATTTTCAACCATCATGTCATAAGTTTTCAGTCTTCTTTTTACATGACATAAATATTTTCTTACAGCTTTAGTCATGGCTTAAAGAGACTTATAAAAACCCATACTATTGGCTATACATACATACAGATTTACTAGAGACACAGTTTTTGTAGCATAAGGAGGTTCACTCTTTTTACATGACACACTACCATAGCCTCCTCTTATAGCAATGCAGCCCAAAAACCCCTAAATTCTTAGGCATTACGAGGCACATGATATTAATCACGTAGTCAATCTCTGTTTCGATGATGGTTCACACACACAGTAAGAAATTGGACAGCTCGTTCGTTATCCTTGCTTAGATGGATTTAAGCATAGGAAGAACCATCATCAAGAGATTTTGTTTCCAAGTAGGCTTCATAAATGTAAGGTTTCCCAAGAATAATATGAACAAAAGAGTGAAAATTGTATTTTATGTCTCCAATAGTTACCTGCACATTAGGACATGCAGCATATAACTCTGCAGAAGAGTTGTTTGCAGCTCTCATTTGCCAACTTGGATCAACAACTATGGGCCATTTGCCGCTTTCATAGAGACTCCTTGCCATGAAGTTTATCTCAGAACCATGGTCTAAGAGTGCAATACATGGTGTTTTTTCTCTCCAATTTTGACGACTATCTCCGTTGTTGCTCTTGCCAAATGTGTATGGGAGTAGTGTCTGCTTGGAATGAATTGGGCTTCTTCCTCATCATGCATGTGCTCTAACCGACCATTACATTTTCAGCCTTCATTTCTTTATATTTTGCATCCATGCTTTCTTTATCTTCAACTTCAATTGCTGCAATTAACTCTTTAACTGCTTCAAGCTGAATTCCTTGTGCAGTCAGCTTCTCTTCATCCTGCACAAAGACTCAAAGAGCTTGCAAAAAAGCATGCACTGTTTCTTCAACATCATCACCAACATATTGTCTTTTTCTTTTGATTACATTAATAATTACATCATGAAATTTACATTTGGTAATTCTCTAAGAATTTCACCTAAGGTGAACTCAATTTTCTTCCTAGAATTCATTCTTCTAGAACTCATTTGAGATCGGTTGTAGATTCTATGTGTCAGAATGCAATTTGTAGCCTGGTTGCTTGTCTTTCTTCTTTCTTTTGATCTTCTTTGTTTGTGGCACATCTTCCATCTCTGGATCTGGGGTTATATTTTCAGCAAGCTCCAGTTGTTTAGGTGTTCTTCTAGTTACCCGTTTCAGAGGCCAGAAGAGGAAGGCCCCGGTTTATCTTCTCTATTCTTAAATCAAGATTTATTTATGATTGACATCAGCCAAATGTTCAAAGGTAGAAAAATAATCTACTAGTTTTTTTCAGCCAGTTATTTCTCGAATATAGTGACTAGCGTTAGTCAAATCATCTTTGGCTACTATGTCGCGTTCCATTTGATCTAATGCTTACATCTACACTTTAGATTGCACATTACCTTTACATGCTTTCAAATTTGATTTAGTTGGCTCAATTTGTAGCCCATAGGTAGCTGCATCAGATGCTGTGTAGGCATTCTTAACAGTTAAATCTTCTAATATTTTCTTCATTTCACCATTGTAAAAATTTGGCTCTAGTGGAAGACCAGTTTCAGCAACATGAAAATTTTCATCTTTCCAAAAGACAAGATTTTGTGTTTCAACCTCACGAAAGATAGAACACTCCCTCTTGTCATGTTTTTGGCTATCACACCAAATACAATGCCTCTTATAGCCTTCTCTCATGGTTCTTTGAGTAGATGATCGTCCTCATTCTTCAACTTTGACATCCAGCTTCTCCACCTTGGAACTAACTTCTGTAAGACTCAGATGAATGTCACACATGATTTTAATGAGTTCATCCATGACATCATTTTTGGTGGAAAAAGCTCCATCAATGGATTTGTTGAAGTTGAAGTAGAGCCCAATCTTAGTCGCATGCATTCTCTTCGAACAATCATGTTAACTGCATTAGTAACATTTGTCCATGCAGTCTTGACTCTTGATTTGGAGGTAGCATCTTCTAAGCGATCAGCAAGCTTCTCTTGCAAAATGGGATCTACAAACTTAAGGAATAATTCATTCTTCTGACTTTCTATACTTTGTTGGTCTTCAGCATCAAGTTGTCCAAATTTACTTTCAAACTCATGGTATAAAGCTGTTGCAACTAAACCTTTGTTGGGTTTCTCAACCCAATCAGTGAAAAATTTCTTCGTCATTAGGCCAGAGTCTTCTAAGAAGAAATCTTTGCATAGGGATTTTTTGAATGCAGCCCAATCCGCATCTCGTTGAAAAAGACCATGGATTCTTTCCTGAAGACCTCTGGCAAATAACGACTCCATGCTTGTTGCAGTACACCAGAGAAGAGCATTTTCTCAAAATACAAGTGAATGAAAACAGAGACATTTTGACCATTAAATTGTTTTAATTCCCACCCAACTTCCTCTAGGGCCTTGATAGTTGTGGAATCAATCTTCTCTTTGTCTTGCTTTTGTTGTTGTTGTTGTAACATTTGGATTTGTTGTTGCTAAGTTTGTTGTAGTTTGTGCACCAACTATTGTACAGTATCTCCTGAAGAATACCATATCTTGGAGTTCTCTTACATTGACCTTAACGTCAGGTTCACCAATGTTGCAACGCGTAGGTTTGAAGGTCACCATAGGGGTTTGGCAAGAAAATTGGACAAGATAGATGGAGATGTGTCTTCAATAGAGATAAGTAGATTATAGTGAATGCTTAAAGGTTCAAGAGGTACATCATGGTCAATCACAAGGGTTTGAGAGAGAAGAATGTATGGAGACTCAAGAGCTTAGACTCTGGAGATGGTAGAGATAAGAGAAGGGTTGAAGGTTTCAAGCCAAGTCCTTCAAGATATTAATAGAGCTTCAAATTACATGTTCTTAGCAAAGATCACAAGAGTATTATCTCATAAGTTCTAACTCAAATCAAGCATGTTTTCTTGACTAAAAGAGCAATCACAAATTAAAAAATCAAGTACAATATGCTATCATATATCATAAACAACTATGCATCCCATCATTCATACATGATGCCATGCATGAATCAACTTTGCATGATTACATTCAATGTAGATTGTTAGGGACAAAAGCTTATGAGTCAATTACAAGGCTTGTAGGGCAAAGAGACTTGCTTCAAGAGAGCTTAAAATAAAGTTCTTGATAAGGATAAGTTATCCTAGCCAAGAAATAAAAGAAAAATCTCCTCTTAATTCATATCAAAGCATCTATGATTGATCTACAAACATTGCATTGTCATAGGGGCATATAATATTTGCATATTTTGACAAGGTGTCTTCTGTAGAGTAATAAATGAATTAAAAGAACAATGTTGTAGCTAATTCTGAATATGGCTGAAGATATTAGCCTCAAATCAGCCCAAATATCTTCTAGAATTCACATCTGATGATAGCATAGACTTCCCCTAACACGGTGTTGGTGCGTTTGGTGTCGAAAGTCTTCCACGGGGGGTAAGAGATAGCAAGGTGAATGGAGATTCAGGGAGAGGAGTACGCGGAAGAGAAGGGGTTCAAAGAAATAGAAGAATACTTGCAGAAGTAAATAGAAAATGTAGAAGAGTACTAAGAGAGATGAAGCTTGTCAGTTGCATTATGAGAAGATAAAACTCTAGTAGACAAAAACATGCATTATGAGAAGATAAAACTCTAGTAGATGTTTTTGCTTCCACTGGCTCCAAAAGGAGAGTAAAATTGTAGGACAACTACCTAGAATTCAGCCAGATCACTCCTTCATCTCCTACTTTGGAGTGTTGTTCACTGCTTAAAAACAGTGATCATGCGTCATGCAATTTTGCCAATCTCTCTTTTTACATAAAATCCTCTCAAAATAGATAAAAGCTATATGCTTTCTTTTACATGTCATCCTAATCTAGAAGTTTTCTACAGTTTTATGGATTTTTACAAGATATAATATCTAAAATATAAAAAATTGGCTAAAACTTGTCCAAAAATCTAAAATTTTTAAACCATGGACACTAACACTAAAAACTAAAGTAGCATTGGCTCTCTACATCTATAAGGAAGCCACACTCTAGAGTTTTTCACATGTTGTGCATGTAGCGGCACATAAACATTTTCACATTCGACTCTAGTAGTTTGTTAGAGAACATCCATTTCACCCCACATCAATGGACATATGGATTGATATTTAATATTTGCAATAAATATGTTCATTCGGTTTGGACATAGTAGTTCACTAACTTGCAAATGCATTTGTGGATTTAGTTTTTTTTGTAGTTTTTATAGTAAGTTCATGCAATATAATATGAAATATATTAGTATATTAAAATATTTAATTGTTAAGGTTTGGAGTTTAAAATGAAGAATTCTTGAAAAGAATAACAACTACAAGTAATGAATCAATATGGAGCTATATTTTATGAAGATTGTGAAGCAATTTCTTGCATGGGTCTATTGTAAATGAATTCATAACTTTAATCTATAAGTAAGCCTAATTAAATGAGTAAGAGAGAGAGCAATGTGCAAGTATAAGTGGATCTGTCTATAGTTTGCTTGTATGTGTATAATTAAAGTACTAACACATCAAGATGTAATTATAAAATATGTGTAAAGAAGGAAGAGAGAGAATATATGAATGTATATGTAGTGTGATATCTCATATAAATGCATAATTGAATCATTAACATCATGATAATATTATCAAAGATAAGCTCATCAACTAAATCTAGTGATGTAAAATAAGGAGAGAGAACTACTAATGCACTGTTAGAGAGAGAGAGAAAGAGAGAGAGAGAGGAGGAGTTTGCTATTTAGAAGGAGGAACAAGAGATGCATGTTGTGGATCCCCAATATATGAAAGTGAGAGAGGAATGTTTAAGTGTGTCTAGTTTTACTCATGTGCACAATTTGAGTACTAATACATCATGATGTAATTATAACATGTATGCAAATAATTGAGAGAGGAGGGATGTGAATGTATACAGTGTGTGATATCGCTTGTGTATGTGTAATGCGACCACTAACATTGTGATAATATTATTAAAAATAATCATGTAAGCTTAATGTAGTGATGTAAAGCAATTAAGGAGAGAGAGAACTACTAGTGTTGTGTGTATGTGTGTGTGCGTTTGCGTATGTGTGTGTGTGTGAGTTAGGGGTAAAAAAGAGAAAGAGAGAGATAGAGATAGAGAGAGAGGGTGTTATTGAGGGAAAGGAGGAGAGGGAGATGTTTGTTGTGGGTCTCTAAGGAATGAGAGAGTGAAAGAGAAATGTTATTGAGGGGAGTGAGATGTTGGTGGTTGGTCTCCAACATATGAGGAGAGATAGATAGATAGATAGATAGAGAGAGAGAGAGAGAGAGAGAGAGAGAGAGAGAGAGAGAGAGAGAGGAATTGGTTGTGGTTTTGATGATGAGGAGGAGAGTAATATGTGATGGTGTAGTGGCAGTGCTAGTGGTAGTAATGTTATTGAGGGGAGAGAGATGTCGGTGGTTGGTCCCCAACATATGAGGAGAGAGAGAGGAGAATCAATTGTGGTTATGATGAGGAGAGGGAGAGTAAGATGTAGTGGTGGTGGTGGTGGTGGTGGTGGAGGCAATGGAGGAGCAACATTGGTGCTTGAATATGCCCATAAGGAAAATAGGACCAAGTGGATGATGTGGAATAAAACTCGAGGTTTCCAAAAAGAGCTCACTTCTCACATACAATCTGTTCAGAGCTCTTGGAAGAGCTATTGGAGTTTTCCCTAAACCCTTGAAATCCATAAGGATTCGCAACATTTACTAAATGTTTGTCATGTTGGAGGTGAAAATGATAGGTATACTAGGGAGCCTAACATTAACTATAAAGATCTTAAGGCCCAGGAACCTTGGCCTCATAGTACAACCAATCCCATTTTCCAAAGCCATGAGCTAGATGGAAATAGATGTAGACATAATGGAGGAAGGAGAGTGGTTGAGCAACCCCTCAATGGTCAAAGTTTGAAGCTAGATCATGGCAATGAGATGACACCCCAAAACACATCTGATATATGCTACCATGTGAAGGTTGTCTCATTTATTGAGAGCCAAGGTGATAGGAAATCTAGGGTTTACAATGGTTAAAGATCCACCTAGAGTTAAATCTAATAAAGGATCTAATTTATAAAAAGTAGTTGATAGCAAGTGAGCCAAGATAGATTGGTCATCATGAAAGAATATAAAAATAGAAGAAGTGGTGGCTTCCAGTCGAGCCATGCAATAACTAAAAGGAGATGGGTTTGGAGGCCCAAAATATTTGAAAGTGTGGCTGGTGTATTAGATGAGAGGCCAAGAATTCCAAGTGGATATACCATAGTCAATTCCCAAGTGGATGAGATCAGAGGTCTGTTGGGGGTAAATGTGCCTTCGCCTAGCCACCCGTGTATAGTACACTTTACTACACTGATAGTGCCTGCACTGCACACTGTAGGTGGCGTGCGCCCATCAAAGTCACTTATTCTTTATTCTTTTAGTGACAGTTTGAATAAATGTTTACCGCAGCACAGAGGAATGGGAAAATGGAAGAAGGAGATAGCCGAAAGGGCGCAGGACAAAGGAAGGAAAAGGCGCCCCAGATGGAAGTTAGACCCTGAAAAATTTGAACAACGACCTCTCTAGAAGGCCTCAATGTCGCCTCGAGAAAAGAAAAGAGTAAAAGTGCACCATTAATTGTGAAAGCACTCTTGAATCCTTGTAAAAAAGTGCCAGGCTCATTCTTATGCAAATTGTATGCACTAGTTGGGAATGGGATAAGTTAAAACGGTGGGAAATAGGAAAAGAGGGCTTAGGCTAATGGCCGGCCATGTAAAAAGTGGGGATGACTGCCCAAAAAGTAGGGCATGTATATAAAGTTCAAAAGTGAACGAGAAGATCATTCTTGTGTGTGGCCAAAGCTTCTTCTTCTTCTTCTCCTATTTCTTGCCTTCTTGCTTCTGCTTGAGAGAGGGATTGAGAGAGTGAGTGTGTGAGAGTGAGGGATCATGGAGAAGAAGCTCCCCATCTTCTCTCTTCTTCTCTCTTCATCTTCTCTTCTTCTCTTCTCTTCTCTTTTCTCACACGGCTATAGAGGATGGAGCTTAACGGAGAGGGCTTGAGTTTTCTTGAGCTTGCTACAAGGATCGTGGAGCTACTGGAGTGCAAGAGAGAGGAGGGAACTCGATCGAGCATCAAGGTAAGCTCAATACACCCGTAAGGTAGGCATTGCATGTCGGCTATATGAGAGGTAGCCATGGCCACTTGGCTTGAAATGCTTAATCAATAAGCAATCCGTAGGTCTCGGGGTAGAGCTCCGTAGCTCCCCTCCATTTTGGTTGCGTTGTCGGGACAGACGGAATCAAACCTTGAGCGCCGCGTGCATCAAATTGAGCATAGAAGTAGGGTTTGTAGCCCGAACCGGTGCTCGAGATAGTTAGGAGATTTAGGAGGTTTTAATCCTTGGAGCAAGTAAGTATTTTTATTTGTTGTTGAATGTTAGAGTAGGACCATCCATCTCCATCTTTGTTTTTTATTTCTGTTGCATTAGGTTAAGATTATGATAGAAAAAATAAGGAAAACAGAAAGGGTTCTGCTACTGCTAGAAACAGGGAAATAGGGGCACAAATTCAAATTTTTGGTTGGAAGAGTGTGACGGATTAGCTTTTGAGGTTACAGGAGGCTCGGATGAGGCAATAAGAGGCCCAAGGAACCAGGAAAAACTACATTTGACATTCTACTTTGTGAGAAGAGAGTGATCTTGAGAGCTAGGGAGAGAGAGAGAGAGAGAGAGCTGTAGGGAGATCCTTGGAGTGCCTATCAATTCGTGCACCACAGTGATTCCAAGTATGTCTGGCATTTCCTTGTAGTGTTTTGCACCTATCTAGAAGGCACTAGGTGATTCCATGGAGTAGCATTGAGCTTGAGGCATCGCGCACAACCCGCGGGCCGTTGTCTACATAGCCAGACCAACCCATCCGATTCGTCTGATTCCCAGAATCGGACCAACCGATTTCTGGAGTCAAACCGTCAAACTATGGGAATTGGACCACCCTGTCCGATCCGATTCCTAGAATTGGACCACAGTGAGAATCAGACCTAGTCTCAAAATTGGACCACGTGTCCTAATGCCACAATCCAACCACTTGTCCCATCGCAATAGTCGGACCCTCCTGTCCGACTAGGGAAATTGGACCAAAGTAGAGAATGGACCACCCTGTCTGAGTCTCAAAATCTGACCAACTGCGATAATCAGACCACTTTTTCTAGTGTGAGAATTGGACCATCCCGTCTAATTTCCATAATTGGACCAGCCCGTCCGTCCGATTCCCAGAATCGGTCCACTTCACCAAGAACTTAAAATAGATAGTTTTTGAACCTGCCTGACAATCCTGACCACCCTATTCACATCTCTGACCCCCCTGGAAACCCAATTTAGCCCTTAGAAGCCAAAAACTAAAGAGGACGACCAAGGATTCACCCCAAATAGCTAGACACTGTGCTGACCGAATTTAAAACTTGACTCAACTTTCAATAACCAACCAATCACCCCTGAGGCAGAATAGAGAACGCAGCAGGGACTTTCAGTAAGACCTTAGATCAACCAGAACCTGAGCTTAGAGTCATATCAGGCTATGAACATGAGGGAAGAGTAGAGTTTGCATTGAGCATTTCCTGCATCCGCACCTCACTTTTGATTTTTTCACCAAAGGTGCACTACAACGAAAGAAAAAGCATGTTTTCGCACTGAGCACTAGAAAGCATGAAGCAAAACTTGTGAATAAGATTGACAACTGCTTTCAATAACAAGGAACTCATTAGGAGACATAATAACATCAAGGAACCCACTATTAGGAGAAGATCCCAAAACATAGTTGGGTGCCTGAGAGCCCCATCAGTAGGACCTTAAGGGGACACGAAGATCCAGAAGGCGAAAACATAGAGGATCAGATGCTACCAGAGCTACTCAAATTGATCAATGACCTTGTGGAGCTGGAAGTGGGAGCAATGTCAGGATCACAAGGCGGACAAGGAGAGGACCCCGACTGGACTTGGGAGAATTCCCAGTTTTAGTGCAAGAGTTAGTCAATGAGTATGACTTGTTGACTAGGACGGTAGTTCAGGGCAGACATGTAGAGGAAGTGGTAGCAAGCCTAGAAGAGGAAAGAAAGGCGATTAGAAAGGTGTTAGAGGGCATAATTTCCTATAACCACGAGTAGAAGGCTAGAAAACTCCAACAAGATGTAGACATGTACAAGGCCTAGCCTTGGCTGGTGCAACCAAAGCAGGGCCAAATGCAAAAAGAACAAGCAGAGAGGCCAACTTATCATTGAGTGAACTCATAGCCAACATGGACAATACGTCCGTTGAGCACAACGCAACAGCCCTAGCCACCGCATTACTCTTGGGATTAGGGGTCATGCAAGGGGCAATCTAGAATCCCTATTGTAGCAAAGCAGCTAGACAAGTATGAACCTAGCAATGACCAATATAGCTTTGTGGAGCAATTTGAATAAGTTTGCAAAGCAAACGGTCTCATGGACCTTGCACAACGCTCTCAAACTTTTGGTCTGTGCTTAGGTGATAAGGGGAGAATTTGGTACACTAGTCTAGATGCAGCTGAGCGCATGAATTTTTCCCATCTTAAGGACCTCTTTATCAAGAGATTCTCTGAGGCAGGGTACTCTGAAAAACTCAACCTCCGGCTGATGAATGTCAGTGAGAGGAAAAAGGAAGACGTAAGGGACTATGTCACTCATGTGCATAGCCTCTTCAATAGGATCCCTGCAAATGAGCGACCTAATGAGAAAGTGTTAGATATGATCAATGACCCACCCTCATTAGGTGCTACCAATGATCTATGGTGCTCAAAGTTGTAAGGCCCCCATTATGAGGAGAAGCCAAATGTGAGCCTGGACATTGGTTGAGTCCTGACTTGTATATCAGATGAGGTCTATGTGACCAGATGGCAAAAAGGTGACTATTGTGGGTCTAATCTTTGGGTTAGACGAAATGGTTAAGCTGGTAGCAACTTGAGGCGCATTGCATCGAGTTGTGGTGTAAGGGAGTTAAAAGGGGGCCCTATCGTGGGGTCCGGGGGCCGCAGAAGTGGCCCCTGGCTGGGGGGTCCCAGGGGGGCCAGTGGCCCCCCTAGCGGGGGTCCAGGGGCAGCGCCCTTAGTCCAATGGTAAAGGGAATATTCCCTCACCGACTAGTGGAGGCTCATATGGTAGGTCTATCACAGCAAGCCAACCTAACGACCTTCGCAGGCTATAAAAGCTAAACCCCTTCGTAGCCATCTCTCACTCATCTTTCACCGAGTCAGATTTGTTGTTCCAACTAGCCTTAAGCTCTTCACCTATCTTCTGTCTAGATCTCCATCTAAGCTTCACATAGTAGAAGCGCACGGGTGGACAGAGCCATCTTTGTATTAGTTGTTTGGAGTTAAAGAATTTACTCATTCTCCTCTTTTTTGTTGTGTACTCTCTATCTCTTTCTCAGAATCTGTTCATTGCACTGTGTAATATTTTACATGGTATCAAAGTCCAGGGGGCTCTAGAGATCGGAGAGTGTGCAAGAGGCAAAGGCTTCAACAGCAAAAGAGAAACTATGTCGACTTCCGGAAGCGGTTCTGGTGCATCAAGAAGCGGTGTAGGAGGTGGTGTTGCTGTACCAACTATTCAAACACTGAGGATTCGTCCACAAACCTTCAGCGAAGGCAAGTTAAATGGTACAAACTACACCTTGTGGAAGTTCAAAATTACAACTATCCTTGATTCTTATGAGCTTATGGAGACTATGCTGGGGACTGACGCAGAACCACAGCCTACCCCCGACCCATCAAATCCTAGTGTGATGATTCCTCCGAATGCAGATCTTTTACGAGCTTGGAAACAAAGGAATGCAGATGCATTGTGTGCCTTAGTTACAAGCTATTCTGACATTGTTCTGACTTTGATTCAGCATACAACCAAAGCGTCAGAGGCTTGGAATGTACTAAGGAGTCAGTATGAGACATGAAACCAAACCAAAACTTGGAGAATCAACTAGCACTAGAGAAGTTTGCTGAAGGAGAGAGGGTTGAAGCATTCATCACTCGGATTAAGAATCTGCACGACCAGATGGCTGGCGCTGGGATACAAAAGACTAGCGAAGAGCTAACTCGGAGGTGTCTTCGGATTTGTCCGCAAAAGTTTGATGGACTAGTAACTGCCCTTAATACTTAGGTGAGACCTCAAGCTTTGACTTTTGAGGAGTTTTGTGCATTATTAATGGAGGAGGAGTTGAGGCTGAAAGCCCGAGAAGGAAGCAACAATGGAGATACTGCATTCTCTGCCAATGCAAAAGGCAAAGGTGGTTCCTTCACCAAAAATGATGGTGGCAAAAAGAAGAAGGGTGGAAAGAAGAAGTTTCAAGGAGAGTGCTTCTACTGCAAGAAGAAAGGACATGCAATTGCAGATTGTCGTGTCAAGAAGGCAGATGAATAGAATGGTACCCTTAAAAGTAAAGGGAAAGAGACAGCCAATACGGCTGAAGCAGAGTTGGAATTATTCATGGCAACCATTGAGGAAGTGTGCCCCTCGGTGCAAGAAGAATCTACCACTGACTCATGGGTGTTGGATAGTGGGGCCTCCCGTTACATGACCAACAAGAAAGGTTTATACAGTTCTATGCAGCCTCTACAAGAATCCATCACTATGACGGTTGGAAATGATGCTAAATGCCCTGTTGTGGGCACAAGTACTATTTTTTTTGTTGCTGCAAATGGTGAAGTCAAAAAGCTTTCAAATGTGTTGTATGTTCCCAAAATCAGGAGAAATCTCTTATCAGTTTGCTGCCATAACTGATCTTGGTCATGAAGTGAGGTTTAAGAAGACAGGTGCAAAAATTCTTGATAGTGCTGGCACAATTGTTGGCAAAGGAGAAAGAAGGAACAACCTGT
This sequence comes from Lygodium microphyllum, assembly GCF_053477565.2. Classification (NCBI taxonomy): domain Eukaryota; kingdom Viridiplantae; phylum Streptophyta; class Polypodiopsida; order Schizaeales; family Lygodiaceae; genus Lygodium; species Lygodium microphyllum. Next base: position 60,996,057 of record NC_141162.1, read on the forward strand.
ATGAGCTAAGTGCTCTTACAACCACTGCTAGAGTGGGCACAAGTAAGCTTTGGCATGAAAGGTTTGGACACATCGGATTTGCAATGTTGAAGGAGATGCAAAAGCAAGGTATGGTTGCTCACCTACCTACAATAACTGAATTGAAGGAACCATGTGAAGCTTGTATGATAGGCAAGCAATAGAGAAAGGCATTTCCACAAGAAAGTAAGAATAGAGCACAGGCTCCTCTAGAGTTGGTGCACGCTGACTTGTGTGGTAAGATGCCTACACAGGCCTTGGGGGGATCTTCTTATTTTATGTTGATTGTCGATGACTAAGTAGGAAGATGTGGGTGTACTTCCTTCATGATAAGGCTCAAGCTTTTGGTAAGTTTAAAGAATGGCTAATACTTGTTGAGAATGAAACAGGGAAAAGTGTGAAGAAATTTAGAACATATGGTGGTGGTGAGTTCAACTCAAAGGATTTTGAAGGCTTTTGCAAGAGCAAAGGGATCAAGCGTCAATTGACGACGCCTAACACACCTCAGCAGAATAGTGTTGTGGAACGCAGGAATCACACCATTGTGGAGATGGCAAGATGCATGCTAAAGGGCAAGGGATTGCCTAACCATTTTTATGCTGAAGTTGTTAATACTGTAGTCTACATTCTAAATCGGAGTTATACAAAGGCTCTCAAGGGAAAAACACCTCATGAGGCTTATACTGGTAAGAAACCATCTGTCTCACATTTCAGAATTTCTGGATGTGAATGTTATGTACATGTTCCAGATGAAAAGAGAAACAAGTTACAACCAAAAAGTAAAAAATGTATCTTCTTGGGTTATAGTGATGAGCATAAGGCTTACAAGTTATATGACCAAGAGGCAAAGAAGATCATCGCGAGTCGTGATGTGGTGTTCAGGGAGGAGCCGCATACAGTGGAGGAGGAGAAGGCAAGTTCTTCCACTTTATCATCAAGCGAAGAAGTAGTCCACTATGAACCTGTCCTGAGAGCTATCCCTATCCTTAAGGAGAAGGAAGCATCATCTTCAGATGATGAGGAAAAAGTTCACCAACCTGACATCATCCCACCAGAAAGGCCATTGCCGCGCTGGGTGAAGCAGCTCTATGACCACAATAATCCTATGCCTGCATCTGTTGAGGAGAAGGCAGACGGACCAAGGAGGTCTCAGAGAATAGAGGAGCAAAGGAGGGCTTCTGCTCACATAGTCAATATGGCCTTGATGGTTGAGATTATGAGAGAAGTAAAGGAGCCAATTGACTTAGAAGAAGCACTTGCAAATCCATCATGGAAGGCTGCTATGCAGGCGGAGTATGATAGCATAATGAAGAATGACACTTGGGAGCTAGTGGATGGACCAGCAAAGCGGAAGGTTATTGGCACCAAGTGGATCTGGAAGGTAAAGTACAATGCTGATGGTACCTTAGAAAAGTACAAAGCTAGACTGGTTGCCCAAGGATTTTCACAAGTTGAAGGGTTTGATTTTCAAGAGTCATTTGCCCCAACTGCCAGAATGACCACTATTTGCACGATACTTGCAGTGGCTGCCCACAAGAAGTGGACAGTGTACCAAATGGATGTTAAGTCAGCGTTCTTAAATGGTGACCTCAAGGAGAAGGTGTATGTGGCTTAGCTACCAGGATTTGAGGCCCCCCATTTTGAGATCAAAGTGTGTAAGCTAAAGAAGGCATTGTATGGGCTGAAACAAGCCCCGAGAGCATGGTACCAACAAATAGATAGGTTCTTTTTAAACCTAAACTTCAAAAGATGTGCCTCAGATGCTAACTTGTATGTTTACAGGGATGGTAAAAAGTCTGTAATGATTGTACTATATGTTGAAGACCTTCTTATTACAGGTGACTATGAAGATATAATCAACCAAACTCGAAAGGCTTTGAGTTCTGAGTTTGAAATGACAGACTTAGGCTTGCTGCACTATTGTTTGGGGATTGAAGTCTGGCAAGATCCAGGAAAGATCTTCATCTCTCAAAAGAAGTATGCATGGGAGATCTTGAAGGTGTTTGGCATGACCAAGTGCAAGGAGATAGCTACACCTATGGAGATGAATGTAAAGTTATCCGTTGAGGATACATCAGCTTGTGTAACACCAGAGCAGATATCAGTTTTGTTGTTGGTGTTTTGAGCAAGTTCTCAAACAAACCTCATGAGAGTCATTGGAAGGTTGGGATGCGGGTGCTTAGATGCTTGAAGGAAACTCTTGACTATGGTATCACATACAGTTTCTGAACTTCTCTTGTGGGGAACTGTGACTTAGATTGGGCAGGAGACATTGATTCCAAGAATTCAGTTTCTGGTTATTGTTTCTCTTTGGGTTTAGGAAATTTCTCTTGGATTAGTAAGAAGCAGCCAGCAGTGGCATTGTCTTCTACCGAAGCAGAGTACAAGGCAGCTTGTTTTGCTGCATGTGAAGCAGTATGGTTGAGAAGGATTCTATGGTATATGGGAGTGCAAGATGAAGAACCAACTGTGCTAAGATGTGATAATCAGAGTTGCATCGCCATTGCCAAAAATCTAGTGTTTCATGCACACACCAAACATATAGAGATCTAGTATCACTATGTGCGTGATTTGATGGAGGATGGGATAGTGGAACTGGTCTACTGTCCAACAAAGGAGAATGGAGTGGATATCTTCACCAAAGCACTTACGAAGGATCTACTTCAAGTTCATCTTTAGAGACTCAGCATTGGGCCGAGGAGATAGTTCACCTATGGGTGGACATTGAGGGGGGGTGTTAGATATGATCAATGCCCCACCCTCATTAGGTGCTACCAATGATCTATGATGCTCAAAGTTGTAAGGCCTCCATTATGAGGAGAAGCCAAATGTGAGCCCGGGAATTGGTTGAGTCCTGACTTGTATATCAGATGAGGTCTATGTGACCAGATGGCAAAAAGGTGAGTGTTGTGGGTCTAATATTTGGGTTAGATGGAGTGGTTAAGCTAGTAGCAACTCGACGCGCATTGCGTTGAGATGGTAAAGGGAATATTCCTTGGAATATCCCCTCGCTTACTAGTGGAGGCTCATATGGTATGTCCGTCGTTAGTAGGCCGACCTAATGACCTTTGCGGGCTATAAAAGCTAAACCCCTTCGCAGCCATCTCTCACTCATCTTTCACCCAGTCAGAGTTGTTGTTCCAGCTAGCCTTAAGTTGTTCACCTATCTTCTGTCTAGATCGCCATCTAAGCTTCACACAGTGGAAGCGCACGGGTGGACAGAGCCATCTTTGTATCAGTTGTTTGGAGTTAAAGAATTTACCGATTCTCCTCTTTTCTATTGTGTACTCTCTATCTCTTTCTCAAATTCTGTTCGCTGTGCCATGTAATATTTTATAGAAAGCTATGTCTACAGTATTTATAAATGAAATTCGAAGCGAGAAGCTCTACAAGGCTTTGGCTAGTAACTCCACTCTACATCGAGATGTGTTAGCTAGAGTCTTTGAAGAGGCAATAAGGGTGGACGATCAGCTTAGGGAGTGAAGAATGAGGAACATTAGTCGGGACAATACAAGTGAGAGAGCTCGAGATCGATCAATGGCTTCAAGAGAGAGAGAACTCTAGCATATAGGATAAGGGAAAGAGTGTTGACCAAGGCCACGAGCTGGCTGAGGTAAGAATGGAGCTTGCACGATTGCAAGACCAAATGAGGAAACCTGTGCAGTCGCATGTGCAGTGTATACACTATGGCGGTAACCACCACCCAGCCGAGTGCCAAGATCCTAAATCTAGGCCGTGCTCGAACTGCGGTCATGATCCTAAATCTAGGCTGTGCTCAAACTATGGTAGGTTTGGTCATGATGCATTACATTGCAAACTGCCAAGGAGATTCCGATATGTGCAGCAATACAACCCTCCATACTTAGGCAATAGGCTACCTAACCTCTTTGGCAAGGGAGCCCAATTGGCGCTTCCAGCACCAAATGACGCAAGACCAACCATTCCTATGCTAGAGATAAACACAATAGGCATAGCCAAACCACTAGGGCCCTACGTAACCCATCCATCGAGTGACGCTCCTATTCACTATGTTGAAGAACCTAGTGAAGAGGAGACCTACATAAACCCATACATATCCTATGATGAGGAAGGCAATCCAGTCCTGATGGACTACCGTACCGACCAGTACTGGTGATGGTGCTAGGTAGAGGAAGAGACAGAGGCTTTGAGGACCAAGCCAAGATCCAATCTCATGCTGGACTTGTGGTCATCCAGGCCATATTTCATCATGCTACCTGGAAAGGGAACAGGCAAACAAGGACAAAGCTGACCTTTGATGCACCGAGTATGGAATCACACGCCTATTTCCTGACTGTCCTAGATGGAAGCCTTCAACTAGTTCTACCAATGTGCCCTCAGTATCCTTGGGGCTGTTTAGTGTGGAGACCTTTGACAGTGAGGATACGCCCATCCCACTACATGTCATGACCCGAGCACAGACAAAACAGACAGGCATCTCATTGCCTAGGCCAAGTAACTTGGATGCAACCTTGTTGGGAAAGAAAAGCCAAGAGAGAAGGAGAAAGAGAACATATGCAAAGATTACCCTTAAGACTGAAGAAGCTACAACGCTAGTGATAGGAAAGAGGGTCATTGATGTAGAGGCAGATACCTCAACTCCTAATACAGCAGAACTAGGGAGTGTCAAGGTAGGGAAATACCCCCATCCCAAACAGCAACTCGAGGCTATAGCCACCTTAAGGATGTAGAGCCCATATTCGAAGACCAAATTGAAGACCTCTCTATTGCTGGTATACCCGTTTCACCATTGGGACCTCAATCGAGGAATGTACCCATACCACATGAGATGCCTCAGAGGCAAGACTAGGAAGCTAACCAAGATATATGGCCAAACAGTGCTGACCAAGTCGGAAGGCAACCACCCAGAAGCCTCCTCTCCACTTTAGTAACCATGATAGTAACCTTGAGCCTAGGAGATCTGCTTCGGTAGCACCCTTTCTTATGGCAAGAATTAAAGCACTGGGTAGAGGGAAAATAGAAGCACATTGCCGCTGACTTGCAAGAGCAGGACGTAGTCACGCAGATTCCAAGCCTAATGCTACACTCAGTTCCAGGGCACTGCACCTCAATGCTTTCTGGGAAGGCACTGAGATGCATGCAGTCTTACCTATCTTAGCCTTGGGGGATGTAACACGAAAAGGAATTGTAGATAAAGGCGAGTGCTGGTATCAATGTCTTGAGCCATGCAGTTCTACAAGCCTAGGGAAACCCACCCATGGAAACGGCTAGGTTCAATGTCACATTGGGCAACGAAATGAAGGTCAGACCATTCAGGGTCCTAAAGAATTGGCCATTGAAGGTCGTAAGGGTGCAGTTTTTCGTGAACTTCATTGTCATAAATTGAGTGGACTATGACATACTGCAAGGCCGACCTTGGATGAGGAACGTGCAAGTTATTGAAGATTGGGGTAACAATCTCATCTTCTTGGGGAATAGAACAGAAGCGGTAAAGGTTGAGATGGATATCTGGAAGACTACCCCAGTCAACCTTGATGCTATCTCAACCATGCTAAAAGGTGATACACGGGCAAGCAAACCTATGGGTCATTGACCAAGTATATCGCTTGCCCTGAGGATGGGCGGGATCGGATGCACATCTTGGTAACCGTTGACCTACCATTCTCAGATGAGGAAGAGCTATATAGGCAAGCTGCTAACTCCCCAAGCATGCCAGAAAGGGAGCCCATCGTGCCACTCTGCATAGTGGCAGGAAGCTCACGTAACCCATGGAAACCTATCTCGTTCCATATCCCCACCAACAAGCTTGAGCTTCAGGAGATCATAGAGTACTTGACTGATAAATTGAAGGGAAACATGGCTGCCAATCTAAAATCCCTAAGCGATCTATTGACTAAGCCTGAGTGGAAATGGACCAAAATTCACGATCTGAACCTATTATAAAATTGGGCTTTAGTCACTAACGAAAAGGAGATTGGAGAGGAAAGCCTGGGGAATGATGAGCAGTCAGAGGGGCAAGACTCTGATGATGAGGAGTATGAGGATGGCCGCTCTATTGGAGATGAGAGTGAAGAAGAGTTAGACACGATAGAATATGACACTGAAGGGTTGAACGATTGAACAGATCAAGGCAGACTCTAGGCCTAGAAGGAATAGGGTAGACTAGAATAGAAGAGGAGTCATGCGGATGGAGTGCGATAGATCATGGTTGGAGAACATAGGAGTCATGGATTATGAGCAGGCAGGAGTGGTGCAACCATTTGTAGCTCCAGTATTTAAGACGGATACACCTACTGAATTATGACCCACTGGCGAAGCTCCTTCCTCAAGCAAGGGATGTGAGTTTAACTCAGAGTTAGAAGTCACTACGGAGAGTGATCCCAAAATACCCCAACCCTCTAAGGTCAAGTGCACCAAAGGGGACTTGCCAGTCCACCTAAGGCGCAGCCGGCTAAAGGACGAGGCTAGGAAGCAAACTAAGGACTTAAAAGCAGAGAGGCAAAAGAAGCTGGAGGATCTCCCCAAATGCTTCACGAAGTTTAAGAAGGGTGATAGAGTGGTGATTCTGCTAGGAGCAAAGAGACAAGGGCAAACTAGTGAGCCAATTGAGGGACTCGCCAAGGTCATGGAAGTCAACTTGGTAAGTGTAATATTCCCACTCGTGAATATTGACTTCCCACACACTGCGTAAATCCTGTGCAAGGTTATCCCCTACATCGTAATTATTGGTAGCTTAATCCATACCATGCACGCTCAAAAATGAGGCCTCCACATTGTGAATTAGAGGCTGGGGTTGAAGTCCGTAAAAGCCGCGAGGGAACACCCTTTTTGAAGGGGCAATTGGATAAATTCAAGGCAAATTTTTTTTATTATCCCTTCCCCCAGCCGATGCATGGCTGGAGGAGAGGGAGTGTGGGGGGGGAATGGCCAAGGAGGAGTGAGTTGGACTGCATGAGGGGGAGTCCTCCACGTGTGTGGAGGCCCTCTTCCCCACCCCCCCCCAAGGCCTATAAAACCCCCCCTCCCCAGGGAGTCAGGGAGAGAGGAGGGCGGGCTGTGAGAAGGAGGAGGTCACCGTCGTGAAGCCGCCACGCTGCCGCCCCAGTCCGCCAGCCGCCAGCCGCCAGCCGCCATAGCTGCCGCCCCAGACCGCCAGGCCACCTCAGTCCGCCGCTGCCCGCTGAATTACGACTCCCCCCTCGTCGACGCCGCTGCAGAAGCTCAGAAGCTTCTAAGGGGGGGGCTTCCTTAAGCCCCCTTCCCACTACATCCCCCATAGACCCATTCATACCCCCCTCCCCGGGACTTTGAAGAGGAGAAGGTGAAGCCCATAAAGACCTCCCACAAGACCCTTCGTAAAAGGCTTTTCGCAAAAAGACTTCAAAGCCCACAAGCCATCCGTGAATCAATTCCGTGCCAACCCGGGTTTTCCCTAAAGAACTCATAAAGCCCTCTTCCGCAAGCACCATCTATCCAAAATCTCGTAAAGGAATCTCCTGCGTACGAGGGAAAAAGGCAAAGGTCGGGAGGTTGCATGCCAAGGCAAGTCAATTCGTAGACCGCAAAGGCTAACCAGAAGCCGAGACCACACCCACGATGGCCCCAAAAAGATCACAAGGTGCGCCTGCGGGAGGTTCATCTCCAAGCATTCAAGTGGATATCTCCCCGAGCCCTCAAGTCCAGGTTTTTTTCGAATTTATTCTCGCATAAAAGAAATGTTTAGGCGCGGTTAGTTCCATAATGAAGAATGCATTTTACGCTTATTTTTAAGGCATGTGGCAGTGGTAAAAATACATTGGATAAAGTATCTCTTGAAACATTAGGCAAGGTTGAAGCATGCCATGAAATTGAAACGAGTTGTCCGCCTTAAAGGACTAGCTGCATGTTGCTATTTTGGAACATCATCAAAGTAATGAGTCTAAACATATAGGACAAAGAAATGAAATTGAATAAGTGCATTTGGTTACTAGACATGGTAGGAATAAGCGTGTGCCGCATTTTGGGTAATATGTTCCTTGTAATGATTTGTGGGGAAAAGTTAACACCCATAAGATATTATCCAGAAAGAAATAGAAGAATACGAAAATGATCTTATGAACTTGCAAGTAGCATGTAACATGGAATAAGTTAACACTAGTTTTAGTTGGTATGAACTTCATTAACTACATTGTAGCTAGGGGAAAGTTGCGTGTTGCGTAGTCATCATGCAGAAATTCCATTCATTAGGAGCCGTATCTAGAAAAGGTCGCATGGGTTATCAAAGCATGAGATTCTAAAGTGTAGACAACAAGGTTGTAAGCATGATTATTTGATGTAAGTCCTAGTATATCCTAGGAAGGTTAGTATCCAGATTATCATGCATTTTTACTATACCAAGGAAAGATAGAGTTATTGTGAACCATGTGATGCGTGGGAGCAATGAAGCACATGTTTACATGTAATATGTTAGTTGCAACTATTTTTCCTCTTTTAGATCTAGTTTATTGTCTCTAGGAAGGATTCATCCTTGTCGCAAGACAAGCATAATGAATTATCCAAATCACCTAACCACAAAGGAATCATATGGTACGATAGACACCCCGAACACTAACTAGGTTAAGGATTCGGCCAAGTTTTCCAAATGTCGCGAAGTCGAAACCTTCAAGCCAATAGTCCTAACCACATTCCCAAAATGTTGAGCTAATTGGATGCTCATGTAAACAATAATCTAGGATTCCTACCTTAAGGACCAAGCGTTCAAGATGATGAAACTCGATTTGAGTTGGACTAAACGCTGTCGATTTAGTGAAATTAGGATGGGTGGGTAAAAGACACCCTAAACCCTCCTTCTCGACTGAAGTTAATTCCGTGACCTGAATACGCCATTCATTAAGGGAAATGATCTCTTAGAATGGAGGCGACACTTGTGCAATAAATTGCAACATCACATAGCTTTGCGGTTTGATCGTGAGAAGTTTTGCCATTCCGTGGATTAAGGTTGGCAGGTTCTTGTGCCAGTTTAAACTCGCAAGGGGAAAAGGGTAGTCGTCCTTTTACTCTATCCTAATTAGGGAAACTTTGTCAAGTTAAGGGAAGCTAGGCATTTGCTTGGACGAAAATGATTAATCAATAAACTAAAGCGACATGGTCGCCGGAATTTACCATAAACCAAACCTAAAGTATTGACAGGGTATGACCCTAGCCCAAGGACGATAGGAATCTTGCCAAGTTGCAATTGATTCCGGATTGAATGCGGGTTGCATTCGGAGAAAAGGAGTCACTCCTTAACAGTTTGCCAGCTAAACGACCACTGGAATTGATTGTGCTTGTAACAGTTTAGAAAGCACTGTTTGCATTGTTTGCTCAATGAACTAAAGGATGAAAAGATATCTAAATACTTCAGGTTGAAGGCCTGAAGGGAGAGGCAGCTTCAGTTACCCCCGACTGCCTGCCTGACCCTAACCAAGGGGGTTGTTAACCGCGTCGGGAACGTGGACCGAACCCGCCGTGAGAGGTCTCTCCGTTGAGTTCTACTTGGAGCAGGAGGACGCTTGGGTGCCAGAGGGGGCTCTGGCCGTAAATCCCTCGCCTTCGGGGCTCTGCACAAGAGGCTAACGTGACTCGGGATTGGATCTCGAGGCGCGCATACTAGTCTACGGGCGGAAACTTGGATTAGTGATCCCTGGTGGATTACTGGATAGCCTTCGGGCGGATTATGAACAAGCCTACGGGCGGAACTCCTTGTATTTCAAAGATAAAAGGATAAAATGATAATAAAGAAGTTGTTTGGTATTGTTTTCTTTATGTCCTATGATAAGATTACGTGAAGGAACCAGTGCTTAACAGGGTTAATCAAAGAAGCTGTTTGTTATATGTCAAACTAATGTGGTAGGTAATTACATAACTAAAACAAACCGAGGAAAGTGCGGAGGATGGACCATGGGTCCGTCCTATGGATGGGTGGTCCCGGTTAGCCGGGAACTTTTCTCAAAGTCTTCGGCGAACAGAGGATGATCGTCATCTCCAAACAAGTAACGAGAACGATGGCTTAGAATTAACTATTACCCGATTCACACTGTTTTAGGGGAACGGAATGGGACTATGCCTTATGGCAGAGAGGTCGAGCCTTGCATCCCTCTCGTTTCCCATTCTCCTTGAACCAAGTGCAGCGTAAATCCGCTTCGGACCTGGCGTTTCTGCGTAAAGTAGTTCGCTCGGGTCTGACGCTAGTTACTGCTAGCTAATGACCAAACAGGAAAACCTTAATTCCAGTCGATCCTAAGTGGGAAACGGCCAGGACACTTCCGCTACGTGGCAGACGCGGAAAGACCTAGTTTGCAAAACCCATAACATTCCATGGGAGTGCCGGGCGGAGTTCTCTAGACAACCTTTCCGATGGACTGTCAAGACGTGTCCTAGAGGATTCTAGCGGACTTACCCTATGAATCCCAAACACGCCTATGTAGTGGAGGAGGAAATCGATAAGCTCATGAAGGTGGGATTTATATATGAGATTGAGCATGCGGATTGGGTATCACCTATAGTGATCATTATGAAAAAGAATGGTAAAATTCGAGTGTACGTGAATTACAAGAAAGTTAATGCCACTATGAAGAGGGACAACTACCCCTTACCATATACCGAGCACATGCTAGAGAGGGTAGCCGGCAAAGAAGCCTACAGCTTCTTGGATGGCTTCTCTAGCTATAATCAAGTGCAAGTGTACCCTGAAGACAATCACAAGATTGCCTTCGCCACGGAGTGGGGTGTATTCGCCTACATCGTTATGCCCTTTGGGCTAATGAATGTGCCCGTGACCTTTGAACGATTAATGTGCACCATCTATAAGGATATGCTTAGACGCGAGCTAGAGGTGTTTGTAGATGACTTATGCGTACACTCTAGTTGGGCCGAACACTTAGAAAAGTTGAGAGCTGTCTTTGAACGGTGTCGGTTATTCAACCTCTCGTTAAACCCCTTAAAGTGCCAGTTCTGGGTGAAGCACGAATGTATCCTAGGGCACTAGTGTCAAGGAATGGCATTGCCACTGACGTCTCACAAGTGAGGGTCATTGTCGACCTACCACCACCCATTAACTACAAGGGAGTTCAGTGTTTCTTAGGCCATACGGGATACTATCGATGCTTTGTATTGAATTACGCACTGATTGCTAGACCATTGTACAAGTTGTTGATCGTATTCGAGTGGACTGAGGAATGCCAACGTGCATATGAAGAGTTGAAGATCTGGAACAGTAGGACACTTAACTGGTGATATGCCCAATCTTTTTGTATTTATTGCACTTCATTTTGTCATGATATTTCTTCCAAAAATTGCTTACAATATGCCCTTTTTTGTGACAGAAGGAGCACTTAGTAGAAGCTGTATGGACTAACACTTGCTCACGGAAGGTAAATGTTGAAGTCCCTTCAATATGGTTTATCCAAGCATGGCTGCATGGTACTTGCCAAGGTTGGGTTTGGGATATTAGTTACGGTAGTCATAAGGGTTGGAAAGACCTTCTTCACAGACGTCAAAAGGATGGCAATGGCATCTTCATCATGAATCGCATAAACCCCTTCATATGTAAAATAAACTTGTTGAGATCTTCTCCTTGTTTATATTCCAAGCTAAAAAACTCAATCTTTAGAAAGCTCTTGGAGTTCTTCCCTGTAGCACCATAGAGCCTTTCAAGTTCATCCCACTTCTCCTTGGCAGTGGAGAGTTGGTCAATATGATGAATTAAAGATTCATCTAAATGAAGCATGATGATGGCCTGAGCTCTTCCATCATCCTCTACATCAAGGGTATTGGATGGGTCAATCACTTTGGTCCCTTTTATGAAAGGCTAGTAGCCTCATTCCATCATTTTATATTTTACCAAAACTTGCCAGGGATGGAAATATTTTCCATTGAACTTGAGAGTTTGAGGCCTTACATCTGCATAGGCCATGGCCATTATAGGAAGGTCTTACCTATTGCCTTAAGCAATGGCAGTGTCTAGTCCTTTACAAGTGGATAAGTACAATCGAATAACATAAATGATGGCCTTACAAATTATAACCAACTTTTAAAGTTGTAAAGTTGAAAAAGGTTGGAAATCGTACATATTCAATATCTCAAGATAGGATTTAGGAGGTCCTATTCTTTGAACAAACCTTGATTTAAGCTTTATTATTTTCCTAGGTTTCAATGAGGTGAGCTTTGACTGGTGGACTTCAGGCTTCTCCTGAAAATGTGGCCTATTAGAGGAGTTATTGGTGGAGCACAGCTTATCAATCAACTGTATGATATGAAATGAATTAGATGATAGTATAATAACACTCATATCTCTGATTTACCATCAGCAAATAGTATGGAGCAACAATTGAATGCATCAATAGTTCTAAGAAGAACTCTTACCAACATCCATTCTAGTACTCATAATGTAGGTTGATCTTTACAAGTCCCTGCCTCATAAAAAGTTCATAATGTAAAGTGGACTTCACATACCTTGATATACATCTAACTATATCCAAATGAAGAATAAGATCTTGCTTAGACAGTTGTTCAAGGTACAACTAGTACACTCTCCTCATCATTGAGTGTGTACTTTAGGCTATTTATATAGCCTCTGGAGTAGTTAGAGTTAGGGTTTTCCTTCATTCCCATGTCCTCCAGTCCATTTACACCTAGATACCCTTATCCTCTCGAGTAAAAGGAGAGTTCCCATGCTTACTTCTCAACAAGGAATCCCCTCAATTTTTTGAGGTTGGTTGGTGCTGTTAAGGCGGCAATCTTCTCAATCTTGGAAAGATCTATTGCTATCCCCTATGCAAGGACAATGTGGCCCAAAAGAACTCCTAACGAGACATCAAAGACACATTTGTTGAGGTTGAGAGAAATCCCATACTCTCAACATCTGTCAAAGCATTACTCCAGGTGTCCCTAATGCTCACAGATTAGGTTATAGACACAGAAGTCATTGAGGTACACTTCAATGAAGTCATGTAGGTTGTTTTGGAATGTAGCCATCATTAGTCATTGGAAGGTAGCAGAAGCGTTATAGAGCCCAAATGGCATCACTCTATAAGCATAGGTTCCCCATTCTATTTTAAAAGTGTTTTGGATTGATCTTCTTCTGCAATTTGGACTTGATTGCATCTCTGTTGAATCCATCCAAGAGGGAATAGAGCTCATGGCCTGCCACTGTGTCCAATAGTTGGTCTATGAAAGGGATAGGGAAATGATTCTTCTTTGTCTTGGAATTTAGTTTTTAGAAATCCACACATATTTGCAGCTTTCAATTCTTCTTGGGTACTACCACAATGGGTGAATCCCATACACTATTGGCCACTTGATAGATAAACTCAACTTCAAGGAGCTTCAATAATTCAGCTTTCACTAGGGCAAAGTAATTTTGATTCATACACCTATGTCTTTTCCCCATAGGTTTGGCATCTGGATCTAGGTTGATGTGATGTTGACATACTGTGGGATCAATCCTCTGTAGATCTTTGTATGACCATGCAAACACGCCCAAGTTCTCACTCAATAGGTCTCACAGGACCAATAATTCTTCATTTTGGAAGATGTATACCCACCTTCAAGTGATGTTCGGTACCTTTATCATCCATGAACGTTAATTTCTTTTCACCTTCCACTTCACGGATGAATGTCCCATGGACTGCTTCTGGATAGAGATCTGACTGCTTCAAGGGAGTGGTCTCCTCTTTTGATAATTCACTTGAACCAACTGTCAAGATTGTGGTGATTTGCATGGTGACTGTCAAGATTGTGGTGCTTGCTTCAAACCAACTTCATAGATGAATGTCCCATGGACTGCTTCTGGATAGAGATCTGACTGCTTCAAGGGAGTGGTCTCCTCTTTTGATAATTCACTTGAACCAACCATACAATGCTTTCTTCAACCTGCATGGTGATTTGTCAAGGCATTCATTACATCCATTTGATGTAAATACCATTCCTTTGATGCAGCCATAGCAATGACTGCTCTTACGGTTGCCATCCTTGCAACCGGACTGAATGTTTCTTCATAATCAATGCCATATGTTTGTGCATACCCCTTGACTACTAATCTTGCCTTGTATCTATTCACAAAACCATCTGCATTGTGCTTCACCTTATAAACCCACTTATAGCCAATTGCATTCTTACCTTTAGGCAAAGGTACCAATTCCCATGTGGCATTTGCTTCCAAGGCATCCATTTCTTCATCCATGGATTTCTCCCGTTTTCCTTTTCCCATGGCTTGCTCAAAAGAAGTGGGTTTTGGTTCATGTATCACTTTGACCATATATGCATAGTGAATGGCTGTAAATCCATCATATTTCAGCCTATCCACAGGATACCTAGCTCTCGTAGACTTGCTCAAAGTAGGTTCACTCCCAGGTGCTCTCAAAACATCCCTGGTCTTACTTACTCCATGTGTAACAATAGAAGGAATACCCAACTCATCATCAATGCTCTGTTCTAAGCCATTGGATTCACCATCCACATAAGAGTGACATGCATTCACATCAAACATGGGCTGATCTACCTTCTCTTTTCCTTTTTGTGATACCTGAATACCACTATCTGCATTGCTTTGAGAAGATTCTCCTGATCTCAATCTGCCTGTCCATGGTGAAGAATGTGAACCACTGCTAGAGGACGCTCCAGGTCCACTAATATTTTGTGACTACTGCTGTGAATTCTGTGCAGCATTACAGTTTTGTGCATCTACATCATCAATCACATTTACTAGTTTATACAAGCTACTCATCTCATCAAAAACAACATCTCTGCTCACTGTAAACTTACGGTAAAAGGGTTATAGCATCTATACCCTTTTTGCTAAAGAGAGTAACCAATAAAGATGCACTTCTCAGCTTTTGGATCCAACTTGGATCTCAACTCATCTGGCACATGTACATAGGCAATGCAACAAAAATTTTTCAAATGAGAAATATCTGGTTTCCTACCAGTATACCTCTCCTCTGGAGTCATCCCATAAATTGCTGCAGTGGGAGTCCTGTTCATTATATAGACTGCTATAGCAACTGCTTCAGCCCAATAAAAATCAGGTAGGTCTTTTTCATTCAGCATGGCACGAGATACCTCTCCAATATGCCTGTTTTTCCTTTCTGCAATTCCATTTTGTTGTGGGATATGACTGCATGAATATTGCTGCTTTATGCCATGCTCCTACAGGAACCTTGCAAACTCATTTGAGAGGTACTCTCCCCCTCCATCTGACCTTAGGCATTTTATTTACAGGCCTGTTTCTTTTTCAACCATAGCTTTAAGAGTTTTGAAATGCCCAAAAACTTCACTTTTCTTTTTCATAAAATACACCCAAACTTTTCTACTATAGTCATAAATAAAACTAACAAAATAATGACAGCCTCCAAGAGATGCTGCTTTAGTAGTCCACACATCAGAGTGGATTAATTCCAATGGCTTCTTACTCTCTTGAACATGTCTAGGAAATAGTTTCCTTGTCTTTTTTCCAAACTGATAGGCTTCACATGCCTTATGCATTTCTGCAACCTTGAATTTTGGCAATCCTGCAACAATATTTTGGACTTGCATTGATTTAAGTTGCTGTACATTAACATGACCAATGCGTTTATGCCAGATATCAATATCTGCAACTACACCGGTCCCACGTGCAAACATTGCTGCACTCAATTCAGGCATGTCTGCATCCAACGTAAACATTCTGCCATTCTTTTTTCCTTTTTCTATCAAGCGACCTTTATTTTTAATATCCTCAACAAAGCATCCATGAGGATTAAATCTTACCTGCAAGCCCTGCTCAACCATTTGACCAACAGAAACCAGATTCTTGGTGATATTTGGGACATGAAATACATCGGACAGGTATTTCTTTTTCCCATCCTGCATAGACAAAGGAATTTTTCCAATCTGGACAATAGGATGTGCAGTATCATCACCAGTCTCCACAAATGCTGGTTTTTCCATTTTCCTTGCATCCTCCATCCATTCTGCATGACTTGTCATGTCGTTTAACGCACTTGAATCAACATACCATACATCGTTGCTTTCTTCTGCACTTGTCACAGAATTATTCATGTGCTGCACCATAAACAAATGCTCATTTCTGTCATCACCCTGTCTACTAAAAGATGCATAATTCCCTTGTTGCAATTTTCCATTCATGATGTCATTTTGCTTTTTATAGTAGTCTTTAGCCATATGACCCATTTTACCACAGTAGTAGCATTCAACATTACTGTTTGCATTTTGGCCTCTTTGCCATCCACCACGACCTCTTTAGCTCCCCCTACCTCTAGAGTTACCACTTCCTCCTCCATAGGACTGGTTCTCTTGAGTTTCTGCATATTCTGATTTCTACCATGGCCTCCAAATCGGCCTCCTCTACCTCTGCCTCTACCTCTTCCATTATTTGAGTAGAAGATAGTTTCTTTTGAAGTTCCTCCTGAAGAAGATGCACCACCACTTCTCTACTCCTCAGAAATTAGAAGAGCAATCAACTCCTCAAAATTAGGAAATCTTTCACAAACTGAAATGGATGTCCGAAACTGTGCATAATCCTTTCCTAGACCATTCAAGGTCATAGAAACTAAATCATCATCTTCCACTGGCAACCCAATGGAAGCAAGTGCATCTGCAATCTTCGTCACCTTCATGTGGTAGTCATTAATACTCATATTTTCTCTTTGCACATTATGCAACTCTTGCTTGAGCTACATTTTCCTGGCTTGCGTATTTGTGCTATACATTTTTGACAAAGTATCCCATGCCTCCTTTGGCGTACTTGCATCCTAAATATGCACAATCATAGAGTCTGAAATACTGATAGACAACCAGTACATAACTTTCCTGGCTCTCTCATGCCATGCTTTGAATGCCTGAATTTGCTGTTGATTGGGAACATCAGGAAGAACTGGTTCTTCTTCATTTCCTGCAACAAATTCCCAATATCGTTTTCCCATAAGGAAATTCGTCATTCTAAACTTCCATGCTTGGAAGTTGTTCTTGTCAAGCTTTTCAATTACAATCTATGAAAGAGAATCAGACGCCATTACAGAATACTGCAAAAAATTATGCCACTGCAAAAAACACAGCTTCACCCTCACAAGGGCAAATTTGCAAAAACTGGCGAAAGTGGTATTTGACCACACAGTCACTTCCTAGTGACAACTTTGCATAAACAGGAACCAAGGATGATTTTGTAACTCCCAATGTCTCTGCACACAAGCATACGATGCAATTTCTGTGGTAACTTTTCACCAACCTATAGAACAGTGGTCACACAGCATAAAATAGGGCCTTTTCCTGAGTGCGTGCAGAAAACTTCCGCCTCCAAAAAAGGCCCCGAAATGGCCTCAAATTAAAAAAACAGGGTTGCCAAGGGCTAAAGCCCCTCCCGCAACATATACTGCCCTCTTTCTTCACCGCGAAGGGCGTCTCAACCTGAGACAATGCACTCTTGCAATTTCCGGCTGTGCTACCTGCAGAGATCTGCTCCCAAAACAGAAAATGAAAGCAACACTGCTCCTCTTACTAGAACACCGCGAGCTTGGCTTGCTTTCTTGGTTCCTTACCACGAACAAGGCTCTGATACCAGGTCAAGATTGTGGGAGAGAAGGAAGGAGTCTCACTTGTAGCTCTCTTGCTTGCACAATGGAGGAATACACACAGAGGTGGAGGCTGAAAACAGTTTTTCTCTTCTTAGTTGTGTAAGCCAAAAATAAGTCTCATACAAAGAAATAGAAGAACCCTATATATGGGTCTCAAACCAAAGACAACTAACTAAGGTGGCATACTAACTGAGCCACGAACTAGAGTAGATAAGGATAGCTGTCATCTAGCTATTATTCATGGGCAGTGTACCAACCGCATCTACAACTGACAAGTCGGTGACATAAATGCACAACAGTCACCCTGGCATATCACGAGTGGAGCTCAATATCTCAACACCAACTTCCTCTTTTAGTGGAGAGTTAACTTGCTCCTTGGGAAGCTAAAAAGCTATTAGTGTGATTTCGAGTTTGGCTTGGGAATGAGTCACTTCATGGCACGAAGATTTGTCTTCTGAGAATACATCCAAGAATGTTACATAATAGGGACCTTCTGAGTTCTATCTAAGCTGCAAGGCTGGGGGTTGTTGGCACAGCTCATCGTCATCATCTTCTCTTAGGAAGGGTAACTTTTTGGGTGCCAAGAGACACTATTGAAGGAAAGCCTATTCTTCTTAATCCATTTCTTATAGAGGCTTTACTTATGACGTGACTCATTAATCAATCCAAAGGGTACCATAGTCATTCTATCGAGTAGAAATGGATCTTATGCTTCTAAGACTTGTAGAGCTTCTAAAACTTCTTTCCCATCTCTACCTTCTGTGAGAAAGATAGACTCATCTAGCTTGATTTCACAGTCTTTCTCTGCATTATCATTTTTTTCCTTTTCAGATTCTGTTTCTACCTTTGTGGAGGCTCTGTAAGAGAAAAAGAGGCAATCTATTATTTCCTCTGCTTCTATCTCTATCTTTATCTTTGGTACTGCCATGTAACAGGGAGAATGGTACATCCATGCTTTTACCTCACTACTAGAGGTAATTTTAGAAGTCAATTCGGGTTCAAGTTCAAGCAAAAGGTATTTACCCAATGAAAAAAACTTTGCTTCCTTCAATAGTTGGCCTATAGTGCCAATTGTCAGGGATTGTGCCTTTATTTTCTTGGGAAAGATATGTTTGAGAGCTTCTTCATCTCTTGATGTACCATCTGTCACGTCGTTGGAGGAGTCTATTATGACTTTGATGAAAGTGGATCCATTTCCTTTTTGTGATCCATACAACTTCAACATCACTTTGTTAGGTCCTCTGCCTAGGGTTAGGGTTCCTTTGAACCAATCTGTCCTTGTTCTTACTTCGAAAAGCCAAGGTCTTCCCAGCAACAAAGGGTATGAGGTCCGATAGGACTTTGGTTTGACCACCAGATATGTCATCCAATAGTCTCTTCCTACGAGGGTTGTATTCACGTAAGGGAGAATACCCAAAGGCTTGATTTTGCTTTGGTCTGCCAATCTGATAAGCCACTGCATAGGCTCCATTCCATGCAAGCCTAGATTATTCATTGTCACATCGGTCATTATGTTCACTGATAAGCCTCCATCAATTAATGTGTCTGCTATGAATCATCTTTCAATCCATAGACCAATCCCCAGGGTTCACAGTCCGGGAAGGCATTAGCTACATCCACTTCCTTCATAGGCTCTGTTGGACTTGGTTGCTGCAAAGGGAGCAATCCTTAGGCCTCTTCTTCTTGTCAGTATGCTTTTGAATTTCTTTTGACAGCTAGGAGACAACATCAACAACTATCGGAATGTTAGGTTAGGTTTAAAAGTGTCTACATCTTTGACCAAGTCATATTCTTTGATAGGATCCACATGCTTCTCCAATCAGCTAGGGAATGGGGCCACACCCACTTTTATCTTTTCTTTTTCTTCTAGGAGCAACAACATATGCACTTATTCTCCTTGAGGAGGTACTCCGGTATCCTCTATCTCTTGAACATCTAGTCTTGCCTCTGCAATTGTCTCTGTGGCTTTGTAGTGCTCTGTACTACATTGTTATATGCTACACTATTCTGTTTCTCCTTAGAAAAGTTGAAATTCACTGTCTTGGCAGAGAAAAAATTCTATTTTGGAACTGCAGGTTCTCCTTTCTTTGCATGCGTTATTGCAACCACTTCTAATTATACTAAATTGGAAGTAGGTTATTGGGTCTTCTATTGAGTATCAGGAGTAGTAGACTTGGAAAATCTTTTGTAGTGTGGCCTTCTTCTTTGCATGGACTGCATAAGGGCTTGTAGTCCATAGACCTTCTAGGATTTTGACACTTTGGTGAGATATGACCCTTTTCTCCACATCTATAACACTCCACCTTTGATATCTTGCCATCGCTAGACTGTCGCTCTTTGTAACTCTGAGAGGGAAACCTCCTCGGGATGAAATTGGGATTGAACTACATAGGCTTTGGTCCAATGTCTTACCTGGTCATCTTGGATTCCAACAAGTTGAATCTTGCTTCTTCATCTTTCTTTCTTCTTTCATGCATCTCCTTCAAAGAGCAGATATCCTCTGTATGGTTCTTCCTCACATAGTATGAACTTAAGGCTCCAAGAATGGTTGGTTTTTAGGTACATTTGGTGGCTAAATGTCCCAATTGATGGCACTTCCCACACCATGTATTAGAACACATCACATCTCTTCCATCTTCCACCTACAGGAGTGGATATATTAGCAGTATTTACCTTCAGCATCTATAGCTATTATGTAATCGCATCCATAAGCTCTTTCTTAACACTTGGGACTAAATTGGATAGGTAGTCCTTTAAATTTTCACCTCTTGGTAGTAGGATTTTAAGAAGCTTCTGTAATCATTGCATATAGTGATTGGATACCTAGAGGGTACTCTATTCTAGTTCTAATTGAGAGCTCCTATTGAGACTTAGGATTGTTGATTCTAGTGGGTAGGATTCCATTGTTGTTGAGTCGCCATTAGAGGAATTGTTTGAGGCCACTGTTGTGGTGATTGAACCATCATTTGAGGTATTGTCATCTGCAACCACTATCGATTCGGTGCACTATACTTGCGGCACTATTTGCATCTGGGGGTGGGGGTAGGGAACTATCCTTGGGACTACATTTGGTGGGTATACCATTCCTGGCATGGGAGGAGGTAAGACTCCTCTCCCTAAGGTCATTGATAGTCTTGCTTCAACTTTATCATACGGTCTTGTACCTTCCACTGTAGCTTGCAAATTGATTGGTCTTCTCAATTCCACGAGCTTACAAACTTCTGGTTGTAGGCCTTTAAGGAAAACTCCCTTTTGAATGCCTTCATCCAAATGATGATTGGTTCATCTCTTCAATATGGATTCCATTAGTGAGACATAAGCTTCTACTCGTTCTGACTTAGGTTTATGAACTCCTCTCACATCCGCTCTTCAAAACCTTCACGCCTAAATTTAGTGAGGAAGGTTAACTTTAGGTCATCCCATGTGCTGAAAGTCTGTGTTGCTTATCTCTCATACCACTACAACACCACACCTTTGAAAGTGTCAAGGAATATTGCTAACCAATGCTCAGGGGTTCTAGCATTGTTAGCCACACATTTACTCTCCCTTAAAGATGGGCAATGAGACTACATTCGCTAGCCTGCCATTATCAACCAAGCAATCTAACCACTTAACTTCATATCAATTCTCATAAACAAAACAGGCATTGATAAAAAGAAGTCTTATTGCATTTATACGGGCCTAGCCTCTTCGGAGTATAACATCTCTTGGTATGGCAAAGCAGCTGTTACATTTAGTTCGGGGAGAATAGTGTTGTATTACATTTATCTACAGGAACTGGATAATAGTATGGCTTCGGGTCATGGATCTTCAGGAATCTGTAAGTCATTGGAAGATCAGGGTATCCTTTCCTTTGGAACCCATTCTTCTCATAGCGCCCCAATACCTTGATCCTATCGGCAAGGATTACATGGGTCACTTCCTCATATACATATGAGTTCAGCTCAACCCTCCGACCTCGAATATGTAAAGTTGAGTTTACGTGAGTCTCCACAAAAATGAACAGCTTCACAACTTTCGGGTCTTCCAACCACTTGATCCTGTTTAGGTTGGTTTGAAGGTATGCAAACCGGTGGGCATCTATATAATAGATTTCTAAGGCACCCATCCATCTTCGTTCCATGTACAAAGGCAATGGATTATAAATATGTTCTAGGATGTTCATCATCTCAACCCTTCGTCGATAATCTGGGGAATGCATCGCAATCATAAACATGACACGGAACACTAAGAACCTGTTCCATGCTTCATAATTTTGCAAGACAACATCGAAAGTAAGGAAATGTTCGGAACAATAATATTTGCTTTACTTTATTTTATTAATATTTCTTAAAAACAAATCCTTCGTTGGTTTTCTTTGATACCAACTGTAACGTTTCCACCTGTTGTCTTTACGACATGTCTTAGCAGTCCATGGGAAAGGATGTCTAGAAAGCTCTACCCAGCACTCCCATGGAATGTTACAGGGTTTGCGATCTAGGACTTTTCGGGTCTGCCACATAGCGGAAGTATTCTGGCCGTTCCCACTTAGGACCAACCTAAATCAAGGTTTTTTTCTTAATGGTCATTTCCTAAACTGCAACTAGCGTCGAACCCCAAGCGAACTACTTTACGTAGAAACGCCAGGGTGGAAGCGGACTCATGTTGCATTTGGTTCAAGGAGAATGGGAAACGAGAGGGATGCAAGGCTCGACCTCTCTGCCATAAGGCATAGTCCCATTCCGTTCCCCTAAAATAGTGTAGATCAGGATTATTATAACTTTGATTCTAGGTCAGCGCCCTTGCTGTTCGTGTTCTTTGTATGATCTTCTTGTTGTCCATCATGATTGAGAAAAGTTCTCGGCCAATCGGGACCACCCATTCATAGGATGGACCCATGGCCACATCCACGGCATTTTCCTTGATTGTTTTAGTTATCTAATTACCTACCACATTTAGTTTCACATGCATCAAACAGCTTCCTTAATTAGTCTGTTAGGCATTGGTTCCTTCACGTAATCATAGCACTTGACATAGAAAAGCAAAGTCAAACAAGTTCCTTTTCAATAGCTTATCATATTTATATTTGGAATACATTTATAACATCCAACCCATAGGCTTATCCATAATTCACCCGAAGGCTATCCAGAAATCCACAGGGATTACCAATCCAAGATTCCGCTTGTAGACTAGTATGCGGGCCTCGAGATCCAATCCCGAGTCACATTGGCCTCTTGTGTAGGGCCCGAAAGGCATGGGATTTACGGCCAGAGCCCCCCTAGCACCCAAGCGTCCTCTTGCTCCAAGTAGCACTCAACGGAGAGACCTCTCATGACGGGTTCGGTCCACCTTCCTGGCGCAGTTAACAACCCTCTTGGTTAGGGTTAGGCAAGCAGTTGGGGGTAACTGAAGCTACCTCTCCCTTTAGGTCTTCAACCTGAAGCATTAGATATCTTTTCATCCTTTAATTCCTTGAGCAAATAAAGCAAAATAGTGCTCTCTAAACTGTTACAAGCACAATCATTTCCAGTGGTTGTTATTTTGGCCAACTGCTAAGGAGTGAATCCTTCTTTCCGAATGCATCCAGCACTCGATTTGGAATCAATTGTGACTTGGCAAGATCCCCAAGGGTTTGTTTGTTAACCCTTATATCCTTAGGTTAGGGCCGTACGCTATTAACCCAACTCAATCAAAACCTTAAGTTTTATGAGCAGAGAATATGTTATTCCAATTCAATGATTGGTCTTTTGCTTCCAAGCAAATTTCTAATTCCCATATCTTAGTCACTTTACCCGAGAAAGGTACTATATTAGGACGATTATTCATCCTCTTGCAAGATAACTTGCATAAGAATCTGCCAATCTCATTTTGAGGATTTGGCCATTCCCTTGTGATCAAATCACAAGATCATGCGACTCTGCAATTTGTTGCGCAAGTGTCGCATCAAAACTATGGGACCATTTACCCATCGAATGGAGTCTTATAATCACCAAATCATGATTAGATATAACAATCCGTTCTTGATTGTATTAGGCCGACATTGTCGGCACTAGGGTTCCAAGTTCAAACCGAGTTTCATCTTTTTAGCGAGAGATTCTTTGGGTAAAAACCCTAGATCATTTCTCGCAAGTATGTCCTATTGTCCCTACATTCCGTGAATGTGGGCAAGTCTTTAGGGTATAGGATTTTTAGCTTTGGCAATAAGAGCGACTAGGTCACGTTCTCAACGTGTTAAATCCTAGTTAGCTCTTTGGGATATGTTGTATTGAATTTAATCCTTCCTAAACAAGTCCCTCATGGTTTTTAGGTGTTTAGGTTTAAACCAATTTAACTTGTCTATTCTTGAAGATAATTACGCTACCATTTCTGTAACCACACGACTCATTGCCTACATATAAGTTGATTTACAAGCCCTAAATTTTTGGGTTAAGATCAAAGCATAGGTTAAGTTATAGCATAATTCCAATTGACCATCCTATAACATGCAAACAAGATTCATGCTACTAAGCTTTAGGATTTTATGTTTAAACATGCAACCTTTTTCTACTTTCATTTCCGAATGAATTAGTCATATGCTGAACTTATTTGAGTTTTTAGGCCACTTGCCTAGAGTTAAATTTTCTTCATGCAGCCCTGGCAATTTCCTACGGTTGCTAGTAACTTTCTTTAAGAATCATTTCGAAAAATATTTTCAATAATGCGATATGCGGCTTATTCCTTCCATGCTT
This sequence comes from Lygodium microphyllum, assembly GCF_053477565.2. NCBI lineage: Eukaryota > Viridiplantae > Streptophyta > Polypodiopsida > Schizaeales > Lygodiaceae > Lygodium > Lygodium microphyllum. The sequence continues at coordinate 61,020,349 of NC_141162.1, forward strand.
AATCGATGTGTACTATCATAATTTCGTTTCGTAAAAATGGGCATTAATTAATCTAATTTCATTACTTTGCAATGCATAAAAACCACTTGCTAGAAATGAATAGAAATCTTATGCTCACTTTATTTTTTTCGTTTCATTGAAAAATACTAATGATCGAATCCCTCAATTGTGAGCTATTAGCCAAAGTATTTTGAATTGAAAAAAACATGCATCCTCATTTCTTAAATGATCCATGCATAATTGAAATATTACAAGGTTAATAAAATTTAGGAAGAAGAATCTGGACTTGTGGTGAAATGTCCACATGGATGTTAGGAGACGATCCTCCCGCAGTTGCGTCTTGTGCTTTCTTAGGAGCCATTGTGAATGCGGCCTTTTCATCTTGGATGCAGATTTATGATCTTGGCCGATCTTCTTCGAATGCGAAACTCCCTTTGTGATTCCACCGTCCTTCAGAATCGAACCTTAGAAATGGAACTTATGAATTTTTCCTTCCTTTCGTAGAAGCTCCGGTGGTGCAAATTGTCTGCACGGAATGGGGGAAAAGAAAATAGCTTTGTGGTATGCAAAAGGGGGAAAAGGTAGCTTAGAAATCTGGGTTATAAAGACCCCTTTTGGAAAAGGTTTATAAAAGTCCCTAGCAAGGCCTTTTAAGATAACGTGTGAGGGTGGGGGAAATCCACGGGAATTGCTAAAATGGCTACTTGTGTGGGGAGGATTTTAAAAGGAGCCCGAGTTAAATAGCCTCAGGGGAATGCTATGAAAGGCCTTAAAATCGGCTAGGGGAGGGAAAATTCACAAGAAGGGATTTGAGGACTTGTGTGGAAACTTCACGAAAAGGGGTTAGGTGGAATTTGCAAGGGAATGGATGGAAAAATCCTGGGGGCCAAGCGGGGTATAAGAACCACAATAGGGGGGCTTTGGATTCCGGAGGGGGGGGAGGGGGGGCGGGGGGGTATTAAACCCACTTGAAAAGCCCTTCAAGGAAGCCCACAAAAATTTTGTGGGCTTGCAATATGAAAGGGGGCTTAGGGAGCCCCCTTAGAAGCTTCCAAAAAGCTTATGCCAATGTGGACAGCCCAATGGGCGGCAGCTGGCGGCCACGGCCAAGATGGTGGCTTCGGCGACGTTGTTGCAGCTGCTGGCGGCTCTCCTCTTCCTTCACCTGGCAGTGTGACAGCTCTCTCCTTCTTCACCTGGCAGCATGACGGTTCCCTCTTTTTCCTTCCTTCCAAAGCTCCCATGGCAATGGGTTTTATAGGGAGAGGGAGAGGTACCTCCCTCCCTCCACGCGCCATTTTGCAAGGCATTTACCTCCCTACAAGCTCCAACAAGGAGCTTATTCAACCTTGCTATTCCCCTCTCCTCTAGCACGACAGTCGACTGGGGGAAAAGGGGAATAATAATAATAAAATTCGCCATTATTTTTTCATTTTGGCCTCCTAAGAGGAGGTTCATATGAAGAATGCGTTTATTTAGGAATCAGAATTATTACAAATGGTGAGTTGCATAACCTTCAAAACTAAATCTTTTAACAAGGTATTTGACCTTGCTAGATCTGCGTACCATGTGATCACTCAATGGGGTCTTTACATTACTATGAGCTCTCTATCACCTAGTGTCCTAACTGAAGGAATACCAAGCTCATCATCCAAACTCTCTGAATCACTGGAATCTTTGTCAAATCCCAAATGACTGGTAGATGCATCATTACCATCCAACACTTTCTTCTTTCCTTTATCCTTCCCTACAACACTTATAGATCCACTTGAAGATGTGGGGCTACTCCTTAGTCTCCCAGACCAAGGGCTCACTATAGGTATAGTACCAGATGATGTTTTTGGTCCAGTAAGAGTCCGTGATTCTTGTTATTCTTTCTGCACATAACTGTCATGATCATTATCATCATCTAATACATCACCAACAACAAGTATATACCAACTGCCAGGTATATACCAACTGCCCATCTCATCAAAGATAACATCCTTGCTTACTCTAAACTCACCTATGACAGGGTTATAATATCGATATCCTTTCTTCTCTAAAGAGTACTAAATAAAAATACATTTTTCAGCCTTTGGATCAAGCTTCTTCTATAGCTCATCTAGCACATGAACATATGCAACACATCCAAATACCTTCAAGTGTGATACATCGAGCTTCTTGCCAATAAAGCACTCTTCAGGAGTCATCCCATGAATTGCAGCTGTGGGAGTTCTGTTCATAATGTAGACAACAGTATGGACAACCCCAAACCAAAAATGTTTGGGCATATTCTTTTTAGCCATTAATGCTCATGCGACTTCTGCAATATGCCTATTTTTTCTTTCTGCAACCTCATTTTGCTATGGGGTATACCTGCAAGTAAATTGCCTCTTTATCCCATGAGTCCCCAAGAAGCCAATAAACTCATTAGAGAGGTACTCTTCGCCTCCATCTGATCTCAAGAATTTCACTTTTAAGCTTGTTTCTGTTTTGACAATTGCCTTAAAAGATTTGAAGTGCTCAAACACATCACTCTTTTCCTTCATGAAGTATATCCATAACTTCCTTGAACAGTCATTAATTAATGTGACAAAGTATTTGCTACCACCAAGAGATACATTCTGTGTAGGCCCCCAAATATCTGTATGCACTACATCAAGTATTTTTCTACTCACTTCTCTTCCATGCGAGAAGGATTGTCTTGCTTGCTTACCAAACTGGCATGCTTCACAGACTTTATGCAATTCTGCAACTCTAAAAGAAGGCAACCCTATAATCAATCCTCTAGACTGCATTAATTTTAGCCTTTGTACATTTGTATGTCCAATACGTTTATGCAATATTTCAATATCTACAACTACTCATTTTTCTTTAGCATACATAGCAGCATCCATTGTAGAAATTCTAGCATCTAAAATGAACATTCGGCCAACTCTACTTCCTTTTGTGACCAACCTACACTTATCATTAAAGTCTTCTAAACAACCTTTTGCATTGAATCGCACTTGCAACCCCTGCTCTACCATTTGGCCAACAAACACTAGATTCTTTGTAATTGATGGCACATGTAATACATCTATTAGGCTCTTTGTCTGGCCATCATACAAGGATAATGAAACCTTTCCAATGTGTGAAATTGGGTGGTATGAATCATCACCTGTCTGCACATAACATGGGTTTTGTAAGTTCTACATCTCTCCAAACCATTCAATATGACTAGTCATATGATTAGATGGACCTGAATCGATATACCATATATCATCATGTGTCCCCTTTTCTGTAACTGCATTCATCATATGCAGCATAACAAACAAACGCTCATTTTTGTCTTCATTCTGTTGTGAAGACGATGCATAGTTTCCTTGCTGTAATTTACCACTGCAAATATCATCCTTCTTTGCATAGCAATGGGCTGCAATTTGGCCTATTTTGCCACAATTTCTAGAATCTCTATTCTGGCACCCACCTCTTCCTCTAGAGCTCCCCCTGCCTCTAAAGTTTCCTCAGCCTCTTGAAATATGCATTTCACCAAATTGTTGATTTAACCTATTTTGTTGGTTATCACCAGCACGTCACATACCACGGCCTCTCAAAGAGGATCTACCACGTCCCTTTCCTGAACTTGAGTAAAATGCTTGGACGTGTTTACCATTTCTTCTAGACGAATCACCCTGCATATTGATCTCTTCAGTAATCATGAGAGAGATTAGCTCATCAAAATCTGGAAATGGCTTCTGTACGTATACTAAAGTAACAAATGATTTTCATGCCTTCTCATTGTTAAGGCCACTCAGAGTGGATGAAACCAAATCATCATCATCCGGCATTGCATCAATCACTACTAAAGCATCTACAATGCTCCTCACCTTCAACACATACTCATTGATAGATATTTTCCCTTTCTTCAAGGCATTCAACTCTTGCTTGAGTTGAATCTTTCGTGCCTTTGTATTTACTAAAAACATGCTCTCAAAATTTGTCCAAGCTGCATGTGAAGTTTTTGCATTCCTGATATGTCCCAGCATAGTATTATCAATAACTCCAGATAACCAATACATCACATTTTTGTCTTTCGCATTCCACTCTTTTCATGCTTTTAACTCATATGCAGTAGGAGGGATACCCAGCTCTGGCTCCTTTTCTTCACCTTAAACAAATTCATAAAGGCCCTCCTATGAGGAAGTTCATCACACGAAACTTCCATGAAGGGTAGTTATTCTTGTTGAGCTTCTCAATAATGGGATTTCCACTATTCTTTGCCACTATCACAAGCAAGGATACAACACAACAAGCTATTCTTTTGCAATCTTTCACAACATGTACACACCAATATACCAAGCAACCTTTTTCACTAATTGCTCAATAGTAAATGTAATCTACAACCTGTTTGCAGATAAACCTTATGTTTGCTTCCTGCAAACACCCCAAAAATTACAGATTCGCAATTTGTAACCTGTGCACCCACTTTCGGTCAATACAACCAAAATCACAGTGTACCCTAAAACTGTTGTCCACAACCTTGCAGCTCTAAAATGGGGCCTGAAACAGAATATACACTGATCTACTCGCAAACCAAATCTCACAATAATCTGAGATTTTTGATCGACCCTGCTTCTGGTGCCTCCATAGGCACTATCCAAGAAAGAGACTATAAGAATGGGAGAGCTTCTTATGCGTTGCTTGGTTGCTTGAACCTTGCTTCTTCTCCTTCACTTCAACCTTCAAAATCAGCCTCTCTTAGTGGCGTGGCTCTGATACCATGTTAAGAATTGCGTGACAGGAGATGGATGCCAAAACATTTTCTTGTTGATTTTTATTCTTCTTCCACACACTATACAATGTACACAAAGTATAGATAAGATAAAACATAAAGGAAAGTGGCATTCTAAGTCAAATAGTGCATAATCGACTACATTAATCGACTGGCGTTATATATTTGCCAGTTTTAGGTAGGTGTAACAAACTAAATATAATAAGTGATAAGTCATTGGTCATGTGAGTATCATAATGACCACCAATGTGCTAAGTGTAGACGTGCAGACTCATCTAGCTAGGCAGTCCATCATCAATGTCCACATGTGTTGAGCTTGTCATCTCAACACAAAACAGTAACAATGTATTGTCAAGAATGTTGGAGCATAAAGAAGCAATAATATACCATTCAAGTTGGGCTAGCTTATTTCTAGGTTTCCACACTCTAGGTCTTTACGTACATAACGATGTCATGCTAGCCTTTGGAACTCCAGAATACCAGATTCTTATTGAACCCATTTTTGCACAATGGATACAATCCGCTCACGAAAAGTCTCATATGGTTTTGATGTACTTCTATCCTTGATAGATAGCCCAGCAGGATGCACATGATTTGCATAATAAAGTTATTATTTTTTAGACAGTTCATGAGTTCGAGGATATGCCTTTAGAGTCGATGTTAGATGTAATTCTACAAAGTTGAAAAATGTTTCGAATGTTTTGTCAAAGGCCTTGATAGGCAACTCTAAGATGCTTCAAGATATGGATTGCTTCATTATTTTTTGTGATGGTGAGAATGTGTTGGATGCAAGTGAGGCTCAATTTATGTTTGATGAGGTACACAATTGTCTGTATAAGCTGATTTCTATGCATTGGACTTTGAAAGAGCACACATATTGCTATGTATTTGTTGTTGGGTTCATTGATAGCAAGTATATGGAGATTCAACAACCTCTAGTGTATGATGCACACCCGAGGCCTTATGACCCTGGAAGGGGTACTAGGTATGGCTCAAGAGTTATGCAAATGCTGAGTATTTTGATCTATGATCCAGGCAGATGCCTTCTTATATGCATGATAAGCGACAAGTTGATTCTATGGGTGTTTGACCCAGGTGGTGCATCGGTGACACATACCGGAGGATGTGTAGGTTGAGAGGGGGTGGATGTCATACCACTACGCAAACACATTGTAAAAAACTCTGAAGTACATCATGATTTGGCTTTCTTATTGACCTAAAGATTCAATGTCATCTGATTCATTAGTGCTACTCTCTGTGGCATGGATGGTTCAAAAATACTAGATTTTTGGATAATTTTAGCCTATTTTTGATATTTTAGATATTATTTATAATATCAAACAAGTTCTTTATTAACATATCATCATTTTTATCTTTGGAATACAAGGAGTTTCCGCCCATAGGCTTGTCCATAATCTGCCCAAAGGCTATCCAGTAATCCACAAGGATCACTATTCCAAGCTTCCACCCGTAAACTAGTATGCGGGCCTCGAGATCCAATCCCGAGTCACATTAGCCTCTTGTGCAGAACCTGGAAGGCGAGGGATTTATGGCCAGAGTCACCCTAGCACCCAAGCTTCCTCCTGCTCCAAGTAGAGCTCAACGGAGAGACCTCTCATGGCGGGTTCGGTCCACATTCTCGGCGCGATCAACAACCCCCTTGGTTAGGGTCAGCAGGCAGGCAGTCAGGGGTAACTGAAACTGCCTCTCCCTTCACGCCTTCAACCTGAAGCGTAGATATTCATTTAATTTGTAATTCATAAATCAAACAGTGCTCTAAATCCTCTAGCAAGCACAAACACTTTCATTAACTGATCTTGTTGTTTGGCAAACTGCTAAGGAATTATTCTTTCCCTTCGAATGTATCAACACTCGTTCCAAGGTGTCTTGCAACTTGGCAATATCCTTTATATTCCGGGTTAGGGCGTACCTTATTAACCCAACTTGGCCAACCCCAAAGTTCATTGGATACTTTAGTTTCCGGTTTATGACTTTCCTTATTTAGAAGGATATTCAAGAATACATCCTTTTGCAAGATAACTTGCGTAAGGATCTGCCATCCTTGTTGAGGGTATTTACCCTTTCTTCTTGTGAATCAATCACAAGATTATATGATTTCGTACTTGCTGCGCAAGTCCCTCGATGAAATAATCTGTTTTAGTTTCTTTAAGTGACGTATGTTGGACCTAGGGTCTCTTTTTAAGAACCTTATGGACAAACCCTAGTTCTTTTACCTTTAGGAATTTATTGACCCTACAATCAGGGGAGGTAGTCAAGTGCTTAAGCTATAAATGTTTATTTGGTCTTTAAATCATTTCCAAGGCATATTTTGCAGCATGGTATTTCTAAGTTTAGATTGATTTGGTTATCTTTTGGAAGGTAATATTGATCACCTCGGCAAAATTTTTTATCCTTGTGACAATTGATTTTTCAGTCCTAAACTTTATTGCTTTGAGGTAGGTAAATTTAGTTTAATCTTCCTTTTTCCTTGCAAATGAAACTCATGCCAAATAACAATCTTTTCCTTGCTAAGATATGCAATTAGCAATGATAACTTCCTAGTAATTTGAGCAACGGAAAAAACCTTTCATGAATTTCATGATGATTCGTTGCAAAAATCATAGGGTTAATGGTGCAAGATGCTGTTTTTATACCTTCAAGATTTAACTGAAATATACTACTACAGTAAGTAGATAATTTTGTTCATAATTCGTTGTAATGCATGATGCTATTCGAAGGAAACTATGTTCTATACATTATCATTTGTTCAATTAAACTAAACTCCTTAATTGTAAATAACTCGGAAAAATATATCCTATTCCTAACAATTTATCTTTACATGATTGACTTAAAACCGATATAAAACCAAGAAGAAAAAACCTAGTTTTGGGGTGAGATATCCACATGTATACCAGGAGATGACCATCCCGCAGCTACTCCTTGGAATTTCTTAGGCGGCATTGCAATTTGAACGTGAAGGTAGCTTTTACTCTTTCTTTCCGATTTCCACCATCTCTCTTTCGAGGCAAGAAGACGTTCAAAAAGTTGACCACGAGAAGAGATAATAAGACCTCTAAAATCTTAGCTTCTTCGGAGAGGGAAAGGTTTATAAATTTTAAGAGAAAAAGGATCTATAGGATATAATCACGTTGAAAAAAGTTATGTGTGAATGTGGCTTCACAACATCTATGAAAGCCCTTGGGAGATCTTTGGCACTGGAGTGAAAGGACTTAGGGGTTTTTCAAACCCAAAGGAAAATTTGAAAGATAACATAAGGGTTTATAGTATGGGGGAAAAGGCATGTGAGTAAAAAGGGGACACGGGGTTTAGAAAAGGGCTTAGGGGTGTATCAAAAAAAGAAATATGAGGGGTAAAACACGGGGTTTCAAATACAAGATGGGACTTATGGATTTAGGCACGGGGATTAAGGGTTTTTGAGGTCAAGGGAAATGGGCTAAGGTGGCTTTCGAGGGATGCTAGGGGGGCAAAGGATTTCTAAAGGTTAGAACCGGGAGGGGACGAAAGGGTAAGGAAGGGTATAGGAAGGGGAACTTGAGGGTTTTAAAAAAACCCGGGGAAGGGGGAAATTTATGGAGTAGAAGGGATATGGGGGGGGTGAAACGGTTTTAAGAAAACCGGGGAGGGGGGGTGAAAGGGAAAAAGCACAGGAAGGGGGGCTTGAGGTGGTCCCCCTTAGAAGCTTCTTGAAGCTTCTATGGATTCACTAAAGCCAAGTGGGGAGAGGGAGTTTCTTCAGGACGTCGAATGTTGCTAGAGTCAATGGCTGCGGACTGGTGGTTGGATATAGGCCGATTCCTCCTCAGCGGTGGTGGCGTTATGGCGGCCTCCCTTTCTCATAGCAGATGTCGGCGGTAGCAGCAATAGGCTTAATCTCCCCGCCTCCTCTCTCGTGTGGGCCACTGTACCTGCGGCCCCTTCCTCTTTATATAGGGGAGGGGAGGGAATCCTCCCCCCCTTGAGTTGTCCGCTTGCATGGCGAGGGGCGTGAGCAAGCTCCAGCGAGGAGCTGGCAGGCCCCATCTATCCCCCCTTGATGCTCAGCACAATGCGCTGCCACAAAGGCATAAATTATATATATATATATATAATATATTACAATCGAGGCCTCCCAGCAATGTCAAGTAATGTCTTGCTTGCTCTCTCTTAGTTGGCAATTTGTTTCCTTTTGGAAGCATTTGCGGTAATAACCTACATATATTTTTAAAAGTGAGTTAAAAAACCACCAACATATATTTTTGTCTGATGTCAAAATAGAACAATTAATATTATGATTCATAAGCCAAGCTGAATTGATACCTACTTCAATAATGCATCCAAACTGACATTACTCCATCCATAAATTGTTTGCAAGTTAAGTATCTCGAGGGATGCACGAAGAACGGAGTACATACAACCTTCATACAACGGATTAGATGACGCTACGTGCAGTGGATCATCTAGCTTCGTAGAGTGACCTTCTCCCTGAACTGGTTGCAAAAATAAATGGTGTACCATGTTGCCCAAAGTCTCATCCTCTACGACTTGATGGGGCATTTCATGAGGGCTACTATCATGGTCGCGAGTCTCCACTCTTCTTCAAGACTCTACCTCCTCGCGTCGATGTTTTGCAGCCTCTCGATGCCCGGGAGGGAGCATCTGAGGATGTGGCACCGCATCCTGCTTAACCACAAAAGGGAGTTTCATGTACGTTGATATATATTGAGTAAAATAGATTAGAAATCTTAGTGTTGAAAAAAAACAATGAATACCGGTGATTTTTCTCGGTCCCATTCTCCATACAAGCTGTGTGACATTGCAATTCGACGTGCTTGAAAAATACACCCTCGACAACGATCATACATGCATTTAATTTTTTGTCGTAGCCATGCATGTCGGTTATGAAGACGTAATGTTTCATTCTCACTTGAGGATGTGCTCGTTGACTCATCAGCATGCACCGCACTAGGTGATGACGATGACATAATTAAACCTAATTCATGACAACATCAAAATATTTGTCATTCATATGTTTACATAAAAACTTCAAGCTGGCGTATTAATTATTCTAAGATCTTAATTTTAAATACACAAAACTCATCATAAATACATTAAAACTTATGATAAGAATCCACTATCAAAACTTATCTTAAAAACAAAAAATTATGATAAAACCTAAATGCGCGTCTATATCTATGTTTACGTACGCGTCTAAATTAGCGTCTATTTGCGCCTCTACGTTTGCGTCTATACACGCGTTTATGTAAACTTAGACAAGCATATACACGCCAAAATAGACGCACACGTCAAAATTCAAAACATACTTGAATCACTTCTTTTTAAACTGCGCCTTTCCTTTCCTGCATTTTTTGTAGTTCTGAAGCTCGACTTTAGCCGACATGGAGTCTCTTCATGCCTCACCTAGTCTCTTCATGCCTCACCTCCTCATGGCTCACCTCTTCTTTCACTTCAAACACACAAGAAGGGAAAAAGGAAAGCCAAGGAAAGGAAGAAAGAGAGAACAAGAGAGAGGAGAAAAAGAGGAAGAAGAAGCAGCAAAGCAAGCAAGCAAGCATCAAGGGAGAGTAACTTACCAAGGAGAGGAAGAAGGAGAAGGAAGAAGTACCACCACCCGCCACACCAAACACCCGAGTCCTCTTGCTCTCTCTCTCTCTCTCTCTCTCTCTGTGTATTAGGATTTCTGATTCCATTAAGTATTGCATTTTGTAAATCATGAATGGTGGTCGGTCGGACTGAAATCAGTCGACTGAGAGCGTTTGCCACTGCGTCTACATTTCAGCGTAGATGCAGGGATAGACACAAAGAAATGTTTTCTCTCATTGCATCTAAGGCTGTGTCTTAGAGCATATGTATTCTTTGTTAAGCGCTCTGCACAGAGGCTTTGACTTCAAACTCGTGTCTCCATGCGCATGTACTCTGTAGCCTACACGCGATGATACACGCGTGTGCTAGAAGCATTGACCTAGAAACCGCGTCTGACAGCACGTCTATACTGCATCTCAGATGCGGATATAGATGCGCTCTGGATAGAGGGCTGACTTTAGGGACACGTCTGAGAGCGCGTCTATCCTGCAATTTAGACGCGGTTATACACGCGCCAGCGCCAGCTCTAATAAAAAACAATTTTCATTGCCTAAACAATATATTTTTGCAATGATGAATGTGACCAATCCCATGTTTGTGTTGATGAATTTTCTTGTTTATGAGAAGCATTAGCACTTAAGTTTTATGCTCAATGTCTAAAGAAAGCTAGACTATTAGCACTTTCAAGTGCCTTGAGCATCCATGTATTTTTTCTATGTATGAGCATCAAAAGCCTTCTCTTACATAATGATTCTAGGCTCACTGAATGATTTTTCATAATTAATGTTGGATTGGATCAAGGATTATGGCTCTTTGAAAATGTTTAGGTGTGGATGAAGATAATATATGATCTTTTGTATGTAAATAAATTTATCTTTTTCCTGTGTTTTTTTTGCAGATGTCGCATCCTAGTTCATCTAGCAATGACCCAGATTTGGGTCGCATGAATGATACATTGGCCTTGTTCGGCAAGGGGGTCAATGCATTTTTTGGAGGTTTTCCTAGTAGGGAAGACCTCATGGGAGAGATGATCAGACACCTTGGCTGCTCTCCCACAGCAGACGAGGTGTATAGTGTCATGTCTGGAACGTCTCTGACGCCTTTGCTTAGCACTACTTCCCAGACTCCAATTGCAGGTACTCCACGTGCAGGTACTCCATGTGCAACACTTGTACATGCATCGGCTGAAGCACAAGCGTTAGCTAACACATGTGCATCTACAGAAGCATGTGCATCCAGTGAGGCAGAGGGTAGTCGACAGAGAGGGAGGAGGGAGAGTCAAGGGGGAGGACGAGGCTTGTGTGGGGGTTGCCTAGGAGGTGGCGAGTGATCACCCTTACCAGTAGATCATGTAGAGGAGCCTATATGCCAGTACTATAGAGTTACAGATACTGGTGGTATCTTCCATGATGATGAAGGAAGGGATGTAATGGCATACATGAGGAGCGTCGTGCATGCGATGTATAAAGATTGTTTCGTCTACTTCAAAAATTAGAAAAGAGGCTTGTGGCAGGAGGTGTTGAGGGCAGTCCATAGGAGGTACCCAAATCCTGAGAGTTAGCGATTCTCGAATGATTGGGGATGCACAAAAGTGAGGGACTTGCTTCACAACAAAAGATCCCATCTCATGACACGTGCCAGGGACTCACTGCGAAGGCAGGAAGAGGGGCATGGAGCCTATAGCCAACCACCTATGTGCCACCGCATAGAGTGGAAGAAAACCAAGAAGAAAGTAGCAGAGAAAGTGAAGAGTCGCTAGCACACAGAGGTGCGATGGATCCAAATGGAAACCATGGGATCGTCGCATTACGGATCGGGCGATAGAGAGTCGTGGGAGGCAGAGTTTATAAGTATATTTTGACTTCTAGTTTTTTAAAATTTATATTTCTTTCAATTCTTTATATAATTTGTTCTAATACATTGTGTCTCATAACTGTTTGTATATATCATGATTGTTTTGCAGACTACTATCGTTGGTAGGATACCTACTCCTAGAGAGGTAGGTTACCATCGAGGCCATAACCGCACAGCCACATGGCTTCACTTCTATGAGGAGGGTCTCATCACTGAGGACCAATACAACCAGGCTATGAGGATTGGACAGCTAGAGGAGGTATGTTTTTCTTACTTTCCTATTAAAAGTATAGCTAATTATAACTTTTTCTTCACCATGTTTACGTAAGCAACCTTGTTCTTTTGTGTGTGTAGGTGAACCTGGATGTGGAGCATAGCAAGGAGGGGGATAGCGACGATAGTAGCCATGGTGGTGCTAGCGAAGATGTTTCTTCTTTAGATTCGTAGAGGAGCACCATACCTCCTCTATGGCCGTGTTTTCTTGTATACGTATTATCCATCTTTGAGCCTACTACTTGCGGCCACACTTTAGGTCCAAGCACTTAAACTCCCCATGTAAATGCTTTTGATCTATAATGAATACATGGACTTTTATTTTTAATTCTCGTGCTTTTAGATCCATTGTCTTTTTCTCAAATGCACAATCTGATGTATGGGAGGGGAAAAAAAAACTAGAGAGCATGTGGTTGCAAAGCACTTAAACTCCCCATGTAAATGCTTTTGATCTATAATGAATACATGGACTTTTATGGTCGCAAGCACTTAAACTCTCCATGTAAATGCTTTTGATCTATAATGAATACATGGACTTTTATTTTCAATTCTCCTGCTTTTAGATCCATTGTATTTTTCCCAAATGCACAATCTAATGTATGGGAGGGGAAAAAAAACCAAAGAGCAACCACATACTCTTTGGTTTTTTTTTTCCAGTTCTGTTTTGCGCGTCTATCCATGTGTCTAAATTGTAGAAAACGCATGTTCATAAGTGCGTCTAAAATGCAGAGTACACGCGCTAGATAATTCAAATTTAAAAATGAAATTAAATATATATATATTTTTAATGAGATTTTTTGTTTCTCATTTGCATCCATGAGTGCTTGTAAAAGCACGTCTACGGGATTGTCTATATGCCCGTCTAATTTGCCACATAGACACGCTGGTAGACGTACAAAATAAATTAAATAAATAATAATTTTAGTTTTTGTATGCACTTGTATTCATGCATGTATATGTGCATTTGTTACGCGTCTATTTTTGTGTGTAAATTCCTTATACATACGATAATAGACGCAAGGCTGTAGACGTGCAAATGGGCAAATAGACGTGCCCGTAAGATTTTCTCTATATTCAAAAATCAAGTCTAAAAGTGCATCTAAGAGGCCTTTTTGTTGTAGTGTGAGGACGTATGGTATGAAGGCTCATGCATATATTAAAAAGAGAAAGGCAAATACGAAGATCCTAGAGCATGAGCAGCAACACAGAAATCTGGATAGTAAATGGGAGAGCTGAAGGAGATGCAAAGGTTTCATCATGCGGTCTCTGTAAGTGGCCATTGCGTTGCATTAGATATGCAGGATTCCATAGCTCTGGCAGAGTAGTACTTTCAATTTATAAGCTAAGATGATAACATGTGGAAGTTTTGATTGCAACTTGTAATTGCTGTCAATATCATATGCAGACCAACATTGAAAAGTACTATGAAGCACTACTATCACTAGCATGATGAAGTAGAGCTCCCTGGCTACTCAAGGGGACACCTACATGACTTTCATGCTTGTGGAAAAAATGTTTGCTAACCGGCACAATGAGAAGACCCTGATTTAGGGTGACGAAACTACAGCAAGGCTGATAAATGAGTGACCTGGAGCTGTGCATTTTAAACTTCTTGAAGAAATTCTTCATGTTCATCCTTTTGGATTACAAGGACAAGGGCATGTGGAGTCATCCATATAAAGCTACACACAAGCTTCTACCATTGCTTTGCTCCCACAAGGAGGTATTAAAAAAAGAGTAATATCAAAATTCCACTGAATTTGGTGGCATAGAAACGCATAAAAAACTAACAAGAAGCTTAGGATTAAAGCTTTTAAATCTTCTTCAGGTTATTGCGATTAAAAGTCTTTAAGTCTTTTGAAGCATTAGAATGATTGAAAAATGATTAAGGCTTTTAAGAGAGCAAAAAACACAATATGTATTTGAGATAAATACTATATAAAGGGGTAATGAGAAGTCTTAGGGGCCCTTGCCTTACCATACAAATTTTTTCTCTTGAGAGAGAATAGAGAAGAGGGTCCCAAAGAGTATGGTTTTACTCTATTAATCGAGTTGTGCCCTAAGATGAGAGGATAATGGAAGAAACTAGTGAATCCAAAATTCAACGAAAGATATTTATTCTATTATTGACGCTTGGTATAAGAATCAGAACATAGGTAAAGCATATATTGATGGATGAGCACAAATTAGTGTAATTACTAAGGCTTGTGTCGAACAGTTTGGTTTTCGAATTGTCGAAGGGTCTTAATTTTGAATCAGGCTTGCTAATCATGCTAAAGTGAGGTGTGTAGGCATAATAGTACAAAATTTGGAGGTTAAAGTTTATGGTGTGTCTATGAAAATTGATTGTCATTTTATGTAGCATGGTTGGGAGCTTTTTCACTTATATTGTGTAGATCTTAGCTAAAGCAAGAGCAATACAAGATTGGGAAAAATGTATCATAATGATTTATGATCATAGAGGAGTAGCAAGGAAATTTAATATGACTTCAAGAAAGTGTTGAGATATCGAGCTCCACTCGTGATATGCTAGGGTGACCATTGTGCATTTATGTCACCGACTTGTTAACCGCAGATGCGGTTGGTACACCGCCCATGAATAATAGCTAGATGGTAGCTATCCTTATCTACTCTAGTTCATGGCTCAGTTAGTATGCCACCTTAGTTAGTTGAGTTTGGTTTGAGACCCATATATAGGGTTCTTCTATTTTTCTGTACTGGAGTTCTTTTGGCTTACATAACTAAGAAGAGGAAAACTATTTTCAGCCTCCACCTTTGTGTGTATTTCCCCATTGTGTAAGTGAGAAAGCTACAAGTGAGACTCCTTTCTTCTCTCCCACAATCTTGACATGGTATCAGAGCCTGGTTCGTGGTAAGGAGCTCAAGAAAGAAAACCAAGTTCGCGGCATTCTGTTAAGAGGACCAGTGTTGCTTTCATTTTTCGAGTTTTGGGAGTAAGTCTCTACAGGTAGCACAACCGAAAAGTACAAGAGTGCATTGTCTCAGATTGAGACGCCCTTCTCGGTGTAGCAAGAGGTGTTAGATATGATCAATGCCCCACCCTCATTAGGTACTACCAATGATCCATGGTGCTCAAAGTTGTAAGGCCCCCATTATGAGGAGAAGCCAAGTGTGAGCCCGGACATTGGTGGAGTCCTGACTTGTATATCAGATGAGGTCTATGTGACCGGATGGCAAAAAGGTGACCATTGTGGGTCTAATCTTTGGGTTAGACAGAGTGGTTAAGCTGGTAGCAACTCGAGGCACATTGCATTGAGTTGCGTAGTAAGGGAGTTAAAAGGGGCCCCTATTGTGGGGTCCGGGGGCCGCGGAAGCGGCCCCTGGCTGGGGGGTCCCAGGGGGGCCAGCGGCCCCCCTGGCGGGGGTCCGGGGGCAGCGCCCCCGGCCCGATGGTAAAGGGAATATTCCCTGGAATATTCCCTGGCCGACTAGTGGAGGCTCATATGGTAGGTCGGTCAGCAGGCCGACCTAACGACCTTCGCGGGCTATAAAAGCTAAACCCCTTCGCAGCCATCTCACACTCATCTTTCACCCAGTCAGAGTTGTTGTTCCAGCTAGCCTTAAGCTCTTCACCTATCTTCTGTCTAGATCGCCATCTAAGCTTCATTCATTGGAAGCGCACGGGTGGACAGAGCCATCTTTGTATCAGTTGTTTGGAGTTAAAGAATTTTACTGATTCTCCTCTTATCTGTTGTGTACTCTCTATCTCTTTCTCAGATTCTGTTCGCTGCGCCGTGTAATATTTTACATGGTATCAGAGCCCAGGGGGCTCTAGAGATCGGAGAGCGTGCAAGAGGCAAAGGCTTCAACAGCAAAGAGAAACGATGTCGACTCCGGGAAGCAGTTCTGGCGCATCAGGAAGCGGTGCAGGAGGTGGTGCTGCTGTACCGGCTATTCAAACACTGAGGATTCGTCCACCAACCTTCAGCGAAGGCAAGTTAGATGGTACAAACTACACCTTGTGGAAGTTCAAAATTACTACTATCCTTGATTCTTATGAGCTTCTGGAGACTGTGCTGGGGACTGACGCAGAACCACAGCCTACCCCCGACCCATCAAATCCTAGTGTGATGATTCCTCCGAATGCAGATCTTCTACGAGCTTGGAAACGAAGGAATGCAGATGCATTGTGTGCCTTAGTTACAAGCTGTTCTGACAGTGTTTTGACTCTGATTCAGCATACAACCAAAGCGTCAGAGGCTTGGAATGTACTAAGGAGTCAATATGAAACACGAAACCAAACAAGGATTCAAAACTTGGAGAATCAACTAGCAGCGGAGAAGTTTGCTGAAGGAGAGACGGTTGAAGCATTCATCACTCGGATTAAGAATCTGCGCGACCAGATGGCTGGCGCTGGGATACAAAAGTCTAGCGAAGAGCTAGCTCGGAGGTGTCTTCGGATTTGTCCACAAAAGTTTGATGGACTAGTAACTGCCCTTAATACTCAGGTGAGACCTCAAGCTTTGACTTTTGAGGAGTTTTGTGCATTATTAATGGAGGAGGAGTTGAGGCTGAAAGCCCGAGAAGGAAGCAACAATGGAGATGCTGCATTCTCTGCCAATGCAAAAGGCAAAGGTGTTTCCTCCACCAAAAATGATGGTGACAAAAAGAAAAAGGGCGGCAAGAAGAAGTTTCAAGGAGAGTGCTTCTACTGTAAGAAGAAAGGACATGCGATTGCAGATTGTCGTGTCAAGAAGGCAGATGAAAAGAATGGTACCCTTAAAACTAAAGGGAAAGAGACAGCCAATACGGCTGAAGCAGAGTTGGAATTATTCATGGCGACCATTGAGGAAGTGTGCTCCTCGGCGCAAGAAGAATCTACCACTGACTCTTGGGTGTTGGATAGTGGGGCCTCCCGTCACATGACCAACAAGAAAGGTCTATACAGTTCTATGCAGCCTCTACAAGAATCCATCACTGTGACGGTTGGAAATGATGCTAAATGCCCTGCTGCGGGCACAGGTACTATTTCTTTTGTTGCTGCAAATGGTGAAGTCAAAAAGCTTTCAAATGTGTTGTATGTTCCCGAAATCAGGAGAAATCTCTTATCAGTTGCTGCCATAACTGATCTTGGTCATGAAGTGAGGTTCAAGAAGACAGGTGCAGAAATTATTGATAGTGCTGGCACAATTGTTGGCAAAGGAGAAAG
Organism: Lygodium microphyllum; assembly: GCF_053477565.2. Lineage (NCBI taxonomy): Eukaryota > Viridiplantae > Streptophyta > Polypodiopsida > Schizaeales > Lygodiaceae > Lygodium > Lygodium microphyllum. Next base: position 61,038,003 of record NC_141162.1, read on the forward strand.
AAGGAACAACCTATATGAGCTAAGTGCTCTTACAGCCACCGCTGGAGTGGGCACAAGTAAGCTTTGGCATGAAAGGTTTGGACACATCGGATTTGCAGTATTGAAGGAGATGCAAAAGCAAGGTATGGTTGCTCACCTACCTACAATAACTGAATTGAAGGAACCATGTGAAGCTTGTATGATGGGCAAGCAACAGAGAAAGGCATTTCCACAAGAAAGCAAGAATAGAGCACATGCTCCTCTAGAGTTGGTGCATGCTGACTTGTGTGGTAAGATGCCTACACAGGCCTTGGGGGGATCTTCTTATTTTATGTTGATTGTCGACGACTACAGTAGGAAGATGTGGGTGTACTTCCTTCGTGATAAGGCTCAAGCTTTTGGTAAGTTTAAAGAATGGCTAATACTTGTTGAGAATGAAACAGGGAAAAGTGTGAAGAAATTTAGAACAGATGGTGGTGGTGAGTTCAACTCAAAGGAGTTTGAAGGCTTTTACAAGAGCAAAGGGATCAAGCGTCAATTGACGACGCCTCACACACCTCAGCAGAATGGTGTTGTGGAACGCAGGAATCGTACCATTGTGGAGATGGCAAGATGCATGCTAAAGGGCAAGGGATTGCCTAACCATTTTTGGGCTGAAGCTGTTAATACTGCAGTCTACATTCTAAATCGGAGCTACACAAAGGCTCTCAAGGGAAAAACACCTCATGAGGCTTACACTGGTAAGAAACCATCTGTTTCACATTTCAGAATTTTTGGATGTGAATGTTATGCACATGTTCCAGATGAGAAGAGAAACAAGTTACAACCAAAAAGCAGAAAATGTATCTTCTTGGGTTATAGTGATGAGCAGAAGGCTTACAAGTTATATGACCAAGAGGCAAAGAAGATCATCGCGAGCCGTGATGTGGTGTTCAAGGAGGAGCCGCATACAGTGGAGGAGGAGAAGGCAAGGTCTTCCACTTTATCGTCAAGCGAAGAAGTAGTCCACTATGAACCTGTCCCGAGAGCTATCCCTATCCTTAAGGAGGAGGAAGCATCATCTTCAGATGATGAGGAAAAAGTTCACCAACCTGACATCACCCCACCGGAAAAGCCATTGCCGCGCTGGGTGAAGCAGCTCTATGACCACAATAATCCTATGCCTGCATCTGTTGAGGAGAAGGCAGACGGACCAAGGAGGTCTCAGAGAATAGAGGAGCAAAGGAGGGCTTCTGCTCACATAGTCAACATGGCCTTGATGGTTGAGATTATGAGAGAAGTAAAGGAGCCAACTGACTTAGAAGAAGCACTTGCAGATCCATCATGGAAGGCTGCTATGCAGGCGGAGTATGACAGCATAATGAAGAATGACACTTGGGAGCTAGTGGATCGGCCAGCAAAGCGGAAGATTATTGGCACCAAGTGGATCTGGAAGGTAAAGTACAAGGCTGATGGTACCTTAGAAAAGTACAAAGCTAGACTGGTTGCCCAAGGATTTTCACAAGTTGAAGGGTTTGATTTTCAAGAGTCATTTGCCCCAACTGCCAGAATGACCACTATTCGCACGGTACTTGCAGTGGCTGCCCACAAGAAGTGGCCAGTGTACCAAATGGATGTTAAGTCAACGTTCTTAAATGGTGACCTCAAGGAGGAGGTGTACGTGGCTCAGCCACCAGGGTTTGAGGCCCCCCATTCTGAGAACAAAGTGTGTAAACTGAAGAAGGCATTGTATGGGCTGAAACAAGCCCCCAGAGCATGGTACCAGCGGATAGATAGGTTCTTTTTAAACCTAAACTTCAAAAGATGTGCCTCAGATGCTAACTTGTATGTTTACAGGGATGGTAAAAAGTCTGTAGTGATTGTCCTATATGTGGACGACCTTCTTATTACAGGTGACTATGAAGATATGATCAACCAAACTCGAAAGGCTTTGAGTTTTGAGTTTGAAATGACAGACTTGGGCTTGCTGCACTATTGTTTGGGGATTGAAGTCTGGCAAGAGCCAGGAAAGATCTTCATCTCTCAGAAGAAGTATGCATGGGAGATCTTGAAGGCATTTGGCATGACCGAGTGCAAGGAGATAGCTACACCTATGGAGGTGAATGTAAAGTTATCCGTTGAGGATACATCAGCACTAGCAGACATTGGGAGATATAGGAGGTTGGTCGGCAGTCTAATCTACTTGTGTAACACCAGACCAGATATCAGTTTTGTTGTTGGTGTTTTGAGCAGGTTCTCAAACAAACCTCATGAGAGTCATTGGAAGGCTGGGATGCGGGTGCTCAGATACTTGAAGAAAACTCTTGACTATGGTATCACATACAGTTTCGGAACTTCTCTTGTGGGGAACTGTGACTCAGATTGGGCAGGAGACATTGATTCCAGGAAGTCAGTTTCTGGTTATTGTTTCTCTTTGGGTTCAGGAATTTTCTCTTGGATTAGTAAGAAGCAACCAACAGTGGCATTGTCTTCTACCGAAGCAGAGTACAAGGCAGCTTGTTTTGCTGCATGTGAGGCCGTATGGTTGAGAAGGATTCTATGGCATATGGGAGTGCAGGATGAAGAACCAACTGTGCTGAGATGTGACAATCAGAGTTGCATCGCCATTGCCAAAAATCCAGTGTTTCATGCACGCACCAAACATATAGAGATCCAGTATCACTATGTGCGTGATTTGATGGAGGATGGGATAGTGGAATTGGTCTACTGTCCAACAGAGGAGAATGGAGCAGATTTCTTCACCAAAGCACTTACGAAGGATCTGCTTCAAGTTCATCTTCAGAGACTCGGCATTGGGCCGAGGAGATAGTTCACCTATGGGTGGACATTGAGGGGGGGTGTTAGATATGATCAATGCCCCACCCTCATTAGGTACTACCAATGATCCATGGTGCTCAAAGTTGTAAGGCCCCCATTATGAGGAGAAGCCAAGTGTGAGCCCGGACATTGGTGGAGTCCTGACTTGTATATCAGATGAGGTCTATGTGACCGGATGGCAAAAAGGTGACCATTGTGGGTCTAATCTTTGGGTTAGACAGAGTGGTTAAGCTGGTAGCAACTCGAGGCACATTGCATTGAGTTGCGTAGTAAGGGAGTTAAAAGGGGCCCCTATTGTGGGGTCCGGGGGCCGCGGAAGCGGCCCCTGGCTGGGGGGTCCCAGGGGGGCCAGCGGCCCCCCTGGCGGGGGTCCGGGGGCAGCGCCCCCGGCCCGATGGTAAAGGGAATATTCCCTGGAATATTCCCTGGCCGACTAGTGGAGGCTCATATGGTAGGTCGGTCAGCAGGCCGACCTAACGACCTTCGCGGGCTATAAAAGCTAAACCCCTTCGCAGCCATCTCACACTCATCTTTCACCCAGTCAGAGTTGTTGTTCCAGCTAGCCTTAAGCTCTTCACCTATCTTCTGTCTAGATCGCCATCTAAGCTTCATTCATTGGAAGCGCACGGGTGGACAGAGCCATCTTTGTATCAGTTGTTTGGAGTTAAAGAATTTTACTGATTCTCCTCTTATCTGTTGTGTACTCTCTATCTCTTTCTCAGATTCTGTTCGCTGCGCCGTGTAATATTTTACAGAGGGCAATATATGTTGCGGGAGAAGGCTTTAGCCACTAGTTGCCCTGTTTTTTTGATTTAAGGCCATTTCGGGGCCTGATTTGGAGATGGAAATTTTCCGCACGCACTCAAGAAAAGGCCCTGTTTTTTGCTGTGCGACCCTGTTCTACAGGTCGGTGAAAAGTCACTATAGAAATTGTATCATATGCCTGTGCATAGAGGCATTGGGAGTTACAGAATCATCCTTGTTGCTTGTTGATGCAAAATCGTCACTAGGAAGTGACTGTGTGGTCAAATACCACTTTCGTCAGTTTTGCAGATTTGCCCTTGTGAGGCCGAAGCTGTGTTTTATGCAGTGACAGAATTTTTTGCAGTGTTCTATAAGGACGTCTGATTCTCTTTCATAGATTGTCACTAAAAAGCTTGACAAGAACAACTTCCAAGCATGGAAGTTTAGAATGATGAATTTCCTTATGGGAAAAAGATATTGGAAATTTGTTGCAGGAAATGAAGAAGAACCAATTCTTCCTTATGTTCCCAATCACTAGCAAATGCAGGCATTTAAAGGATGGCATGAGAGAGCCAGAAAAGTTATGTACTGTGGTTGTCTATCAGTATTTCAGACTCTATGATTGTGCATATTCAAGATGCAAGTACGCCAAAGGAGGCATGGAATACTTTTTCAAAAATATATAGCACAAATATGCAAGCTAGGAAAATGCAGCCCAAGCAAGAGTTGTATAATGTGTAAAGAGAAAGTATGAGCATCAATGACTACCACATGAAGGTGAAGAAGATTGCAGATGCACTTGCTTCCATTGGGTCGCCAGTGGAAGATGATGATTTAGTTTCTGTGACCTTGAATGGTCTAGGAAAGGATTATGCACAGTTTCGAACATCCATTTCCATCCGTGAAAGATTTCCTAACTTTGAGGAGTTGATTTCTCTTCTAATTTCTGAGGAGCAGAGAAATGGTGGTGCATCTTCTAGAGGAGGAACTTCAAAAGAAGTTGTCTTCTACTCAAATGCTGGAAGAGGTAGAGGAGGCCGATTTGGAGGCCGTGGTAGAAATCAGAATATGCAACAAACTCAAGAAAACCAGCCCTATGGAGGAGGACGTGGTAACTTTAGAGGCAGGGGGAGCCAAAGAGGTCGTGGTGGATGGCAAACATGCCAAAATGCAAACAGTAATGTTGAATGCTACTACAGTGGTAAAATGGGTCATATGGCTAAAGACTGCTATAAAAAGATGAATGACATCATGAATGGAAAATTACAACAAGGGAATTATGCATCTTCTAGTAGACAAGGTGCATCAAACCACATGACACGTCATGCAAAATGGATGCAGGATGCAAGGAAAATGGAAAAACCAGGATTTGTGGAGACTAGTGATGATAGTGCACATCCTATTGTGCAAATTGAAAAAATTCCTTTGTCTATGCAAGATGGGAAAAAGAAATACTTGTCGGATGTATTTCATGTCCGGAATATCACCAAGAACTTGGTTTCTGTTGGTCAAATGGTTCAGCAGGGCTTGCAGGTCAGATTTAATTCTCATGGATGCTTTATTGAGGATATGAAAAATAAAGGTCGCTTGATAGTAGCAAAAGGAAAGAAGAAGGGTAGAATGTTTACGTTGGATGCAGACATGCCTGAATTGAGTGCAGCAATGCTTGCACATGGGACTGGTGAAGTTGCAGATATTGATATCTGGCATAAACGTATTGCTCATGTTAATGTACACTGACTTAAATCAATGCAAGCCCAAAATATTGTTGCACGATTGCCTAAATTCAAGGTTGTAGAAATGCATAAGGTATATGAAGCATGTCAATTTGGAAAACAGGCAAGGAAAGCATTTCCTAGACATGTTCAAGAGAGTAAGAAGCCATTGGAATTAATCCACTCTGATGTGCGGACTACTAAAGCTGCATCTATTGGAGACTGTCATTATTTTGTCACTTGTATTGATGACAATAGTAGAAGAGTTTGGGTGTATTTTATGAAAAAGAAAAGTGAAGTGTTTGGCCATTTCAAAACTCTTAAGGCTATGATTGAAAAAGAAACAAGCCTGCAAATAAAATGCCTAAGGTCAGATGGAGGGGGAGAGTATCTCTCAAATGAGTTTGCAAGGTTTCTACAGGAGCATGGCATAAAGTAGCAATATTCATGCAGTCATACCCCACAACAAAATGGAATTGTAGAAAGGAAGAATAGGCATATTGAAGAGATATCTCGTACCATGCTCAACGAAAAAGACTTGCCAGATTTTTACTAGGCTGAAGCAGTTGCTACAACAGTCTACATAATGAATAGGACTCCCACTGCAGCAATACATGGGATGACTCCATAGCAATATATGTTTGATGTGAATGCATATCACTCTTATGTGGATGGTGAATCCAATGGCTCAGAACAGAGCATTGATGATGAGTTGGGTATTCCTTCTATTGTTACACCTGGAGTAAGGAAGAGGAGGGATGTTTTGAGAGCACCTACGAGTGAACCTACTTTGTGCACGTCTACCAGAGCTAGATATCCTGTGGATAGGCTGAAATATGATGGATTTACAACCATTCACTATGCCTATATGGTCAAAGTGATACAAGAACCAGAACCCACTTCTTTTGAGCAAGCCATGGGAAAAGAAAAATGGGAGAAAGCCATGGATGAAGAAATGGATGCCTTGGAAGCAAATGCTACATGGAAACTGGTATGTTAGCCTAAAGATAAGAATGCAATTGGTTGTAAGTGGGTTTATAAGGTGAAGCACAATGGAGATGGTTCTGTGAATAGATACAAGGCAAGATTTATAGTCAAGGGATATGCACAAACATATGGCATTGATTATGAAGAAACATTCAGTTCGGTTGCAAGGATGGCAACTGTAAGAGCAGTCATTGCTATGGCTGCATCAAAGGGATGGTCTTTACATCAGATGGATGTAAAGAATGCCTTCTTGCATGGTGATTTTCAAGAAGATGTCTATATGGAGCAGCCACCAGGTTATGTGCATGCTGTTCATCCTGAGTTTGTTTACAGGTTGAAGAAAGCCTTGTATGGCTTGAAGCAAGCACCTAGAGCATGGTCTGACAAGATAGGACAGTATATTGCTACTATTGGCTTTCAGATTTCCAAGGCAGATTTCTCACTTTATGTGAGAAAAACAGAGAAAGGTATTATGCTACTTGTCATTTATGTTGATGATTTGATTATGACAAGTGATAGTGATGAAGATATCCTTCATGTGAAAATGCTATTGAAGCAGAAGTTTGAGATGAAGGATTTGGGAGAGCTACGTTTTTTCTTGGGCATTGAGGTGATTAGATCACCAAGTGGGATATGGCTCTTGCAGAGGCAGTATGGATTGGACATGTTGTCCAAATATGGGATGATAGGTTGTAAGCCTATTTTAGTTCCTTTGGAGTAGAATGTGAAGCTGAGTGCAGATGCAGGTGAGCTTCTCGACGACCCTATTATGTACAGACGCATAGTAGGACGTTTGATTTATATGACTATTACCAGGCCAGATTTGAGCTATGCTGTTGGATTGGTAAGTCAGTTTATGCAAGCTCCAAGGAAACCGCATTTGGATGCGGCTAGACATATACTCAAGTATGTGAAGTCCACATTGTAGTATGGACTATTTTATGAGACTAGGGTTTATATACAGTTGCATGGATACACTAATGCTGATTGGGCTGGTATTATTTCTAATAGACGATCTACCAATGGATATGTGTTCTCTTTTGGGAGTGCTGCATTCACTTGGAGCAGCAAGAAACTGCCTACAATTGCCTTGCCAAGCACAAAGGCTAAGTATAGGGGTGTAGCAATGGCTGCATGTGAGGTAGCTTGGTTGCATAAGCTACTTTATCATATGCATCAGCCTACAGATGGGCTAGTTGTCATTTACTATGACAACATGAGCAGTATACACTTGGCAAATAACCCAGTCTATCATGCTAGAACAAAGCACATTGAGGTGCATTATCACTATGTGTGGGAGAGGGTTTTACTAGGTCTTATTGATCTAGTTTATGTTGGCACAGAGGATCAGTTAGCTGACATATTCACGAAGGCATTGGGCACAAAGAAGCTACGCAAGTTCAAAGACCTGCTTGGTGTGTAGGAATTGGAATTGAGCTCGAGGGGGAGTGTTGAGATATCGAGCTCCACTCGTGATATGCCAGGGTGAACGTTGTGCATTTATGTCACCGGCTTGTTAGCTGCAGATGCGGTTGGTACACCGCCCATGAATAATAGCTAGATGACGGCTATCCTTATCTACTCTAGTTCATGGCTCAATTAGTATGCCACCTTACTTAGTTGAGTTTGGTTTGAGACCCATATATAGGGTTCTTCTATTTTTCTGTACTAGAGTTCTTTTGGCTTACACAACTAAGAAGAGGAAAACTGTTTTCAGCCTCCACCTTTGTGTGTATTCCCCCATTGTGTAAGTGAGAAAGCTACAAGTGAGACTCCTTCCTTCTCTCCCACAATCTTGACAGAAAGGAGCTGTAAAATGAGGATGACAGTGAAGAGGATGAGGAAGAGAGTGATAGTTCTAAAGAAGATGATAGTGAGGATGAGAGTTCATAAAGTGATTTTGATCAGGAGGTGTCATGTATTGTAGTTGAGTTAGTTAATCTTGAGAGAGATGGGGAGAAACAAGAGAATCAAGAAAGTCCTGATGAAAGAGCTAAGTATTTGAGAGAAGAAGAGAGAATTGACAAGGATTTTGTGAGTCTTTTAGTAGACCATGAGGGGGAGGGCTTAGAAATTGTAAGGTTTATCAATGAAGTAAAGGTTTATGATTTGTTGCCTGATGAGATTGTTGAGATTTGTAGTGAGTTTCTAGATATATGTGTTGATCAAGAGAGTATTGAGGTTATGGATTTTGACTCTTTTGGTGATGTTGTTGTTTTTGTTGTTGACTCAGGTGAGTCTAGTGAGTTGGTTGATGATGGTTTGAGTAGCCTTGAGAGAGGCTTTTGTTTGTGGTATTGTTGATGTTATTTTGAGTAAACCTAACCTCATGCTTATTGATGTTTGTATGGTTGATTAAGGCAACAATGGTGAAGAAAAAATTTCATCTGATAGTCTTTCAATTTCTTTGAGTTCTCCTAGCATTTTTTATGATGTTAATGATTATTAAAATTAAAGTTTTGAGGACCCTGAGAGTGACATTGATGAGAATGTGAAAGAAAATTTGAGTAAGCTTTTAAAATGAATTGAAAACTTGAGGGAAGAGAGATCTAACACTAAGGGAAAAGAGTTTAAAAGAGATTGTGAGGTAGAAGTTGAAGAGGATTGGATAATTGGGTTTTTGGATGAGGATTATGACCTTAATGTGTTGCCTAGTATTTCTATTTGTGATTCTTGTGAAAAGTTTCATGCGTTTGTTTGTGAGAATGCTATGAAAAAGGTTGACCATTGTGTTTATGGAGTTGAAGAATTGGAGTCTTGTTTTTTTTAAGAGATGAGTAGTTTGAATGGGTGTTTAGAAGAGTTACTAAGTTTTGATGGGTTTAGTCACAATAGATGATTCAGTTCTATGTGAATAATGGTGTATTTGGATGTATGAGTAGTGATAGAAGATGCTTCACTAGTCCTTTTTGCTTGGTTGTATATATTATCTTAGAATTCAAGCTTTACTTAGCTGTCTTTGATGTGAATGGTCCCATTGTGACCTTAGGTTGTAGTACTCTTTTTGGTTATGACTGATTAATAATGAAGAAGTGCGTGAGAGCTCTCTCCTCTGCACGATTGGTCCTAAATCTTCTTAAACTTACATCATGGTATGAGAGCGTTGTTTTTGGTAGAGAGCAAGAATAACCGAGAGCTGACTGCAGTCAATGGCAATCTAAAGTAAGTGCGTGGAATAGTGTGGACAACAACGTGGATCAGCCTGAACAGTATTGTGGGCAGTAGAGATTACACCTGCTGTCTTGGTTGATAATGTGGACTTAGAGAATGTGTTTTTCTCACTGACTCACAGCGTGGACAACATCTGAAGATAGCGTGTTTTTCCCCTGGTTGATAGCATGATCAACAAACTGAGCTATTGTGATACTTGAATGCATCACTACAAAGTGTCACTCTTGTGTTGATGATTTCTAATGAAGAGGAGTTAATGACTGAAGATAAAGCACTTGTGTATGCTTGTTGAAGTCAGGGTAAAGCAAGGGCAAATCTTTGGTTCTTGGGTTGACTTGACACCTAGTTCAGAAGTAATCCAAGTTTGTGATGTATGAGCTATCTAATTCTTGGTGAGCAGTGAAAGTACAATGCTTGTCAAGCAAGAATGCTTGGGTGGTATATCACATGCATTGACCAAGGTTATGGACTAAACTGTATATGTTTTCAAAGCTGAAGCTGACTGGAGTATGAATGGTATTATGCCTTGGGAGCATAAGGCACTGGTTCATGGATTTCTTTGGCATGAGATTGAGAGCCCATGTTTATCAATGGAATGCTAAGTCACTGATCAGGCTGTAAGCTACAACAACATGCTTGCTTGAAGTTTATGAATCATCTTGAGAGTTGAATACATTTTGAGAATACATTGTTTGCATCTTGGAGGTGGTACATAGTACTTGTGTTGTCTCCAATGTATCGGTAGCACTACTATCAATAAATCAAGGTTATCTTTGTCTACAATGGGTATATGTGTCAATAGTTGGTTGGCCTCATTGCAAGCCTCTTAGAGCTTAATAGCTACAATTCAAGAGTGACATTGTCAGAATCTAAAAGGTCCATCCATATTTAGTAATTATTTCAAAATGAATAGAACTTGGAAGCTAACACAAATGTTGACATTGAACTTATCATGCAACTTATGTGGAGTAATATTTGGGCAAACAAGTTGAAGGAATAGTGCATGTCATATGCTGTAAGGAAGTGTGGACATGTTTTTTAAATTGAAAATACCTCATAGCAGCATGCACCTTGATGCTCATATATGCATGAATGCTACTATATGATTATGCCTTACTATTTGAGTTGCTAAGAGCACAAACTGTGAAATAAGGTTATGCTAAATACTGCAATTTTCTACAATTTCAGATTGCTGAAAGTGTTTTTTCTAGCATAAATACGAGATGCTTGTGTTACTATTGTGATCACAATGCTTAAGTGTTGAGGCTCAACTAAGAGTATACATGTTGAAACATGTTTGGACAATTTTGGAAGCTTAGATAATGTGTGTATTGCAGTGAGTTTACTACTAAAAACAGGAGGGCTAAAACTGTCCTAAACATACAGTGAATAGAATAATCGTTTTGAGCAAAGTGTTGCTGAAAACTGTCATTACATTGGAAGATTGAAAACAATTAGTCAAAAAGCCTTGGTTTTCAGGGAGTCAAGCAGAGTTTGCAATATGGAAAATGCAGACAGAACGGACAACATTACCATATGGAAGTTCTACATGGAGAACTTCTTGATAGGGAAAGGCTACTGGGAGCTAGTGATTGGAGCTGAGGGTCAGCCCAAGCTGTCTACTACAGGTGACATGCATCTAGTTGCAAGCTCATCGAGCATGGACAGAGAGAGCACACAGGGTTTTGAATTAGTTGTCCCTATGTATATCAGATGCCATGGTAATGTAGGTAATGAATTGTAGCTCTCCTAAGGATGCGTGGTACATTTGGATCAGGTACTATGGCACCACTACAAGTTCCAGGAAGATACAATTAAAGCATAAATTTAACAACATGTAGTGAAAGGGCAGGTCCATACAGGACTATGTGACAGCGATAAAGACCAGTGCGGATCAGCTAGCATTAGTTGGTACTCAAGTTGAATATGAAGATATGGTTGATGTGACTTTGAATGGCTTGGGTCTAGAGTATAAGTCTTTTCATACTTATGTGTCTGTGTAGGCTGAAATGTTGGATTTCAACGAGTTGGTTGCATTGCTTATCCATGAGGAGGCTAAACTTGGCTTCATCAGTGTAGGCTCTTCCTTTAGTATATACACCCAAGTATAGTGACTATAATCATCAATAAATGTCACTTAGTACCTGGAGCCTCCCATAGATGCATTATGGGCTGGCCCCTAGACATCAGAGTGCACTAATTGCAAAGGACATGTGCTCTCCCTTACATGCTTGACAAGCTAGATTGTTTGCCAAATTGGCAAGCACTGCAGACATAACCAATGTCAAAATATGCAAACTTGGGTAGACCTGTAACAAGTTATTTTTTCTACATCATTTGCAGCCTCTGCAAGTTAACATGCCCCACTCTCTTATGCCAAATTTCCAAATCTCTAACAGTGCCAGAACCATGGGCAAACATAGCTGAATTCAGCTCTAGCAAAGTGGCATCAAGGGTAAGCATCCTGCCATTTCTGTGACTGTGAGCAATCAACTTGCATCCATTGCCAAATTCTTCAATAAAGCACCCATGCTTAGTGAACCTAACCTGCAAGTTCTACTCGGTCATTTTTCTCACACACAATAGGTTCTTCATAATCGATGGAACATGCAATACATCATGTAAGTGCTTCTTCTTACCATCATGAATCACAAGAGGCACATTTCCTTCATGCTCAATGCTATGTTGTGTGTCATCACCAGTGCATACATAGCCATTTTTCTCAGCCACTATGTCAGTGAACCAATCACCATGAGGGGTCATGTGATTTGATGCCCCTGAATCAATGTACCATACTGCATCATCAATGGATTTTTCAGTAGCCATGTCTTTCACATACTGCATAGCAAACAGTCTATCTCCAAATGTATCATCTGCCTTACTGGATGAAGCAAAGTGTCCATGCTGTTTGCCCTTTTGATTTCCCTACTTCTTCCAGCAGTAGTCCTTTGCAATATGACCATACTTTCTACAGTAATGACAACCCTTATCCTTATTCTGATTGTTAGATGGGTGCTACTACTGCCAAGAGCCTCTACCAGGAGAGCTAGATCTCCCCTTGTCTCTAAAGTTTCCACGTCCTCTTGCATTTGATCCCTGTTGGTTACTATTGCCATGGAATGCATTTTACTGGCCTCCTCTACCAGAACCGTAGCCACTACCACGGCTGCCACCACAGTTGCATTAATTGGAATAAAAGATTGCATCCTTGCTTTTTGTAGAAGTGCTGGCTATTTTTTAGCAATTTAAGAAGCAGGTAGAGAAAGAGTTTGATTGCTATACCTCTTGAGATGAGACAGCGGTGGTGAGTATGCGTCAAATGCCTTTGACATATTTTTTGGCTGAAAGTGACATACATAGATAGCTTACCTGCAGCTATACTCCTCAGCAGAATGGAGTGGTTGAATGTAAGAACAGAATGTTGATGGAAGCTGCTCGTGCGATGATGAATGAGAAGAGTATGCCATAGTATTATTGGGCAAAGGCTATTATGACAACCATGTACATTCTTATGGGACTCCCACTGCAGGTACTCATGATGTGATGTCTTTTTAGAGGCTGTATGGCTACAAGCTCGATGTAAGTCACATGAAGGTATTCCGTTACATAGATTATGTGCATATTCCTGATGAGAAGAGGAAGAAGCTAGATCCTAAAGCATATAAAAGTGTCTTTCTTGGATATTCACAAGAGAGAAAGGCATACAAATTATGGATTGTTATGGAAATGCTGAAATAAGAATTTAACGTGAAAGACTTATGTGATTTGAAGTATTTCTTGGGCATTGAGGTGGTCAAAGTTGAAAATGGTTTATGGCTGATGCAAAAGCACTATGCCATGGAAATGCTAAAGAAGTATGGCATGACTGAATACAAACCATTGGATACACCTTTTGAGAAAAATGTCAAGCTAGACATGAGCACTGGAGCTAAAATTGAGAATGTGATTATGTATAGGAAAATGGTCAGAAGTTTGATCTACTTAACCATCTCTCGGCTTGACTTGAGCTATGCTGTAGGACTCATAAGCCAGTTCATGCAGAAGCCAAGAAAGCCACATTTGGATGCTGTTAGGCATATTATGAGATATGTTAAGTCCATTATAGGTTATGGGTTGTTCTATATGAGAGATAATCCCTTGAAACTAGTTGGATACACTGATGCAAATTGGACAGGATGCTCATATGACCATAGATCTATAAGTGGCTATGCTTTTGGCTTGGGAAGCGAAATGATCAACTGGAGTAGCAAGAAACAACCTATAGTTGCTTTCTTGAGAACTGAGGCTAAATATAGGGGTGTTGTTGCATTTGTAGCATGTGAGATTGCATGGCTGCTAAAGCTTATGGCTGATTTGGACATACAGGAGGATGCTCCAGTGACTTTGCTATGTGACAATCTTAGTAGTGTACTCTTGGCTACAAATCTAGTATACCATGCCAGGACTAAACGCATTGAGGTACACTACCACTTCATCACAGAGATGGTTATTGCAGGAGAGTTGATCTCATGCATGTAAAGACTGATGAAGAGGTTGCTGATATCTTTACCAAGTCTTTGGGTAAAGATAAGTTCAGTGTTTTCAAACAGCTGCTTGGTGTACAGATGCTATCATGATCGAAGCTCGTGGATGGAATTGAATTTGGCAACATAGAAAGGGTTGAAACCTTGTTCCAAAACCCTATGATTGTCATATTTTCCTTTTGGTTGAGTGAGAGGAATATGTAGATAGTTGTAGATAAGATGCTTTGTATTGACGGTGTGGGTTGTATTGAGAATTTTGGATTTGGAAACTTTGTTGATTCTAAAGAGAAGTTTGTGGATGATTTTTGTGTATTCATTAAGGAGTTTCTTGAGAGTGATGTGCCATTGATTTTTGTGGATTTTGAGTTTAAAGGATTTAGAGATGGAGTGTAGGATTTGATTCTTGATTGGCTCATAAATGTTGCATCATTTTATGAAAGAAACCACTGCAACATAAATGTTTGTAGGACTAGAGGGAGGGTTAAATATGCCAAGCTTTTTCACGAAAACTAAAAATCCTAGAAAAACTGTATATAGGTTGGATTTTCATTAACTTAGTTGTTTGCATGTCTGTTTGTTTTGTCATTTCATAGTTGGATGTTCTGTGTTTGTCTAGCTTATGAATTGTTTTTGTTATTTTGTTTGAATTTTTTAAGCATGAGAACTTGATATCCTTGGTCGAGATTGGAGTTTTCAAGGCAGGTTGGAGATGGAGTTTGTTAGTAGCTGGCAAATATCTTGGAAGAAGTATGATTTCTTGTCGAGACTTCTGCACATCATGTGAGGATTGTAGGTTCACAAGCACTTCGTACTACACTTATTTGGTGTATTGCACTCGAGAGACATCTCCTAACGTTATCAATTATTTCCATGCGATGGGTTGGGTTTATGCATGTTTTGTACCATCATTGAGCACTCCCACGTCATGAGGCTCGCTACAGCTATATGTAATAAACTTTAGGCTGCAGCTATATGTAGTAAACTTTAGATGCACGTGCACTTAAGAGAGCACCTTTCATTGTGAACGCTTAGTTCTTTGCACGTACAAGTCTTGGGATATTCATCACTCAAATAGGAATGTCTCGATGGCTGGGAAAGGTGGTTGGGTGAGGTTTCAGGGTCATGAAGGACATCGTCAATAGTTGTGAGATGGGTTGTTCTCTTGGTCAACATCTTGAGGATTATTATTTTCTTGAGTGATTGTGAGATTTTTTGGGTGGGTGGAGTGCAATACAATGTTTTCTTTGCTAAGTTATGAGTGGTGAGGTTAAGGATTTAATCTAATCAAGGAATTATGCTTGCATCTTACATGATGCATGGGCACATGTAGTTTGGCTCAACACTATTTTTCTAGTGCATACATCTTTTTGTGTGAAACATCACTTGTCTGATTGCATCACATAGATCCAAATTTGTATCTCTTCTCAAATCATGTATGATTGAGCAGGAAGTTCATCTTCAATAGCGTATTCTTGCTAGAACACTTTACATTGTGTCAAAGCATGTATGTTTGAAGAAAAGAAAATATTTTTGAAGGCTCAGGGATCAAAGGAAGGTCATATGTTCTTTAGTGAAGTTATGGGGTTCCTAGATGACTTCAGTTGGAAGATTTTGGTGTATATGCTACTCAACTGTGGTAGAAGTAGAAGAACACTTCAAGAATTCTAGAGGGACATTCAGATTTCAAGGAATAATGATAAGGATGATTATTGTTAAAGCAATCAATGTTATGTGTATGGATCAACTGTGGGCATCATGAAAATTGCAATTGACATGGGCTAGAATTGTTCAAATACTTGGTTCAAGAGCATAATTTTTCGTGGAACTCTGATTGTACTCCCATGACATTATCTTACCAATCACAGTGATCAAGAAGGAGATATGAGGGACTGTGAGCTTAATGTCCAGAACGGTTTTGAGTCACACACTCCTAGAATTGCAGAAAAAAGTTATCTTCTAACAGACGTTGATGTTCACTACTATTTGGTACAAAGAAGTCAGAAAAATTTTGAAGCGGGCTAACAAGATGAACTAGAAAGCTTGCAAGGTGATGATTATGTGGATGTGCCAAATAGCACAAGATGAGGAGGAGTTGTATGAAGTCTCCAGCACAAATTAAAAACGAGAAAGGCAAAGACGAAGATCCTGGAGCGTGAGCAGCCGCACAGAAATCTGGATAGTAAATGGGAGAGCTGAAGGAGATGCAAAGGTTTCATCATGCGGTCTCTGTATGTGGCCATTGAGTTGCATGATCAGATATGCAGGATTCCATAGCTCTGGCAGAGTACTGCAGGTGGAAGTTTTGACTGCAACTTACAATTGCTGTCGATATCATATGCTGACCAGCATATTGTGAAGCACTGGTATGACTAGCATCATGAAGTAGAATTGCCTGGCTGCTCAGAGGGGACAGCTACGTCACTTTCATGCTTGTGCAAATTAAAGTGTCTGCTAACCGACGCAATCAGAAGACCCTGATTCAGGGTGACGAAACTGCAGCAAGGCTAACAAAGGAGTGACCTGGTGCTATGCATTGTAAACTTCCTGAGAATATGACAGAAGGAGAAATTCTTCATGTTCATCTGTTATAATCTGTTCGACGATCGATCGTGACAGAGCGTCGTGCTAATTTGGCTTTAGCTTACAAGTACAGGGGCATGTGGAGGCGGCCATAAAAAGCTACAAGCAAGCTTCTACGCTTGCTTTGCTCAAACAAGGAGGTATTAAAAGAAGAATAATATCGAAATCCCACTGAATTTAACGGCATCAGATGGAATGGAGCGAAGGTGGCGCCAGAAACACATTAAAAACTTAAAAAAAGCTTAGGATTAAAGCTCTTAAGGCCTCTTCAGGTTATTGAGATTAAAAGCCTTCAAGTCTTTTGAAAGCATTAGAACGATTGAAAAATGATCAAGGCTTTTAAGAAAGCAAAAGACACAATGTGTCTTTGGGAGAAATTTAATGTAAAGGGGTAATGAGAAGGCTTAGGGGCCCTTGCCTTGCCATACAAAATTTTTCTCTAGCCTTGAGAAATTTTGGATGCTACAGAGTTGAAGTATTATGTATAAAACATCAAAGAGGCATGAAATTTTTGTGCTTTGTTCTGGACTCAAATATTTGGCTTTGGTATTTGTTGATTGCTCTACTTTGTGTTTGATTTAAGAATATTTATGGGGCTACAAGAGACATTGTTAAACATTTGGGTTTGTGTATTGGTTGTGTTGTGTTCGTGAAACAATTAATTTATTTTGTTGAATATAGAAAATGGAATGGAATGGATTTCGAGAATGGAGTGGAATATGGAGTCGTGTCGTTTGGGTTGCGAGAGAGGCTAGTCTTTGATCACTACTCACTAAACACTAGTTCTAAAGAGGGTGGCTTAGGTGTGTGATGTGGAGACATTGATGGAGTGTTCGTATCCGGTTGGTCAAGCGAATACTTATTACCTCCATGATTTCCTACACCTATATGAACATCTACTCCCTTGACTCTAGGTTTCTCAGCTATCTCGGGGTGGCACTCCTATGGGTGCTATTTCGAGAGATACTACCCTTGCAAGTACACCAAATGGACAAGTCTCTTGGTTATGCGTAAGAGTATGGTTGTAGGTGGAAGACGATACATCTTAAATGCACCCCACCAAGGTATGGGTACTTAATGGATGAGAAAACCAATGCCATGCTCATGAATGGTAAAGAGAGGAGGGTGATGGTATGCATAAGGGAGTTATGTCAACAAGTATTTAGGCACACCATTTTAGATCACTAGAAAAATATACCAAAGGGGGACAAAGACTATGTGGTAGTATCCTTGCACGAGAAGTTTCCAATATCTATAGTGACTAACCAACTTTCCATTGGATGGATAATAGATTGTGTGTATGCATATATGTCACATAGATGATTATGCACGTAATGCAGTCAAGAGAGGTGCTTCCAAGCTTGAGTGGTTGGATACAAAAGATTGGAAGAGACTCAAAGAGAAGCCCACAAACTCTCTAGGATGATGACGGTAGCAGTGGGAGGCAATGAGGACACGGTTGGAGGCACTGGTCATGCATCATCTTGGAGTGACAAACATGACTTATCTAGAGGATTTTGCAAGTTTTCTTTTGGTTATATTCACTTTTTTATTTGATATATTACTTGTATTAATAATCTTACTTCTAATAATGTTACTTTGCTTCACTTGTAGCACTCGATTATAAGCTATGATCACATATGGTTGAAGCTCGGTATGCAAAAAAACACGGTCTCACTGCACTCATCGATAAATTATGTGTGTGGTGGTCTGGTAAGTCATGCCTATTTTTTGTTTGTAGTTTTAGCTTTTGGTGATGCATTGTATATTGTATATTCATCATTAGTTTTCTATATTACAGAGTCTATTCGATGCTCCATTGCATTAGGATGAGCTCTCATACGGTGAGGAGCGAGCTGTAGCAGTCACTTAGATTTGTGAAGCACACATCCCTTTCTTTTTTGGCCCTATGGTCCTTGGAGGCTCTTTCTATATAGTCTTTCTTAGATATAATTCTCATCCTTTGTATGGACTTGCATTTTGCAATGTTTATAGATATATTTTTCTATTTTGGATTCTCCTTTCTAGTCCATATAGCTTTATTGGATGTCATCGCAGATACAATACTTATTTGGAAATGAAATCAATGAATCCTTTCTTCATATCATCTCATAATATATGTGTTTCAATAATAGGTGTATACTCAATTGATAAATGATTTATGAAACATTTGTCAACACATGTGGCTGTAAGGGTGGTAGAGCATGCAGCCCAACCACCCAAAACTTTTCTTTCCTCTATGATCATCACTATGAACATTACAACAAATAACATTGCATGCATCACTATTTGAGTCACTATTTACATAGCAACATGTCACTATACGATGCATCTATAGAGATGCGTATACTGACAATTTTAGTGATGACAATGGAAAGTTTTGGGATGAATAATTCCATTGCTTTAAACGTTGGTATATGGCCTATATCTTGTATTGTAAGTACCCATGCACTATGTAATATACAAACATTGTTTCTTAATTTAGTTAGGATCCTTTACCTCACCTCTTAGTGCTCACTAAAGAAAAAAATTTGATTGAGCTCCTCTTCATGCACCCAAAACTCACAATTACTCAAGAAAAGAATCATTTTCATGAAGTTGACCAAGTAAACAACCTATCTCACAACTAAAGGAGTCCTACAAGACCCTCAAACTCAACCAATCACTTTTCCCTCTTATTTTGGGGTTCTTAATTTTGTGAAAAATATCCTAATTTTCCTCCATGCAGAGAACAATGCATGCACAATAATAGGTGATCTTTCAAGTGTACGTTGGAGGGGTTTTAGTCAAAAGGTCGTATTCACCGGGGATGAATGATAGAAGGAAGTAGAGGATAGGAGATGGAAGAGAAGAAAAAGAATATACAAGAGGTAAACATGATAAAGACAAAGCACAATGAATCAAATCAGCCATATGTCAATGTATCATGCTTTGTTTTGATCAAAGTAAACTCCTCAGTGTCTTATTTATTATTTTTATTAGAATAGTATAATATGATTTGTATTTGTGATTTAAAAAAATACATTACAAAAGAGAAGCCACACTTTGTTTCTATGACAATAACAAAATAAACAATAATTTATTTTGATTAGAGTGCATCTCCCTTCTTCTATTTATTTATTTGGTAAGAGTAATATATCATAATGTGTATATATGATAGATAAATACATGAGATAACAGAAGTCATATTTTATTTATATGACCAATGGTTCTTTTTAAAAAAATTCAATAGAGGCAAAGTCTCTCCTCCTAATTATGCACCTATGTCCAATTTTGTTAGGTTGGTGTTGATCCTAATGATGCAGATGCCTTAATGCTCTTGGATTTGACTATAACCTAAACAATAAAAGGGATAATACATCATTAGACAACACATGGAAACAAAAAAAAATTCATTTCCATTTCATCTTTTGGAAAACATTTAAGCATAGATGGAGCTTTGAACATGTAAGAAAGTACCACTAGAACCATAGGTCCCAACAAAAGATAACAATGATATATGTATGCACACATATTATGTGTGTGTGTGTACGTATATGTATAAGTATATGTACATGCATATGCATATATATCCAAGAATAGATGTATCCTTCCCTTCGAAGCATATTCACATAGATTTAGTGTCGTTCAAGTATTGCATGGTACTCTCTACTACCTCCCAATGTTTTTTGCCAAGGTTTGTCATATACTTGCTAAAAAATCCCACTACATAGGCAATATCTAAATGTGTATAAACCATGGTGTACATACATCAAGTTACCAACTATATATGCTTGTGGAGGTCACTAATATCCTTTTCCCTCTTCATATTGAAATGCTCTAGCCAATCTAATTTTTTTACGATAAATACAACATATTTTTGCCTTCATCTCACATAATGTGCATACCAAGAATGTGATCAACATTCCCCAAGTCCATGTCAAATATTTCATGCAACATTTCTGTGAAAACATATCTTGTACCCTTGAGACTAAAGGTAAAGGTATCCAACTTATGATGCATTCCCTATGAGCCTACTTCAAACCATATAAGTTCTTAGTAGGTAGTTTACATACCAATTACTTAGTTACCTTCTATAACAAATCCCCCATGTCGCGATATGTAAATATTCTGTCCCCTTGCAAAAAAGTTGTCTCTACATCCATCTCAAGAACCAACTCCATATCCTCTCTCTAGCAACCAAAGCAAGGACTATATAAAGGGTGATTGTCTTGATTACTAGTGATAAGATCTCATCAAAGTAAATTCCCTTCTCTTGCTGGAGTCCTTTGGCCACACCAATATTTCCTTATACCTAGGATTTGTGTAAGATGGAGATACCTTCAACTTGTAAATCCACATACATGGAAATGCATAGTTAACCTTAGTGCTTTGCATGCGACCACGCCCCTATTGTGCATTGAAGAACTCGATGCTTTGATGGTGGTAGCTTTCCTCGTCAATATCACTCTCTATTACTATGAGCTTTCTCTTGCTCTTTCTTGTCTGCATCATGGAAGCGTGTCCACTTTCTCTTGATGTCACTCCTTCCCCACATGCAATTGCAATGGCTACCTGAAACTCGGTGGATGTTATTGATCACATTTATGTTGCTCTCCCCCTCACTCTTGGAGGGTGACTCTCCCCCTTGCGATTACATGTTACTGGTGACAATAGCTTGCTCTCTAGGTCGCGGGGGAAAGTCAGAGTCCTCAGGAGACTCATCTGGTTTTCGCTCTCTTTTTTGCACAAAATGATCCAAAATAGGGTAAGAGGGGGAGATAAAAATACCATAATAAAAATCAAGAGAGGGTTTACTTACTGTGTATTCCATTGGCCATTGCACAATTCTGTTTTCCTCAACGTTAATCTCAGTATTGCCTATACCAAGGGCCTTCACACCTCTCTAATGCATGATGATGACAAGAACTCCCAATCCTCTAGGGAGCAAGCTCGACGCGGGAAATGTTTATCAGATTAAAACTTCTCCTATGCTTTCATCATCCTCAAAAAGGGTGACATGATCTTGCCTTTTGAAATCGGACCTAGCCATGATGGAGGGGTTTAGGGTTATTTTTATTACAGATACTTTCTCAATTTCCTCCCATCAAATACCAATTGTGATATACGTAAATATAGTAGCCGAGTAAGAACAAATCAAAGTATAGGCTCTCTTAGAGAGAGAGAGAGAGAGAGAGAGAGAGAGAGAGAGAGAGAGAGAGAGAGCGAGAGAGAGAGGAGGGGGAGGTGGGGACAAATTGGGAAGAGAGAGAGAGAGAGAGAGAGAGAGAGAGAGAGAGAGAGAGGAAAGGAGGCGAGAGAGAGAGGGGGAGGATGGTGGCGACCCAAGGTCTCCACTAGGGTTTACCGTATGGTACCACGTGAGTGTAAGGGAGGGGGGTTCTTTAAGGCAATGAATGTACATTTTATAAGGTAAAGTCCCATAAATAGAGGGTAGATAAGGGGTATTTTTATATATTTCTTGCACGTAGGTGATGTCTCCTTATTACTACTAGTGAATCCCCCATGGGTGGGGATAGATTGGAAGAGAGATAGAAAGAGAGAGAAGGAGAGAGAGAGAGAGATGGTAAGAGAGGAGGAAAGTGTGGGATAGAAAGTTGAGAGAGAGTGTGTATGTGTGACTCGGAGAGAGAGGTGTGGAGAGAGAGAGAGCGAGAGAGAGAGATAGAGAGAGAGAGAGAGAGAGAGAGAGAGAACTGCACGGAAGATAGGGATAGAAAACATGAACTTGAATTACAGGAGGGGGGTCCTTTTATAGACAAAAGAGAAAGAAAGAGGAGAAAGCACGGGAGGGATAGAGAGAGAGCCACATATTGAGTCATGGGAACAATTCCAACATGAAAAAGAGGAGGAGACAAGTCCTTTTATAGGTGAATGAGAGAGAAAATGGGGAGAGAGAGAAAAAGTGATGAGAGAGAGGGAAAAAGAGAGAGAGAATATGGAATATGTGTAATTTTTTGTTCAACTAGTGGTTGTTGTAGTAGTCCTTTCTCGGGAGAAGAAAAAAGTCACAAGTCCATTTATGGCTTTTTTTTTCCACCTAAAAAGGGTTCACTGTTAACCCCTTCTCAAGTTTAAAAAAAGTAATAAGTGGATTTGTGGATTTTTTTCGCCTAAGAAGGGGTTTTTAGTGACCCTTCTTGGTGAATAAAACCACAGGTCTAGAGAAAATGGGGGAAAGAGAGAGCAAAAGAGTAATGAGACAGAGAGAGAGAGTATACAATATGTACTTTTTTCTTGCCAAGAAGGTGTAGCCCAACAGTTCTTTCTTGGATGATAAAAATAGTATGTGGTAGACTTGTGGCTTCCTTTTTTCACCCAAGAAGGGGCTACCACGATGCCTTCTTTGGTGAGAAAAAATAGTGCATGTCGCATGCTCTCTCTCTCTCTCTCTCTCTCTCTCTCTCTCTCTCTCTCTCTCTCTCTCTCTCTCTCTCTCTCTCTCTCTCTCTCTCTCTCTCTTTCTCATAACTCTTTTACTCTCTCTTCACCCCATATTCTCTATTCTCAAACCTATGGTTTTTTTTTCACCAAGAAGGGATCATTGCAATGGTAGCCCCTTCTTCGACAAAAAAAAATCCACAAGTTGCCTTCACACCCTTCTGTGCGGAGAGAAATTCCACAAGTCCCATGCTCTCTCTCTCTCATATGGGTTAGTTAACAAAAATGTATAATTATTTTTTTAGAGAGTATTCATTTAGATGGTATTAATTTAATTAGTTAGTTTTATGTATTACTCATGAATATATTAAAAATTAATTAATTGATAGTGCTATATAATTAATACCAAACTAAACAACTAATTGAACAACTAGTTACTAATTAATAATTAACTAATTGTAAAATAACTAAATAAATAAGTAATAATTACTAAATTAATTAAATAATTCATAATTGATTGAATTAACTAACTACTAAATAAGCAATTAATAAACCAATTAGTCACTTATGTAATTAATAATCAATAATAAATCATTAACTAGTGTTAACTAATTATTTAACTCTAATGGTTAATATTAACTATTTTTCAATATTAATCAAATGATCAACTAATAACTAATCAACTAATCTAACTAATACTTAATAAACTAATCTAACTAATATTTAATTAACTAATTAACTAATAAACTTATAATTAGTTGATTAACTCATTAAGTAAAATTTAACTAATTTTTAATTTAATAATTGAAAAATTAGTTATTAAATATTTTAAATAAATAATTAAGTAGCTAGTTGTCAAATTTTAAGTAATAATTAATTATTATCTAATAATTAATCATTAGTAGTGAATTTTTAAATATAAGTTACCAATTATTAGTTAATAGACTAGTTACTAATTAGCTATTTTATTTTAACTTACTCATTAATGATTAGTTATTAGTTAATTTTTAAATCTAATTATTAATTAGTAATTATTAACTAAATTTTAGTAATTTACTAACTAATTATTAAGGAAGGGTCAAAAGTTTTTTTAGGGAGGTCCATTTTTAAGGGTTAAATTTTTAAGGGGGAGGGGGGTTGAAATTCGTAATAGTAGGATGTGATATGTGGTACATTTGTTTTGTCACACTCCATACCCTCTCATGCTATATTTTTGTCCAGCGCTCATGAAGGACATTGCTCATATGTCAATCGTGAACTTAGTAGAGCCAATGCATGCAAGTTGATTGGTAGGAAGGGATTCAAGGGATCTATCTACTTGTATGATACATGTGTTAGAGATTTGGCCAATGTTCTACTATTACAAAGCACAAAACAACTTGCATTCAATGGTGGAAAGTTTCACAATATAGGACCTACTAGGAAGAAGCTTTTGACTTAACTACGATAAGGAATTAGCTCCACACCTCGAGCAATAGCAACAAGGATGGTTAATGAGGTGGCACGAGGAATTGAATTGCATCAATGTCCTAATTTTTGAGGGGACAATGTGAGTGTAGTGAGAAAATGTATGGTTGATGGGAAAGTGGGATCAAAGAAAGCCAACTAGTACAAGGATATAGGGGAATAGCAATTGCCATTTGCGATGCAAATTAGTGGCATTGCTATTTGTGTTGCAAATGGCCATCACTATTTGCATCGCATTTGGTACTTAGATGAAAAAACAGGCCAAAACCCAAGTGTGGCATTTTGCGCAAAAGAGCAAAAGAGAGAGGGAACTACATTGTGCATTTGGGAGAGAGGGCGAGAAAGAGAGAAAGAGGGAGAAGGAAAGCTATTGGCGCCACTTGTGAAGAAGAGGAGGAAGTTCATGAAGGGCGAAGAGGAACTACCGATGTGAAGAGGAGCCGCGGAATCTATCCTTGGGCCTCTGTGGTGAGTGCATTGCTCCCTCTTGGTTTGTTCTTGTTTTTTCTCCTTTTCTTTTGTTTGTTTTTTTTAAGAATGATGTGTATTGAGGGAGAAAGAGAGGAAATGAGAGAGGGAGAGGAAGATAGAAAAAGAATGAATGAATGAGAGAGAGATGTAATAAACATGAAACATAATAAAGAAATAGAGAAAGAGAGAGAGAGGGAGGGAGGGAGAGAGGAGAAGATATGGATGAAAAACAAAGAGAGGGTAAGATCTTGTTTTTTAATTTCTTCTTTTCTTGTTTGTAGTGGTAGTAGTAGTAGAGAGAAAGAGACGTTTTGTTAAAGGTGCACCTTGGGTGTGTTCGACGCATCGGAAAGGTGAGTAGTAGTAGTAGTAGTAGTAATCACACACACAGAGCGAGAGAGAGAGAGAGAGGTTTTGTTAAAGGTGCACCTTGGGTGTGTTCGATGGTTTGGGAATGCAAGTAGCAGTAGCAGTAGTAGTAGTAGTAGTAGCAGTAGCAGTAGCAGTAGCAGTAGTAGCAGTAGCAGTAGCAGTAGCAGTAGCAGTAGCAGTAGCAGTAGCAGTAGCAGTAGCAG